>NW_004524689.1:6245357-6279417 GCF_000260255.1 Octodon degus
AAATAAATAAATAAATAAAATAAAAGTAAAAGGTATTGATGGCTTTTTATGTCTTTCTGCTTTCTCCACTAAGCTATTTTCTAACATCAGAGCTACTTTCTTTGAGACATGCCCATCTCATGCCAGGTGGGCACCTCTAACAGCTGGGTGCATAGTGAAGTTTGGGAATTGCAGCTGTTTCCCAGAGAGCAGTCACTCCACTCACCACCCAGCCAGAGGCTGGACCTCCCTCAGGAAGGAGAACTTGGAGACCACCAAGAAGAACGCTCCGTCTCCTTACAGAGACGTCTGTCCATTGGAATTGAAGGACATTGTAGAGAGTTTAAATGAGCATTTTGTAAGAATTTCTACCTTCTGCCAGATTGCAGAAAATGTATACCCCTGTTTCATCTGCCTTTGCTATTCTCAAAATTCCCAGCAACCCACCTATAGCTGTAATTTGATTTTTATTTTATTTCATTTTTTTTGTATTTTAGGGAAGGGTCTACAGGGTGTTCATGGGTTTTACTACTAGATCAGATTCGTAGTGATCTGCCTGTTTTCAGCCTCCCAAGAGCTGGGATTACAAGTGGGTGCCACCACATCCAGTCTTAATTGCAGTCTCAGTGTGCCCCGAGGACAGGGCCCAGCACAGCAAGCCTGGGGATCGAACCCCTGGCCCCTGCGCCTGCTTGCAGGTGCTTTAATCCGCTGAGCTATTTGGCCAGCCCTGTAGTTTGAATGCTAGACATATAGAAAATCACATTAAACAATGCTGTCTCACACAAGAAAGAAGTTTCATTTAAAACATTAACTCTAACAAGAACATGTAGCATTCCAAAACCGGTCAATCATCACTAAACCTCGAAACCAGTTTTGTAATTACAAAATTATGATAGAACAACGGTGGGTAAATAAAGCAGACCCTGGGGGCCCTCCTTAGGCCAGTGTCTTCCCGGGGTCCCATGCATTGGCCTCCCTGGGATGCTGGAGGTGAGGGGTATCAGAGGAGAGTCAGCTTCCGGCTGTGACTCTGCCACTTTGGGCCACTCTGCAGTTATAAAACATCAGGTTCCTGAAATACAGGGTCAGACTTTTTTAAGTTTCTAAGTCTGAATTCAGGTGAATGGATATTTAATAATTTCACTCTAGGTTAAATGTATGGTAGCTTTGTGCTTACCGGGCTGCCACTTACACCACTGAGCTGTCTATTTCTCTGAGCCCTAAAACAGTAAATTTTAAAAAGAATCCTTTCTGGATCTGAAATTGTAAATTGAATTTTTAAGACAGTTTTTCCTTGGGATTGACAGACCAACAGCACCACCTAGCGGCTGAAAGACGGCTGAGGCTTGTGGACCTGAGCAACTCCTTTGGGGCCCAGCAGTAGCCGTGCACGTTACAGTTCAGGGGTGTGTGGCTTGCGCCTGCAGCCGAAGCCCGCACCTGCTTCCTGCCATTCGTCTCTGCTGAGGCGCTGGACTCCTGACTTCAGTTAATTGTGTGGTGTGACAACTTTAATAAATACCAACTGTTGTTCACTGATGACTTTTTCTAATGGTTATCTCTTCCAGCTTTTGTCACAAATTCCTTAATGAACCCTATATGGATGGTCAAGACCCGGATGCAGCTAGAGCGGAAGTAAGTTATTAAGTGCCCCTTCCTCAATGTAAGCCTCCCTGAGAATTGTTTTCTTTTCCGCTGTCGCCATGAATTGAGGTATGGGAATCCTTAGTCATTCTCTCTGCTTTTTTTTTCAGCCTGAGCATACAGGACACTGCAATTCCTTGTTTTGTTTTGTTTTTTTAATTTTTTTTAATTTTTATTTATTTATGTGTGTGTGTGTGTGGCCAGCTCGGCCCACCAGGGGGTGGGGCGGGCTGGCATGTGGTGCTGGGGGATTGAACCACAGTCCCTGAGCTTTGCTAAGCTTGTTCTAAGTAGGTGCTTTAGACCACTGAGCCATCTCACCAGCCCCTCCTTGTTGTTTTGAGATAGGGTCTCACTATGTAGTTCAGGCTGTCCACACTGGCCTTGAACTTACGGCGATCCTTATCCTCAGCCTCCTGAGTGCTGGGATTACATACAGATGTGCATCACCCCGCCCAGCAATTCCTTGTCTTGAGAGTCATGTACTGTGGGAGCACATGCTGCAAAGGTGACAGACGAGAAGATGGGAAGCCTGGCTGCCTTCGAGATGGCCTTCTCTGGTGGCTCTTTGCAGACCCCGGCCCAGCTAGTGTTCTGCAGACTGGCCTGAGAGACCGGCTTTCTAGGCAAGCGCTTATTCTACTGAGCCATCTCCCAGGCCCCTGACCTGGCTTTCTAGTCAGATGGCAGTAAGAACCTGCCTGCAGGCCTGGGAGTAATTTGATTAAGGCCCACAGATACTCTAGATGCCTGTCCTGAAACTCGAGCCAGAAGTTCTTAACTTTTTTTTTTTTTTTTTTTTTTGGTGGAACTGGGGATTAAACTCAGGCCCTTGCACTTGCCGGGGAAGCACTTATTCTACTGAATCATGTCCCCAGCCCTAATTGTTAACTTTTTTTGTGCTGTGAATTCCTTTGGCATTCTAGTAAAGCCTGTGTGCTTTAAAACAAAAAAAAAACTTTATTTTTGTTTTTTTGTTTTTTTCTTTTTGGTAGTACCAGGAATCAAACTCAGGACCTTGTGCTTGCCAGGCAAGCATTCCACTGAGCTATCTCCCCGGCCCCGAAAAACATTTTTTAAGGCAGCAGTAACCAGTTATTGAAATGAGGTCATCATTGTCAAAACGCTGCAATGCAGTAATATCCTTTAATACATTAAATAACAATATCTAATGGCAGTCAGCAATTCCTGTCATTTCAAAGCAGTCATACTGGGCCAGCAAGATAGCTCCGCAGACTAAAGCACCTGCTTAGGCAGGCACAAGGACCGAGGTTCAATCCCTGGCACCACATGCAGTGCCAGCCCCACCCTTAGGGCAGGCAAAGCCAGCCAGAGTGCAGGCGTAGCGGCGCACGCCTGTATTTCCAACGCTGGGGAGACTGAAAGCAAGAGAATCACTACAAGTCCGAGCTGCATTGTGAGACCCTGCAATAACCAAATACATTATAAAAAAAGCAGTCGTACCAAACAGTATTTTGTATATGTGTAGCTAGAGTCATGTGACTGGGAAGTAATTTCTCTTTGTGCAGAAGCACGGTGCTAGTAATGCTGCCCTGGCCTGTCCCCATTCCTAATTGAAGGAGCGTGGGTTTCTAGCAGAGACTGAGGTTAAGTGGACTCTTAAGAACCCCTGTACTCTGTGGTCTAGAAATGTGTGCTCTGGGAGCTCCAGCAAGCGCAGGGAGCCAGAAGACGTGGAGGGCACAGGGCAGGGGGCCTGCCTCGGTCCATTTCCCTCTGAGTGCCCAGGGTTCCTGGGTCATTCTGTGGGAGGCGCTGAGTGCCCACGGTCACATGGGGCAGGCCACCTGCAGACCCCCAACAGTGTCAGCGACTTTTTTTTTTAATTTTAATTATTTATTTATTTGTGTGTGTGTGTGTGTGTGTGCGCGCGCGTGCGCGCGCATGCGCGGCCAGCTCAGCCCATCAGGGCACGGGGCTGGCTGGCATGTGGTGCTGGGGGATTGAACCGCGGTCCCTGTGCTTTGCCAAGCTTGTTCTAAGTAGTTGCCTTAGACCACTGAACCATCTTGCCAGCCCAGAGAAAGAGTCGGGACAGGGGCGCGAACCGGCGACCTCGCACTCCACAGCCCGGTGCCGAGATTGCCATGCCAGGTCTCCGCCCTGTCAGCGACTCTTGTCGTGGCTAAGCACACAGCAGCCCCTGGCACTTTTTTTGTTTTCTTTCTCTTTTATGCGGAACCAGGGGTTGAACTCAGGCCCTTGCGCTTGCCAGGGAAGCGCTTATTCCCCTGAGCCATCTCTCCAGCCCCCCTTGGCACTTTTCTGAAATCCTTGGTGTGTATCTGGTTGTCCATCTCCCCAGAGTGCTGCCCTCACCAGAGTCCTCCTTTCCCTCCACTTGTGCCAGGGCAGCCTGGCTCACCCCGACCCAGTCCTTTCCCGCAGTCCTGGTATCCCATCAGCTGTGTCCACACGCTCTGATGTCACTTCAGTGCAGCAGCAGGTAGACAAGCGCGCCCTTGGGTGGAGGGCCTTTCTGTGCGTGCTCCTGTGCCCACCACAGGCAAGGCACACTTCACAGTTTGATCAGGTGGGCTCTTCACGTCTGTCGCCTGCACTGCGCACTTGTGGTTTGCAGACAACAGGACATGGCTCCAGACTCCTGCCTAGCTCATAGCCTCACGGCAAAGGAAGAATGGCAGCCCAGTGGGACAAGGGCCCTGAGGTACTCTGAAGCCCTCGTGTGTCCCTAATTGTCCTGGTAGGCTGAGGAGAGAGGAGGGGATCGGGCTTCCCACGCAGCAGCACCCCCACCCTGAGAGCCACATGGTGGGGCACAGGTGCACAGCAAGGCTTGAGCCCCGCAAGTGGCTCAGTCTGGGGACACAAATCCTACAGTGCAGTGTAAAGCTCTTAATTGGCTTTATTTTACAGTTTAGAGTCAGCAGCACTGAATTCCATAAAGTAGGTAGCAGGGCAGGCAGCAGAGGCTGGTCCTAGAGAAGGGCTGTGCATAAGGAAACAGCAAAGGGCAGACTGGTCTTTTTTTTTTTTTTTTTTTTTTTTTGGTGGAACCGGGGATTGAACTCAGACCCTTGTGCTTGCCAGAGAAGCACTTATTCTACTGAGCCATCTCCCTGGCCCCCCAGACTGGTCTTTTTAAAGTGCCAACAGAACGCGGAGCCAATGCCTCCTTACTCTAGGTTACTTTTATTATGAAAGGATTAAGGGAGAAGGATTAAGTTTAGAGACAGTAAGATGAGAATTCAGCATATATGCATAAGGTCCTGGGCCCCTGCGTGCACACCACGCCATTTGCAGAGCAGAGTGATAATAAAGAGCGCCTTCTACCCACAGTGTTTTCTTTTAAGTATGTTTTTGTCATAACTGTACTTCATACACACTTTGGTCCTGCTTTCCCCCCGGAAGCAGCCTCCCACTTCTTACTGCCACGGTGCCCACTTTCATCCATCGCACCGTGTAAAGTCCGGCCTGGCGAGGCCGCCTGCTGCAGGGAGTCCTCTGTGGGAGCCTCAGCCGCCCTTCGCGCCCTGGAGCCAGGTCAGAGGTGCTGGCCGAGGCCTGCTGTGGCCATCTAGTCGCGGCCCAGTGAGCGGCTTCCGGCCGCCAGGCGCGGGCAGTTTTCCCCGAGTCTGCGCCGTGGGCTTGGCCTCCGCCTGTGCCTCAGCGGCCTGTGCTTGGTTTCCCTCCTGCAGAATGCGCGGCTCCAAGCAGATGAACTCACTCCAGTGTGCGCGGTACGTGTACCAGACCGAGGGCGTCCGAGGCTTCTACCGCGGGCTGACCGCCTCCTACGCCGGGATCTCGGAAACCATCATCTGCTTTGCTATTTATGAGAGCCTGAAGAAGTACCTGAAAGAAGCTCCGTTGGCTTCTTCCACAAATGGGACTGAGAAAAATTCCACAAATTTTTTAGGACTCATGGCAGCTGCTGCTATTTCTAAGGGATGTGCTTCCTGCATTGCTTATCCGCACGGTAAGCTTCCGTGGCTTCTTCCACAGCGGTAGAACAGCCGATAGGTTTGTCTCCTCACCTCCCTAGCAAGGCTGCAGATTCAAGGAGAGACTCTCTCCTCCATACCCCTGCCTCGGAAGTGCTTAGGTTTGGGAGGTGTGAGTCCTCAGCAGCAGAGCGCCCTCCCTCATCCGGGCCTCACACACAGTCTTCAGGCTGGTTACCGATTAGGGGTGCTCGCCGCCGTCCTGTAGGTGAGGGGATGCGTGCGGGTGCTGCTCGCACAGACCGTGGGGTCGAGGGCCCTTGCGTGCTCGGTGGAAACGGCCTCACTCACTCCAGTGGGTGGGCGTGGAACTAGCCGAGCAGAAACGTGGGCCTGCGTTGCCAACTTCTGATGTTTTCAGAGACGCCCCAAACTCCTGACTCACAGGGATTTCACATGGGAGCTGTGTCAGCTTTTTGTAGCTGTGACAAAGCACCTGAATAGATGAACTTGGAAGAGGAAAGAGACAGGGGGAAAGTGGGAACAAGAGGACAGCTTCAGGCCTGGCCCCAGGCACCGACTTCCTCACCCAGGCTGTCCGCTTCCCAGAGCCACTAAGTCCCTAAGGAACCCACGGCAGGGTTGGAGCCCCTGGGATCCAGTCACCGCCCCCAGGTCCCCTCCTTGAACTCTGCACTGGGGACCAAAGCTTTCAGCGTGACCTTGCGGACATTCCAGACCCATAACAAAAGCGGCCTCTAAGTCCCGCAGCTTCCATGTGGGGTGGGGAGCTAAGCCTACCTCAGGGACTTTCTATGTTTTAGCAATTTTCTCATCTCAGGGCCGGGGAGATGGCTCAGTGGAATGAGGGCTTCCCTGGCAAGCGCAAGGGCCTGAGTTCAATCCCTGCTTCCACCAAAAATAATTACTTCTTATCTCTGTTTTATTGCTGGGGTTAGAATGCAGGGTCTTGCACATGCTGTCGTGATCACTAAGCTATATGCCTAGCCAAATTGTTGGAGGGGTTGTTGCTATTTTTGCGTATTGAGATGTGGTCTCACTATATAGGTCAAGCTGGCCTTGACTTCACTTTGTAGCCCTGGTTGACCTCAAACTCACAGTGATCCTCCTGCCTCAGCCTCCCAAGTGCCAGGATTACCCGTGACATCAGCCCAAGTTTTATTTATTTACTTATTTATTTATTGCGGAACCGGGGATTGAACTCAGGCCCTTGTGCTTGGCAGGCAAGCACTTATTCTACTGAGCCATCTCCCCAGACCCATATATGTATTTTTTATTTATCTATATACAGTTTTTATATTTTAGGGATGGGTCTACAGGGTATTCAGGGTTTCACTACTAGATCAGACTCATAGTGATCCGCCTGTTTACAGCCTCCCAAGAGCTGGGATTACAGGCGTGTGCCACCATGCCCAGTCTCAGTTGCATCTCACCCTGCCCCCGGGGGCAGGGCTGGCTCAACCCCTGGCCACTGAGCCTGCCTGCAGGTGCTTTAATCTGCTAAGCTATTTGGCCAGCCCTATTTATTTTTTTTTTATTTATTTTAATGTGTTTAGTGCAGGGTCTCACTATGTAGATTGGAATTGTAGTGATTCTGTTTTCAGCCTTCCAAGCACTGGGATTACAGGTGCGTGCCACAATGCCCAGACTTCATCGCCATCTCAGCGCACCCCCGGGGCAGGGCCAACACACTGGGGATTGGACCCTGGCTGCTGCGCTCTGCCTAAGCAGGCGCTTAGTCTGCTGAGCTATCTGGCCAGCCCCAAGTTTTATTTTTTGAAAAGAACTATAGAATTATCATCCCCTGACCTTTTTTTTACAAAAAGATAGAAACTTGTTTTATTATGCCATTAAACAAGTGTTCTTTTTTTTGTTTGTTTTTGTTTTTGTTTTTGTTTTGGGCAGAACTGGGAATTGAACTCAGGCCCTTGTACTTGCCAGGCAAGCACTTATTCTACTGAGCTATCTCCCCGGCCCCTAACAAGTGTTCTTTTGAAAAACCTCTTGCACCTTTGTAGTGACAAACACACACATCACCTCAGTGCCAGGCAGTGAGCCCCACTGTGTGCTGGGGCACCACTGAGCAAATCTCTGGGGGCTACCTGGAGAAGAGATCCCATGTCCGAGATCTACATGCCAGGGAGGTGTGACCAGCCACAGGTAGGCAGTGCATACCTGCCGACGAGGCCAACAGGCAAGCTGGAGGAGGAGGAGCCGGCTCTCCCAGTGGACCGAAGGAGAGTGGGGAAGTCAGGGCTCCCGATAGTATGTACCTTCCCCTCATCTCCTGGCATGTGAGAGCAAAGCTGAACTTCTTCCTGCGTTGCGTTGGTACCATAGTGCATGTGCTTCTGTCCTTACAGAGGTGATACGGACGCGGCTCCGGGAGGAGGGCACCAAGTACAAGTCCTTCCTGCAGACGGCGCGCCTGGTGTTCCGCGAGGAGGGCTACCTCGCCTTCTACAGAGGGCTCTTCGCCCAGCTCGTGCGGCAGATCCCAAACACAGCCATCGTGCTGTCCACCTATGAGCTCATCGTGTACCTGCTGGAGGACCGTGCGCAGTAACAGCCACGCACTGTGCTCAGAATAAAACTGAGAAACTCCAAGATCTCTGTTCCGTTGCTGTGTAGCGTGTCCAAGGGGGACACAGGAGAGGCCATAGTGTGTCTGGTTCGTGTCACCGTGGTGGACATTTCCTTTTGGATTCGTGCTTTCTGGAAGGTTTGAATTCATTAACGTTAATAGTTAATTATAACTTTTTTTTTTTAATTTAAGAGGATTCAGGATGACGCAGCAACTAAATTAAATCATGCTATTTAATTTAAGTATAAATTGGGTTTGTGTCCTCTTTTATACTCATTTTACTATACACCGTAGCTAAGGAATTGTTTTCATGAAATGCATCCTGCAAACAAAAAGGATGCCATCAGACGTGCTGCTTTCTAGTGGGCCTTTGGGGTGAGCCCTGGCAGACGGAAAGAAGTGAGGTGCCACGATGTGCTGCTGCCACGATGTGGTGCTGCCACGATGTGCTGCCGCCACGCAGCCTCCCCACCTGTTTCCCCTCAGCGCGTTTGTGGTTTGTCTCCGTAACACTAAAGATCTTGCACTGTGGACGTTTCCTGAAGTTGAAGCTCACGGCGGGGCTCCCAAGGCGCTGTGCTACCGCTGCCTGGCTTCTAGCCATCTCTAGCGGCGCGGCTTTGCTGCCAGGGCCCTCGAGGGTCTCGTGGAGCCCAGGCAGGAGTCAGAAGCCACTTGTATTTTGACTGCCTGTGCAGGTACTGTTTGAATACTCTGGAAAAAAGTTTTTAAAAATTACCACAGTTGGGGGCCAGCCATATAGCTCAGCAGACTAAAGCGCCTGCTTAGGCAGAGCTCAGAGGCTGGGGTTCAATCCCCGGCATGCCTGCCGGCCCCACCCCCAAGGCATGCTGAGATGTGATGGAGACTGGGCGTGGTCACGCACGCCTGTAATCCCAGTCCTTGGGAGGCTGAAAACAGGAGGATCACTAAGTCTGATTGTGAGACCCTATAGACCCTGTACTAAAAACATAACAAAATAAAATTAAAAATTACCACAATTGGGTTGGGGGTGTAGTTCAGGAGCACAGTGCCTGTCCGGCAGTGTGAGGCCCTGAGTTTGATTCCTGGTCCCCCCTCCCCCCCAAAAAAAAGTGTCAGTATTTTACTCTTTTGCTTTTAAAAGAAATGTAATATGGGAGCAAAAATATTGTAGTAAGCGAAAGGCAACCAGCATGTTGATGCGTGCCTGTGGGCTGAGGCAGAAAGGTTGGAGGCCAGCCTGGGTTCCACAGTGAAACCGAGTCAGAATAAAAGGTAACATTTAAAGAAGGGGCTCAGCGGTAGAGTTCTGGCCCTGTATTCACTCTCCAGTGCATACAAGCACCACAGGTAAGCTCGGTAATCTTTCAATCAGCCCTTTAGCCAAAGCCTGAGTGTATTATAGCTGAAGGTTACATTGAGCTGAAGGGTGAGATTATAATACTGAAGCGTCTTTCAGATTCACTTACAGTCACTGGTAGAAATAAAAGGAAGACACTTTGGGGTTTTTTTTGTTTTTAGGAAGATACTTTGAAATCCTATTTAAAGCAAAGTTTTGAGGCCCAGGGAGATGGCTCAGTAGAATAAGTGCCTGCCTGGCAAGCACGAGGTCCTAAGTTCAATTCCTAGTACCACAAAATGAAAAAATAAAGTGAAGTTTTGTTCATCCTGACAGCATAGAGAAGTCTGTATCTAGAAGTCAAGAAGAGCAACCGTCATGCGGCATCACTGCTGCTTGGTGGCTGGAGTGTTTAACAGCAAGGCGGTTTCGATTCCAGAAGTGTACCATAGGCTTGAGAGTCTCTCTAAGTCACCCAGGCTAGGCTCAGATTTGTGATCCTCTTGCCTCAGCCTCCTGGGGTGTGGGCGGGCCTTCCAATCACTCCATCCGGTGCCCATCCCGTCCTGCTCATGGAACAAAGGTGCAGGGGCCTTGCCGCCTGACGGTTCTGGCTCAGATCTGTGTTGGTCAGCTGATCCCTTTGATGATGAATTTTATTTATTTATTTATTTGCAGTCCAGGGATTGAACTCAGGACCTTGTTCTACTGAGCTATCCAGCCCATGATTTTTATTTATTTATTATTGTATTTTAGGGAAGAGTCTACAGGGTGTTCAAGGTCTCACTACTAAATTGGACTTCATAGTGATCTGCCTGTTTACAGCCTCTCAAGAGCTAGGATTACAGGCATGTGCCACCACCCCTAGTCTCAATTGCAGTCTCAGCTCTCTCCAGGGGCAGGCCCGGGAATGGAACTCCCAGCCCCTGCTTGCAGGCGCTCTAATCCACTGAGCTATTTGGCTGACCCTGATAATGGATTTTATTTTTATTTTATTTTATTTTATTTTTTTAATAATTATTTATTTATTCATTAATTCATTTTGTGTGTGGCCAGCTCAGCCCACCAGGGGGCGGGGCTGGCTGGCATGTGGTGCTGGGGGATTGAACTGTGGTCCCTGTGCTTTGCTAAGCTTGTTCTAAGTAGGTGCTTTAGACCACTGAGCCATCTCACCAGCCCCTGATAATGGGTTTTAAAAGTTGATTTCACTCTATTTGGGGCAGCAGCCCCTGCCAGCCGTTGGGGGCGAGGGGGGGAGGCTGTGGGGTGGCAGCACACCCTGACTGGTGTCTGTGGCCAGTTCACTTCCTAGCCCAGAGGCAAAAAGGGAAAGAAAGCAGAGTCCATGACCTCCCTCAGAGGCTAGCCATGAGAACCAGAAGGCCCTGCTAGGCCTCTTTTTTGTCTTTTTGCAATATTGGGGGTTGAACTCAGGGCCTTCACACTGAGCTAGGTCCCCAGCCCTTTTCATTTCTTTTTTTTTGCAGAACCAGGGATTGAACTCAGACCCTTGCACTTGCCAGGGAAGCGCTTATTCCACTGAGCCATCTTGGCCCCTCTTTTCATTTCTTGAGACAGTCTTGCTATAAATTGTTCAGGCCGGGCTGGACCTCCTGCTTTGCCTCCTAGCGAAGTGGGATTGCAGGTGTGGGGCACCGTGCCTAGATAGGCCCCACCTCATTTGGCACCAGTGGCTAGGGACGGGTGCATCGGGGGGCCAGTCCAGATCGAAATGTAACAGGAATACTGAAATCTGAAGTCAGGGTTGCATTCACCTAAGGATTACGGATTACCCCTGCTGAAGCTAATGATGGTCTTCTGACGGAGTTGGTGGATGCCAGAGGGAAGACCCTGTCCTGACCACCTCCTAGAGGCGAGACACCCTAGGTTTCCAGGATGCCCTTCCTCCTGTCTGGGAGTGCACATGTTATAGACAACAACAAAAGTGACAGTGGCCTCCACTGACCTGCGGCTGCCCACAAAGGACTCAATACCAACCTAAAAAACTTTGAAAGCTGCAGCGTCACAAAACTGTTGCACAGACTCCAATTTCCTATTAGCTTTTCTTGGCTAGTAATTTAGCTTAAATCAATACTGCAGCAGTAATCTTCCCCCAAGGGCCCTCCCAGGTAATCCATTTGCAAGTCAGTGGTAAACACACAGGCATCACGCCTAGAATAATGTCACGGGTCTTTTGCGCCTGGCTTTCTGAACAGCATCCTCTCAGGCCCCCTCCAGCGCTGCGTGCCTTGCAGTGGCCTCACGTTATGATCAAGCCCCGCTGTCCTCGCTGGTGACTGTCCAACCTTGCCCCCACTGGTGGATGTTTGTTCTGTGGCATCTGAGGTGATGCAGCTTGCAGAGAAACAGCCAGAAGCGCCTAGTTGAGCTCGGCCAGATGCTGGGAAGGCGGACTCGTGGGGAGAGGGACTAACAACAGGTAGGTCCATGCGGATGCGGTCACGGGCAGGGGACATCTGCAGGCTCTGCAGCCTAAACCCAGAGCCCACGCAGCGGCGCATGTGCCCAGCCCGCAGAGGGGTGGGCTGGGCATCCAGAGCCCGCGCGCCGCCTGCCACCTCCAGCCGCCAGGGGACGCGCACGAGCTGACCCCTCGCGCTTCCGCCGGCGCCCCGCCCTCCTAGCGCGCCCTGCGACGCAATTGGCTGCTGGGAGGGAGCGCGCAGAGTCAGGGGGCGGGGCCGCGCCGGCTACAAAGCGGCGAAGGTCACGGCGCGAGCAGGCGCGTCGCCGCCAGCGCCGCAGGCCTGCTGCTTCGCTGCCCGTTGCCGCAGTCATGGAAGGACTGAGCGCGCTGCTGGCTCGCTGCCCCACGGCCGGCCTGGCCGGTGGCCTGGGCGTCACGGCGTGCGCCGCAGCCGGCGTGCTGCTGTACCGGATCGCGCGGAGGTGAGTGCGCGGGCCCGGCTGCACGCGGCCCGGCCTGAGTCCCGCGCGGCCACCGGGCTGCCCCACCCCCACCGCGCGCCTGGGAGCAGGCTGGGGGCGGGGCTCCGAACGCGGTGGGCAGGCGGGGGATCCCGCCGCCGCCTCCCGCCGCTGCCCCCTGGTGGTCCTGGGCCCTGGGCGCCTAGGCCCCGGCAGCATGCTGGGTGGGGCGACCGTAGCCGGGCTTGGTGCTGTGCGCGCCACCGGATCGGGATGTGCTTCAGTCCGGGGAGGCGGGAGACCGCGAGATAAATGATGGTCATCAGATAGGAGCCCTGGGGTGTGCAGGGAGCCCCGTGTGTGGAGCCCGCCGTCCTCGCCCTTGGCTGAGCTGTGGCAGGGGTGTTTAAGGGGACGTAGGTCACTCGCAGACCCCGCATTCAGAGCTGGCCTTGCCCCCTGCCTCAGCAGTAAAAGGGCCTCTTGCTTCAGCAGGGCCCAGGGGATAGGGAGGTCGTTCTGACCTGATCCATTTCTCTGGGAGCAGGGAGGAAGGTGGGTGAGGACATCCTAGGGACAGCCAGGGCAGCCCAAATTTGGATCCCAGGTCGGGCAGCGTGGCCGGCGAGTCTTTACCACCGCGGTATCCTGCTGCTCCTCAGAGGGGACTGGTGAGCAGGCGTGTGATTTGTACTGGGACTTCCAGGGAGGCTGCGGGAGCCCCGACGCAAGGGCTTCCCTCACCCATGTCTTTGGAAGGCCAGACTGACCAAGCAGGTTGTTTTAGAGCCAGGGGAGCTGGAGCAGAGCTGGCTCAGATCGCGGGTTCCTCAGGAGTGGGGAATGCATATCCTGTACTGACAGCCTGTGCTTCCCCTCCTGTTTAGTTAGTGTGGTTGTAAGAAGCAGGGCTTGCTCGGGGTGCCAAGCCCTCCTGTGTCTCCCTCCTGGCCCCTTCTTGGTCGTGTTTGAGGCTTTGATCTTCTGCAGGGCATGCAGGTGCAGTGCCAGCCATGGCAGTGCGCAGAAGTCCCTTCACACCCCTAGAAAACAGAGTCATGCCAAGCGTTGGAACGGGGTGGCGGACCAGTCCTTCCTAGATGACCTAAGGCGTCCTCACAGGGTAGTGGGTTTCACCTAGGGGTCGTAGTGGGCTGCTGTCACCATTTTGGAGCAGGAGCTGTACCCTTCTCGCTCTGGCCGTTACAGCAGGTTCTCACGGGCCCTTGCCACTGCGGGAGTTCTGAATGGGAGGGAGGCATGCAAGGGTAGATGTCTTTGGAAGGCAGCTTGGCAGGGCTGTCTGCTGGCTCAGCACAGAGATGGCAGAGGGCAGGAGGTGGCCCTGTGGAGGATCTGGAGGGCGTCACGCCCTAATGGATGCTGTCTACTCAGCCCAGGCTGGGCGCCCAGGAAGTGGCTACATCTCTGAAGCCCCCACCCCCACCCCGAGCGCCCATTGGACCCATGATATCCCCACCACAAGATCCTTTTACCCCAGTTTTGTTTTTTGTTTTTTTTTTTTTTTGGTTTTTTTGTTTTTCCTTTGGGGGAACCAGAGATTGAACTCAGACCCTTGCGCTTGCCAGAGAAGCGCTTATTCTACCGAGCCATCTCCCCGGACCCCCTGCAGTTGTTAATGATGGGCACAGCTGTCACATGCTGAGGCCATCCTCCTTGCATCGCCGACCAGGCAGCAGTTCCCTCTGTTGTCCTCCCCACTCTACAGTTGAGGAAACAAAGCCCTGGAAAGGTCAGGCTGCTGCCCCACGCAACCTGGCTCTCCCTGAACTGTTCCTGTCACGCAAACTCATGCCTTGGGTGCTCCATACTCCCTGAGCACCTCGATACTTCCTTGCACCCACAGGCAGGCGAGCACAGACCAGAGGCCCCAGGCGGAACACTTCCTCGGCTGGCTCGCCCCGTGTCCAGGCAGTCATGGTGGGCCTGTGCTGCCCCTAGACTTTGACTCTGCTGCCCAACGGGGTCTCGTTCCCCTTTGTGTGAGGGGGCTTATCCTTGGCAGCACCTCTGCACCCATCACACCAGTGGTATCTGTCCGTTTGGGGACCAGGATGTGTAGCAGAGCCTGTCCTGGCACACTGAGTCCCTGTGGCTTTTTCTCCTATTCCAAGCTTGTGTCTCATTCATGGCCCTGGCTGTCCCCAGTCCCTAGTGTACACGGTTCATATGGTCTGCTCCTCCCTCTGCCATCTACCCTGGCGCTGAGTGCCCCTTTTCTCACAGCAGTGGGAGGTGACCTGTGTGTTGTCCACTGTCCTATGTCACCACCCTGAGTTGTCACTCCTGTCCTTGTGTCTGGTCTTTGCAAGCTTCTTGTGGTGCTCCGTGAACTGATGGGAGCAGTGTGCCAACCCAGGATGGGTCTGTCCCCAGAGGGATGTAGATGGGGTCTTGGTGTTGGCATGGCTGTGGATTTTGGTGTGTTTTGCTTGAGTCTAGGGCAGGATGCTTGGGGGCCCCTTGGGTCCTGGCCGTGCTGGGGTGCAGCTCAGTGCTGCTGGGGTAGAAGGTGGGGCCTTCCTTGGGCCTTCTATCAGGTGGGTGAGCCAGCCCATGTTGCCAGCTGACCCTGGGAAAGCTAAGGGTGGAGCCACCCATGAGGCCACTGTCCCTTGGGTCTCAAGTCAGGGAACCAAGCTGACTCAGAAGCAGTCTTTCCAGCCCCCTGGGGGCCAGGCTCTCTGAGGGCACAGGGGGTCACACAACTCCCCAGGGTAACCCTTGAGCTCCATTGGTGTGGTGTCTGACGTGTGGCCCAGCGCCAGGTCCTAGGATCCCACCTAGAGCAGCCCCTGCCCCCGCAGGGAGAGGTGCGCTGTCCCAACTCTGTTCTGACGTGGGCTGGCAGTGTGGGAGGTACTCAAGGGGCGCGTTCTTTGCCCCTCTGAGCACTCCTGGCTGTGGGTGCCCAGCCCATCCCAAAAGCTCCACATCAGTGTCTACCCACACGGTCGCACCCTGCCTTCTGGACACCATCTGGCCCAGCACTGGACCGAGGGTGGCCTCTTCAGAGCTGTCTTCCCTGAGTCACCTGTGTACCTACCTGTCTTGTCACCTCAAACCTTGTCCACCTAGTATGGTTTGTTCTAGGGCCAAGTTATGGACAGAGGTTGGCCTGAGGGCAAGGACTGGGCCAAAGGTGAGTGAGGGAAGCCCCAGGGGCAATTCCCAGAGCAAAAGCGGGGGCCAAAAGGCTGTGCCCACATCAGGCTGGTGGAGCTGAGCCCTAAGGCTAGGCCTGTCCTCTCCGCCCTGGGAACTCGAGGCCCAGGAGGGGACCTCAAGCTGTCCCTTGCTCTACCCAGTTCCTCTCAGAGCTGCTCCCAAAAGGGGTGACTGCTGCCAGATACCCTGCCTGGCCAGGGCGGGTGCCACTCTGACCACATGCGAGTACCCGGGCCTCCTGGCCAGAGATGAGCTGCAGTCCCCAGGGACCACGGATAGTCCCTCACCTTCCACTTCCATTTCCGTAGCAACAGGGCTGGAGCTCAAAATGGAAGCTGTGGCTTCCTGGGACAGGAGGGGCTTCCTGGTGGGCTCCCTGGGCGGCAGCCAGGGCCCCTGCCCTTCTGTCTGTTGTCACCAGGGCCAGTGCAAAGGATGGCCTCCCCTTACCACAGGTCAGGGCTGGGGCCTCTCTGGCCATCACGGGGAGGAAGGGGGTGACTCACTCAGGGGCCCTGCTTGGTGACCAGCTATCAGGACACACCCCCATTCAGTTACAAAGAGGCCTATAAAGCAGGTACAAATTAAGAAAAACTAAATGCTTAATTGGGGCCGGGGAAACAGCTCAGCAGCATTACCACCTGCCTGGCCATCACAAGGTCCGGAGTTAGATCCCTGGTACCACAAAAATAAAACAAAATAAGTACTTGATTGCCCTGGAATGCCAAATGCGGGCGTTGCAGCAGAGTGCAAGTTCCCAGGCCTCCAGGCCCAGGTGGCACCAGTGGTCTTTGGCATTGTTATTTCCTTGGTGGTACAGAGGGATGCTGTCCAGGTGCCCGCTGTGACCCTGCACCAGGCCCAGCCCTTCCTACAGCCTCTCAGGGTGAGGAAATGAGGTGGAGATGCACGAGCAGGTCTGCAGGTGACCCTCCATGGAAGCCACCTCCCCAGGGTGCCAGCTTCAAGCCTTGCTGCCTCCCCAGCTGTTGACCACCCCTGTGGGCTCTGCATGGGGGCACGTCTGGGCCTGGCTCCAGTTCTGGTTCCGGTTCCTCTTCTCCCCAGCCCCCGGGTCACTGCAGTTCTTTTACGTCCGGCGTTGCCTGCAGACCAGGCATGGCCAAGCACTTCCCACAGACAAAGCCCTTCGAGGGAGGGGCTCTTGTCCCCAGCCTGCAGGTGACAGAAGTCCTTTATCTTGCCCCACATGGAGGGGCAAGGCCAGACAGTGGCATTGGTGTTGGTAACAGGAGCTGGGTGGAGCCCAACTCTGTGGTGACTGCGTGGTGTCCCAGGCCACTGACAGGCCCCAGACGTGGTGGTGGCAGGGCTGGGCTTTTGTATTTCAGAGCACTCTGTGACCTGTGTCATTGTGTCCTTGTATCAGGTGGTGCTATGGCCCCCCACTTTGCAGGCAGGCATGCCCAGACTGGGAGGAGGGGGGCTTCCTGGGTCACGTACCCCAACATTGGCAGCGCCCAGGCCCAGGCTGTTTGAACAGTGGGACCATCTATGGGGCCATCCGTCGCGACCAAGGGAGGGCAGGGCAGGAACAGCAAGACCAGACCTGGCTTGAGCAGCTGCACCTTCTCCATGTTGGGATTCCCGGGCTGTGGGCCTTGCCCAGCAGTTGCCACACCTCCCCTCCTCCGCACTGAGGGGCTGAACACAGATCCCCAGTGTGTGGGCCAGGATTATCCTACAGCCCCCACCTGTCACAACATGTGTGGCCAGCAAGGGCTGCCGTGCTTCTCCCCTCACCGGGGAGACAGCTGTCACTGGCACTGCCCCACACGCGGCTTCCTCTCCTCTCTGGGGCATTTTCTAGGAAGCCCCACAGCCCTGTGCCCCAGTGCCCTCTGGGGCATGCTATTCCTGCTGCTGGGCCTGAGCCCGAGGCCATCAGGGGCTGCCAGTCCTGGGTCCCCACACTGATGTGCCAGAGCTGGTGAGTGCCCAGCTGCCTTCTGGGAGGTGCCAAGCATGGCTCTGTGGGGTTCCCAGGAAGGAAACAGCTGCACCCAGCAGGCGTCCCTCTGCTCGGAGCCAGCGTTCCCTCCACCCACTCTGGACCCCACATCCAGCACCCCTTCCCTGGGGCCTGGGGCCAAGGGCTGAATCTCGCAGGAATTGGAGTCTTCCGGGCTGACACCGCTGTCCTCGGTCCACAGGGCGAAGCCGACGCACATGATGGTCAACTGCTGGTTCTGCAACCAGGACACGCTGGTGCCCTATGGGAACCGCAACTGCTGGGACTGTCCCCACTGCGAGCAGTACAACGGCTTCCAGGAGGTGCGGGCACGGCAGGACGGGCAGGTGCTCCCAGGCCAGCACCTCGAGGCCGCGGCTCCCCTTTTCGGCGCGTAGCCAGCCTGGGAACAGCACAGCTCTCAGTCAGACTTCATTTACAAAACAGGCAGGCGCCACAGGCCACATTGTGCACCCCAAGACCTAGAGCCAGGTCCTGGGTCCAAGCCAGGATGGTGGGGTAGGAGATACTGGGGACAAGCACCCAAGCTGGGTGGCATCGCCTGCAGCGCCTGAGCTTTCGGTTCTGTGTGAAGTGTCTCAGAAGAAAGCTGCTGCGTCTTAGTTGAGAAAGGATGGGAATCTCAGGGTTCTCACACAGACCTGGGCCTGAGCTGGCGCCAGGTCAGGAAGGGGCTGCTCGCTGACCAGGACACCTCTCCCCAACAGAATGGCGACTACAACAAGCCCATCCCTGCGCAGTACCTGGAGCACCTGAACCACGTGGTGAGCAGCGCGCCCAGCCCCCGTGAGCCTGCGCAGCCACAGCAGTGGGTGAGCAGCCAGGTGCTGCTGTGCCGCAGGTGCAACCACCACCAGACCACCAAGATCAAGCAGCTGGCCGCCTTCACGCCCAGGGAGGAGGTGAGCCCACCTGTGTGCCACCCGGCGGGGCTGTTTCCTTCTCCACAGTGTCTGTGGCCAAGCCTGGGAACGCCAGGGAAATCCAAGGCCTCCAGGGCAGGACACTTTGACCTGAGCAGAGGGACATGTGGGACACATTCGGTCCTCATCCTTTGAATTCAGGCTGTCTCTGGACACCCGGGTGAGGACCGAGCTCTGGGGGATAAGGAAGCAGGTGGTGCTGAGAGCCTTGTCCTAAAGGAGGCTGAGCTGGAAGCATCCTCCACAGGGCCATCCAGGAGCCCCAGAGCCTGGTGACCTGGCTCCTCTTCCTGCCTGTTCCCCACTCACCCCCAACCCCCCCCAACTGGAGGTCCCATGACCTTAGGAGGCAGGTCCCAGCTGAGATGTAGCAGTGCTGGCCTTCTCAGGCCAGAAAGGAGCTTGGGTTCTGCAGGAAGGGAGGAACTGACCTCAAGCGGGGCTTGACTGACCCTCATGGTTCCAGTGGAGGGCACACTGGGGAGCATCCTGGCCACCGTACGCAGCAGAGGCACGCTGCTGTGTATCTGGAGGAGCTAGGGAGGGACTAGCTTCCAAGCTGTCTCCAAAGCCCGTGGAACACCCCACCCACGCCCGGGCTCAGGCCCGGCAAGCAGCCCTCTGGTGCATCTTAGAGCCCTGGCTCTGTTCCCCGGTCCTCCGTCTGCCACAACCGGCAGCGTCAGCCCAGATCCCCTCCCCATAGCCCAGCCTCTCTCCAGGAGCTCAGGGCTGGAGCAGGGCAGAGGACATGCCCCATTTCTTGGCATCCAGCTCCACCCCTGGAGCAGTGGCAGGCCCTGCCTATGCTAGCTTCCATTTCTGGAGCCACATCGGCATTCAGTAGGGAGGCAGGGGAGCAGTTCAGAGTTGGGGGGTCTTTCCCAGTGTCACCACATGCAAGTGCCAGGGCCTCGATCTCACCTGCTGTCCCCACACACAAAGGGCAAGTACGATGAAGAGATCGAGGTGTACCGCCACCACCTGGAGCAGATGTACAAGCTGTGCCGGCCATGCCAGGCGGCCGTGGAGTACTACATCAAGCACCAGAACCGCCAGCTGCGCGCCCTGCTGCTCAGCCACCAGTTCCGGCGCCGGGAGGCGGACCAGGCCCAGGTACGGCGTGAGGCTGGTGCACGGGGCATGAGTCTGCAGGGAACCTCCTGGAGCGTGGTGCCTCCCGGGCCCTCGTGTCACTAGCTCAGGTGGGTGTGCTCCTGAGGGCAGTGACCAGGACCATGATGGGTGCTTGCTGCTGTCCCTGAGCCCTTCCTGACCCTCACGACAGCCTTCATGCTCCACCTTCAGGCCCTGTGACACACATTCACAACTGTGGAGTCCTAACCCAGGGAAGCTGAGAGACCTGTGTACACAGTGGTGCCAGGACTTGGGCCCAGGAGTGTCTGGCTCAAGTACTAACTTGTGCGGCAGCCCCTGGTTAAGCATTCTCATTAAGTCAGGGGTCTGCCTGTCCTCAGCCAGACACTGGGGGAGAACCTGTCCTCAGACCTGAGGATTCGGGGATTTAACTCTTCCAGTTCCCTGAACGTTGACTGCAGTTTAGTTACCAGCATGGTGGACACGTTTGGTGAGGACTTGACAGCCATTGCTACTTGAGGGGCAGAGGGTCACAGCGTGAGAAAGGTTTCTTTAGAAGCAGAGGGCGAGGGGCTGGTGAGATGGCTCAGTGGTCTAAAGCACCTACTTAGAACAAGCTTAGCAAAGCACGTGGACCGCGGTTCGATCCCCCAGCACCACATGCCAGCCAGCCCCGCCCCCTGGTGGACTGAGCTGTCCACACACACACACACACACACACACACACACACACAAATAAATAAATAAAATTAAAAAAAAAAAAAAAAAAACAGAAGCAGGGGGCGAGGAGTACAGGAGAGTGGGGGAGCAGAGCTTCTCTGGGCCCCAGGCTGGCTGCGGTGGGGTCTTGGCCCACACCCTCACACAGGGTGGGCATGGGGCGCTGGGGATAGCGCTGCAGTGCCTGCCTGACCAGTCTCCTCCTCCCCAGAGTTCCAGCTCCTCTGCGGCGAAGGCCCCCGTCCAGGTCATCCTGCTCCGTGCTCTGGCCTTCCTGGCCTGCGCCTTCCTGCTGACTACCGCGCTGTATGGCCCCAGCAACCCCTTCACCCTGGGGGTCGCCCTGCCCCCAGCTCTGCCACCTGGCAACAACAGCTCAGCTGCACCAGACAACAGCACTGCCGCAGGGACTGAGGGCTGGCGGCAGCTGCTGGACCTGCTGCCCGAGCCCGCAGCAGAGAAGCTGCTCGAGGCCTGGGCCTTTGGGCAGAGCCACCAAATGGGCGTTGTGGCCATGGGCCTCGCCACCTGCCTGCTGGCCATGCTGCTAGCCGGCCGCATCAGGTACATGTGGGACCGGGGACATGGGAGGGCAGGGGACACTGACAGCCCTGGGCTGAACTTTGTGCACTGTGCAGCGACTGGCTTTGTCCCTGTTCTCTGGGCCCAGGAGTCCAGCGGGCCTTAGAGGGTCTCGGGCATTGAGCTAGCCCAGCACTTGTTCCTTGCAGGGTGGGCCTGGTCACCTCCTCCTCCACCTCCAGCCTGCATGGAAAGTCAGGCGATGTTGACCGCCTGTGCCTTTGGCTGCGAGGCTCCAGCCAGATGCTCTGGGCTCTGTGTCCATGCACTGCACCCTTACAGTGGCAGCAGTGGCTCTGAAGCTGTGGTGGGGCACAGGCTGAGGGCAGTGTTGATGGGCCCTGAGCCATTGGGCTGGGCCCCACCCTGTGCCCCGTGAACTCACCTGCTCATCTCCTGCAGGCTTCGAAGGATTGACGCCTTCTCCGCCTGCCTGTGGGCTCTGCTGCTGGGGCTGTACCTGGCCGAGCGCTACCTGCAAGCAGCCTCGCCCAGCTGGCTGGACACACTCAAGCTCAGCACGATGTCCCTGTGCTGCCTGGTGGGCTTCACGGCGACTGTAGCCACAAGGAAGGCAACGGGCCCACGGCGGTTCCGGCCCCGAAGGTCAGAGCAGCAGCAGTGACTGCGGGGGGAGGACAGACGGATGGACAGGCCCGGGACTCACCGTCTGGAGGAGGCGCCCCTCAGCCCTGTCTTTTCTCACTTGCTTCCCTGCCTGCCCAGATTCCAGGGCCCAGCCGTGTGCTCCCCTTCTGCCAAGTTGAGCCCAAGTCTGAGGTGCTCCCCGGTACCATAGCTGCTCACCACTGCCACCGCCTCTCTGGCCTGAGGCCCTCTCTCAGTGCCTATATCCTGGCAGCACCCGTGCAGCCTGCCCCAAGACTCTTGGCCCCCCACTGAGCTCCTGGCACGATGTCCACACTGCGTGGCCTGGCCACCCGGGCTGCTGAGCAGGGCCCAGGCCACACAGCAGGGTACACAAGGGCTAGATCAGAATTGTGGCTGTTTCCACCCAGCAGCCTTGGCCCTGGTGCATCCTCTTGGTCCTGCTTACAGCCAGGCTGCCTACTGTCCCTTTCCCAGTTCCTGCCCTGAGACAGTCTCCAGAGTAAGGTCCCCAGCCTCCCTCCCCAAAGGGACAGTGTAGTCCTTGGTCCCTACGTGGTTTCGCTGGAGGTTATAAGCTGAGCCCTGTCCATGGGTGCAGTGTCTGGGGCCAGCAGGCCCCCTTCAGCAGCCAGGCCACACAGGAGGACTTGATCCTGCTCCCCTGTAGTGCCCAGAGAAGCACAAGTAAGGGACCCCAAAGGTATACTGGCTGTGTGACACCAGGTCCTTGTCAGCAGTCCACGCAGCTCACAGAGGGTGCCCTCCATTCCCTGTGGGTGCCGCACACTTTGCAGGCCTCTGCCTCATCCTGAGACGTGGCCCCCAATGTTGTCCCCACCAGGGCCAGGCCCAGAGGTGCTCCTCATGGCTATGTGTGGTCCTGGCCACGATCCTGGAGCACTGGCCTCCCCAGGCGTGTCACTTGAGGCAGTGCGCTGAGACGTTGCAGTTGAGGGGCTGTGCAGACATACAGGAAGCTCCTGGCCTGTGGAGCACCCCAGCTGGGGAGCCGCAAGGCCTTACAGTGCCACGGGACACGCTGCTCTCCTGAGGCCTGAGTGCCCTGCACGCTCCTCCCAGGTGACTGTCACGCGCTCCAAACACGGCCCCTCCCAGGGAAGAAGGAGCCGTGCAGGTCGCACCCAGCGGCCGTCTGCTCCCCAGCCTGAGGGCGCAGGTGGTGGGTGGAAGTGGCTGGCCAGCCCTGCTGTGTGAGTCCCGCTCCGCTCCAGGGTCCTCGGAGGCTACCCACCCTCCGCGCCTCTGCAGTTAGATGGCAGCCCCTGCCCTGCTGTGTGTGTGATACCCCCAGGCCATGGGGGCTTCTGTGTGACTTTGGATTGCTAGGCTCAGCTTGTCCTGCTTGGGGTAAGACAAGAAAGCAGCCCTACCCCAGGAGGAGGCCCTGGTCTCTCAACTCAAGCTCAGTGTGGGGGCAACAGGGTGCACGAGCCACAGCTCCCCTGGTGGCTGCGAATTGAGGGTTTGGAGCCCAGTCCATCCTTCACCCCAAAAGCAGCCTCAGCAGGGAGAGGGGCCGGTCTGCCAGCGCATGTGCTCTTGCATCGCCGTGGGTCTCCCATTCTTAGGAAGCTGACAGTGCGATGCTAATTTCTGCATTTTGGCATTGGGTAAGAGCAGGACACGGGTGTGTGTGTGTGTGTGTGTGTGTGTGTTATTTATAATACCTGGAGCCAGCTCTATGGCTGCCCAGGGTCCCTGCTAGGCATTGCCTCTCCTGCCCCCTGGTGGCTCCTAGAAGGCATGTCAGTAAGGCTTCCTGGCCTTTTTATGTTTTTGTGTGACTTAAAAATCATTCGTCTCTTAAGTAAATTTTGTTAAAGAGAAAGTGTCAGTAGTTGCTGGTGTCGCTGGCAGTGTCTGTGCAAGTGCAGACACCCATGTGTGGTGCCCTCGTGCACAGGGGACAGCTGTCCCAGGCTGGGCGGGATCATAGAGGGACACCATAGGTGTCCATGGGCTGGACGGGCTCAGCTTGTGCAGCCTGTGGTTGGGTCCGCACCCTGCTAACACTTGTTCTGGACTCAACTGGGACCAGCCTCCACCACCCTACCCCCCACCCTGTTCCCTTCAGGAAAGGCCTGTGACCTCTGTCCTTCTGTGTCTTCGTATAGTAGAATGTGGATTGTCTAGTGACCCCTAACTGCTGTAACCACCCTGGCCCTAGTCCTGTTCTGGATGCTGTGTTTTCAATAAATGCCTCCCGGGCCCTGCACTTCCGGTGGCGTCAGGAGTCACGGCGTTTCTCTTTTCTTTCATGTTTCTTCAGGAGTGCTGCTGTGCCCAAGCTGGGTGTGCCCAGGCTGGGTCAGGCTTTGGGGTGCAGCTGTGCCATGGGAGTCCGGTGGGTAGCAGATTCAGGGGCTGGCAACAGGGACCTTGAGTGGCTGAGGAGGCCCAGCCATTGTTGCCAGCCTAGGCTGTGTTACCAGACTTACCAAACACCTCTCTGCTGGGCAGGAAGACACCACACAGCTCCCCTGCAGTGGGGTGACAGTCCTGGCCACCTTCCCCAGAGTCCTGCAGTCATCACCTGCCTTGGGGACACACAGCCTCAGCCCTAGGCTCTGGGTGCCTGGGCGCTGAGCATAGGCGGACTTGGGACCTCTGGCCAGAGCAGCTTAGACCCTGCCAGCCAGGGCCCCTTTCACAGAAGGAGCCAAGGGAGGTACAGTGATGTCACCTGGTGTGACAAGAGCATGCGGGCATCCAGAGTGGCCTTCCCACAGGGCCGATGCTCTGGGTGACATCCCAGCCAGAGACAACCCCCATTCTAGGTGGCTGGATTCTTAGGCTAGTCCGGGGAGGGGCCCCCAGTGTGAGCAGGTCCTGGGAAAGCATCAAATGCTGGCCAGACCCAGCCGTGCCCACTGGTGGTGACCCCAAGGTGCCAGGACACTCAGATCCCCGTTGACTCCCTAAAACCTGAAACTCCACCATCTCACGCAGCCCCTAAGCTCACTGGTGCCTAGGGAGTGGGGCGCAGAACCCAGCCCACAGTCCTGCTGCCACCCCCTCTGAGGCCACACCTGTTGCTGCAGTACCACTGTCGCCTGTGGAGACCCAGGCACAGTCAAGCCTCTGCCCCGGCGGTACCTGAAAGTGTCCATCCCCGCGCTGCTGCCAGCCGTCCTGCCAGGTGGCCTTATGGTGCTAAAGTGGAGACGCCACGCCTGTGTTGTTTTTTGTTTCAGTTTGGTTTGGGATTTTCTGGTGCATGCCTAGCAAACACTGAGCTACAGTCCTGGCCTCCAGACTTCTTTTGGCTGGAGGCAGAGCCCTCCCTAGAATCTTGGGGTTTCTCAAGGAGAGCTCATCCAGCCTGGGGCCCAGTTGGCCAGGCCGCGCTGCGGGTTTACCCTCCCTCTTTCCCCACTGAGCTTCCCCTCTGGTGACCCTCCTGTACTTGGCAAAAGACTAGGAAGGTTGCCTGATTCTTCAGGAAGTCCCATATCTTCTTTATAAAACTCCTTTAAAGGGACAGGGAGGTGGAAAACACCTGGGAAGATGGGCAGTGCCCATTGTGGTCCAGCTCACTGTGGCCCTGCACCTGCCCCTCCATCAGCATTGTCTGCTGGGCCCATGTGTCCCTTGGGACCGAGGTAAGGCTGGACACCCGGAGCTCTGTCCAGATGGCAGACTAATGTATTAACTGCCTCTGCCTCCCCTCTGTAATTGGGTGCCTTAATTGGAAGCATGGTTGACATTCTGGCCTAGGCTCTCTGGTCCTGTTGTGTGATTTCTTCTTTCTCGAGTTAAAGAGACACTGTCACCTCTGTCTTTCGGGGAGCCTTGTTGTTTCTGGGGCTTTCTAAGTGTGATGCTGGTATGTCCCTGTGACCTCCAGGGAGCCTCAGCCTGACCACCTCCCATCAGTGACCGTGGGGCAGGCAGCGGTCCTCCCAGGTAGGGCACCAGGGACGCCTTGGAGCTGTGTGTCCAGCAGGGCGTCACTGAGTTCCACAGCCATGTGGGAGGCTCAGGGCAGATGAAGTGGCAAGACTGAACCCGAGGCCACTAAGTCTCACTGCATGGGGGTGGGGCGTGGGTGAGGTTGGCACGGGTGACAGTGCCACTTTAATGGTGAGACCGTAGTGGAGGTAGTTTGCTGTGAGGGGCCGGGGGGCATGCAGGGTGGCCGGTCGTGCTCACAGCCCGCCACCCGCTCCTAATGGCGTGAATGCACGACTGCTCCCTGCTTCCACTAACGCACGCCTCCTCTGGACCCCGACTCCAGGCCCCTCACACCCGAGCCGGGGATGGGCACTGCTGTGCCAGCTGAGCCCAGACCTCGGCTCATCCTCTCCTCTTTCCTTGCCCAATGGGTGCGTGCAGGTGCTTCCCTGGAGACACTGTGGGCTTCTTCCCTGCCAGCCCCGGCCTGGCCCTGCCCCGTCCGACTGTCCCAGGATCCTCACCAGCTCTGTTCGTCCCCACCCCACCTGGCTTCCTGCCTCTTACCAACCAGCAGCTGTTCCGGTCTCCCCGTCGGGCCTCACCTTCCTCGCTGCCAGGCCGCCTCAGCCGGGCCCTCTCGCTGGGCACCATCCCCAATCTGACACGAGCAGGTAAGAGGCAGAAGGGGGCAGGGCAAGGTGGAGTGGTGTTGCTCAGAGCTGAGTTAGACTACTCCTTTGCTGCCCCTGGCCAAGGGACTCAGCCATGCAACCTGTCACCCTTCCAGAGTGCAGTGGGGGCCCCATACATTCAAGGGGCTCCGAAGGCCACAGACACCAGGTTCTCTGGGTGCTCAGTGGTTCTCACCTTTTAACTACACTGTGCTAAGTGAAAGCAGGAACTGGGCTGTGTGCCCCAGCAGCTGGGGGTTGCCACTCTCTAGTGGGGTGCGTAAGTCACCCAGGCTGGGTTCCAGGTTGCCTCAGCCTCTCGGTGCTGGGGCAATAGGTGTGCACCAACATGCCCTGCCTCAGTCTACTTTGCAATCTGCATGGGACCTGGGCGCGTCCGATGACCCTTGCCCCGCTTTGGGAAGCCACCTCCTCGTTCGGCAGGTGTCCCTGGTGGCCAGCTCACTGGTCACGGGGGCTTTGAGGCAGAATGCGGGTGCATCCCGGTCAACCCAGCTTCTCTTACTGAGGCTCCAGGGCCACTCCTCCCGTTGAGGCTGCAGCTCCATGCAGAGCTCACAGCCCTGGTGTCTTAGGTGACTTGTCCAGGACACTGTGCAGGTGAGCGTCCTCTGAGATGGAGGCGGTCACTTGAGCTAAGTGGTTAACAGTTCGAGGCCTTTAGGGGTCGGTAGGGACATGGCTGCCTGAGGACAGACCTGGACTCTAGGTCATGCTGTGTCACCAAACTGAGCCAGGTTGCTGACAGAACCATCCTGAGCCCCTTCCCATGCCAGGCGCAGCTGCAGACGTGGGGACCCCATGGCAGGCAAGGCTACCTGGCACAAGCCCAAGGTGTCTGCCTGTGTGAAGCCATCCCTACCCCTGGGATGACTGGGAGGGAGTGAAGGGCAGGTGCACACATACCAATCTGGAGCCCGGGCGACAGAGCAGAGGCTGCCACTCTGGGTCATTCCACACATGGTGCTCCGCTGGGCTCAGGGAAGCAACCAGTGGGGCTCCCGCGCTCGGTACAGCTGGGTTAGGAAGCAGCGGCCTATTCAGTGCCCTGTGGGGTCCCTCACAGGCCTCGGTGAGTTCCGGGACAGTGGAGCAGGAGGCTCAGACTGTCCTTGTACTTCGAGGGCACAGACTGAGGAGCTGGAGATGTGGGCTGGCCGCTGATTCTTCCTGTCCACCCCGCAGAAGAGGGACAAGCCCAGGATCTTGGTGCTGAGGCTCGGTGCAGTGCCTGTTTTCATGAAAGTGCCGGCAGTGGCAGATGGAGAGGGGCTCGCGGTCCCCACACCTGACGTGTGCGGGTTTTTCTCTGTCCAGACTCAGGGTACCTGTTCAGTGGAAGCCGCCCACCATCCCGGATGTCTCGCCCCCAGGAGGTCCCCCTTCCGGGTAAGGAGGGCAAGGGCACACAGAGGGGGGCTGTGACCCCCATATGGGCTTCGGTAATGGGGGATCCAGGGAAGCAGCAGTTAGGCATTAGCTTTGGGTCATGCACACCTGTATAGGAGACCAGGCCTTGTGCTTTTTTCCCCTCTGGAATAGGCAGTGGTTATTAGGATCAGATCTGCAGTGGAGACAGCGCTGGGCTCTGGTCACTACAGGACTTGGCCTTTGGTCAGGTTCAAGTGGTTCCGCTGGACTTGAGGACAGCGTGCAAGGCTGGGACTCCCTGCCCCATGCAGCCCCCACTGCTCAAGTTCCAGCTGGGGTCCCCCCCACGGCCACCAGAGGCCCCACTGTGATAGCCGCACACTGGCCTGAGCCGCTGCCTCCGCTTCTGTCACCCTCCCCACAGATTACTTCTCTCTGCTGTCGGGCCCCACGTCGCCTCCTCTGCCGTCCCCAGTGCCCTCTGTGGCCAGCTCGGTGGCCTCCAGCTACAGCTCCCTGCGTCACCGCAGACCCCTCATCAGCCCTGCACGGCTCAATCTGAAGGGACAGAAGCTGCTGCTCTTCCCCGCAACCCCTGGGGAGCTGCCCAGCACCCCCAGCAGCTCGGAGGAGCACACACCACACAACAGCAGCCTCTTCACCCTCGAGCCGCCCCTGCGGCAGCCCGTTCGGGACAGGGACACCAAGCACAGCCCCGGTGAGCTCAGCATGGCTTCCTGTGTGTGGCCATCCTCTGCCAGCAGGGATGGGCGTGGGGTCCTTGGTCACTGGGGACCTGGGGTTCTCCGGGACATTGTCATCCACTGGCTGATTTTGTCTTTTTCTTAATTTTTTTCTTGTATTTTAGGGAAGGCTCTACAGTGTGTTCAGGGTCTCACTACTAGATCGGACTCAGTGATCCGCCTGTTTACAGCCTCCCAAGAGCTGGGATTATAGGCGTGCGCCACCAAGTCCAGTCTCAATTGCTATCTCTGCGTGCCCTGGGGCAGGGCTGGCACGGCAGGTCCGGGGATTGAACCCCTGGCCCCTGCGCCTGTTTGCAGGCACTTGAATGCGCTGAGCTATTTGGCCGGCCCTTTTCTCTTAAAACGGATCAGGGTTCTCCATTCTCAGGGATCCATTTAAGACATACCATGGTGGCCAGGCTGCCAGTCACAGATAGTTATGAGTGGCTCGATGTTTAAAAATTTTTTAGGCAGTGGTTAGGATAGATATATAGTTACATTCTCTTAATGAATAGAATGATTTGTTCTAATGGTGTTTGTAAATAGGATCTCAAGTCCGCATCTTGTACAGCAATTAACCACTAAGAATATATGCAGTGTGTTAGTTATTGAAACTGTCCTACCGATTTGATTTGAAACTGTCTCATTGCTGTTTATCAATAAAATTATGAAAAAAAAATTTTTTTAGGGGCCGGGGAGATGGCTCAATGGAATAACTGCTTGCCTGGCAAGCGCAGGGACCTGAGTTCAATCCCCAGTTCTGCCAAAAAAATAAAAATAAAAATTTTTTAATTGGGCTCTTAGCTCCTTGAACACCTGGGACTTCCTCAGATGTTCTTTGGGGTTTTTTTGTTTGTTCGTTTTGAGACAGGCTCTAGCTTCATAGTTCAGGCTGGCCTTGAATTCACAACAGTCCTCCTGCCTCATCTTCCCCAGTGCTGGGGTTACAGGCGTGTGCCACCACACCTCCTTTACAGAGACATAGATTTCCTGTCCATAATGATATTGAAAGATCCAGCCAGGGTGGGCTGGATGCTGGCCAGGCAGAGCACAGGGCAGTTAGGCTTCCTGGTCCCCAGAGCTGCCCTCCTGCTATCACCTCTGCCCGGGAACCTGTGCGACCAAGGTCCTTGTGGGCTCACTGAGGGGACCTGGCCTTCTGCAGTCAGCATAGTGGGTGGGTTGGGCTGGTGCCCGGAGACTGAAGTGGAGCTGTCCCTGGTTGTCACCAGGCAGCACTGTGGCTCTGCTGAGGCTGCGCCCTTCTTCCCACAGATTCACGAGCCAGGCCAGAGAACAGCAGTGCCTGTAGCAGACATTCTATCAAGAAGGAAGATGATTCGTCCCAGTCGTCTGCCTGTGTGGTGGACACCACCACCCAGGGGTGCTCGGAGGAGGCCTTTCCCTGGAAGGGTCTGTACCCAGCCACCATCACTTCCTGGGGTCCAGAGCTCTAGCCTGGAGACACACAGGGAATTCAGGGGTCCTTGGCGACCCTTCCGGGACCAGGCCCAGCCTGAGAGTGTGTCACGGGAGGCTCTGTGGCCCAAAGCTGCCACTCTGCAGACAGCTTGGTGCCACAACTTCCGGCATAGGTAGCCAGGCACATTCAGAGCAGCCATGGCAGGCTTCAGGTGGTGCCCGGGTGCTGGCTGTGTGCTTGGGTCCTGGCCCGCCGCATACTGCCTGGCAGGGTGCAGGGTCCTTCAGCGAGGATACCAGTTCCTGTCCCCAGCGCGAGGCAGGCAGGCCTAGGATGGTGTGGAGAGAAAAGTCCCTGCTGCTTACCTTCAGGACCTGGGCTGGGCCATCATCCTCCAGGCTCCCACTTCCTTGCCTGACACGAGTGTCATGGTCACTCCTTGTGGCCCAGGTGTAGGCACAGGACAGGGTGGCCTGGGCCTGTAAGCATGGTGGCCCAGGAGCCCCCCTGTACAGGCATCCCCTTGGTTGGGATGGATGTGGGTGCCCAACACACTGCTCCCTCTGGAGGACTAGGGTGCTGGGACCCCGCTGCACCCCTTTGATGAGCTGTGTCACTCTGCAGGGCGACTGGGCCCCTCCTTGATCCGAGGCCTCCTAGCTGTGAGCCTGACCGCCAACGCCATCTTCACCTCAGCCTACCTGTACCAGAGCCTGCGCTGAGCGCCCAGTGCCCAAGAGCAGTGCCCAGGGTGAGCCCGTCACCACTGCCACCAGGATCCTCGTCTCTAGGGCCGGCCCCTGCCCCCGGGAGCACGAGCGAGCACACATTCTCAGGACCCTGGCCCTGCCCACTGCCGCCTTGGGTGACATCGATCTTGTTTGGTGCTGACACCTGACCCCGGGGCCAGGGACTCTGGGACAGGCTGCCTGCTGGGGCCCCTTGCCTACCATCCAAGCCAGCAGGAATGTCCCCGCTGCCACCTGTCTGTACTGTACGCCCTGGCACAGGGCCATCTTCAAGTCCCACCAAGATGAAGAGGGCCTGGGGTGAGGAGCCCCTGCCCCTTCCTGTGGCTTATGGACCCCCAGATTCCCCTCCTACTGCGTGCACCCCTACTCTGATTCTGGTGGCCCCTGGCCAGGTCCTGGCCCCTTGTTCCACATGAGCTGTGATCTCGGATGACACTGGACCCCTGCCAACCCTCAAGCCCCATTTTGTCCCCCCAACCCTGTGCTTCACTGGACCAAGGTCTCCCGGGCCTCCTCAGTCTGCCACCTTCCGCCCCACCCGTTGGCTCCTCTACACCAACACTTGTCCCTGCTGCCACTCCAGGGGCTGAGGGCCTCAGCCTGGCCCTGCCTGGGCGCCACGGCGCTCGAACCTCACCACCCATGTGGGCACAGGCGATCATGCCTAGTGAGCTGGGACTCAGGAGGGTGGGCATGGGACTGGAGGAGGGTTCTTCACTGTCATTCAGGGATAAAGTTTATTTTATTTTTCTACACTTCTGCCGCTGCCGGGTGAGGCGCAGCCTGCCAGCAGGACGCCCCCTCGCGCCTGGGTGCTCTGTCGCGACCCTTGTCCCCTGGGCCCAGGGCAGTGCTGGACCCCACGTCCCACTGCTGGCCTGGGTTTCAATGTGGTTGTGGCACCTCGCGGTCGCTTTGTACAGCACTGTGTCTAGGTTTCTACTTCTGTTTTTCACAACCAGACCCTCCCCGCTATCCTTGTCTGTGGCCCCAGGAGGCACGGGCCAGGGGAGGGGCTTTTATTCATGGTTTGTTCCCAGTAGAAAACCAACCTTATTTTTGTTTATAAAAGCAAAAAAATGAAACCAAAAAACATGCCAACCTTGGAACTGGATCTGGCTGTGCCATTTTTTTTCTCTTGCCCAAGTAGTGCTAGGGAGGAGCCCGGGGGAGAGTTCTTGCCCTCAGCATGAGAGCAGCAGGGAGGCCTCAGCTTCCAGCAGGGGAGCCAGATGCCCTGTGACAGAATGGTGTCACCAACCTAGGCCAGGTCTGACCTGACCAGCAGCCCCCAGCCTCCTTGGCACCAGGCTTGTGTGCAGGGCCGGCACCCACATACCTAGCACAAGGTGGGCACACCAGGCCTCAGTTGCAGGAGCTGAGAGGTCGCTGCCAGGTCAGACCAGGCAGGGAGCTGTAGCCAAGCCCGGGCGACCAGCCTTCCTGGCTCAGGCTCAGGTCGGGACAGAGCAGCCTGCGTTTTCGTTGGTCTAGTTCAGTCTGTGACAGTCTCAGATGAGCTCACGGTGCCGTCCAAGCTGGCCGCCTTGGTGCTCCTGCCCCAGTCTCCTGAGTGCTGGGCTGGCAGGCGGGCACCACCGTGGAGCTGTCTGCTGGCCTCACTTCTAACGAGTAGCAACCTGAACCCAAACCGTCTGGGGCTGACATGATGATGGTGAGACCTTGGTTCAGTGCCTTGCTGTCGAGGGAAGATTCCACCGTCACTGGCCCAGGGACGATGGCCAGCACCCTGTGCTTGGCTCCCTGAGGTGGGGAGGCGGGGAGCGGGTGGACAACCAGACCCCAGGAGGAGCAAGAGGTAGGGCTGGGCTAAGGCCCCGCCCAGGCCACTAGACCACAATATCCATACTGCTCTGCAGGGGCCTCTGGGATTTTTTTTTTTCCCCATAACCAGGGATCAAACTCGGGCCCTTGCACAAGTGCTTATTTTACTGAGCCATCTCCCCAGCCCCTGCCCCTGTGATTCTTGCGGAGGTCCTGTCCCCTTCCAGGCGGGAACCTGAGACCCAGACCCACACCAGGGCCTTCACCTGGATCCCAGCTGTGCTATTCTGTGAGGGCTTATTTCTTCCTGAGGCATCTGTGTCATTTTTCCTTCCCTGGGTCTCTCACCTTAGTAATGTCATGTATTGTTTCATTCCAAAAACTAATACAAAAAGTCTAGAAATACACATAAGCATAAAAAGAAAAAGGCCCTTGCCAGATGTGGTGACACACGCCTGTAATCCCAGCACCTGGGAGGCTAAGGCCTAGGATCCTTGTGAGTTCAAGGCCAGCTTGGGCAACAAAGTGAACTCAAGGCCAACCTGGAATGCATAGCAAGACCCTGACTTAAAAAGACAAAAGAAAAAACAGGCCCGTGACTCTACCCCAAAACACAAGCATCAGGAAAACAGGACCTGGTTGACTCAGACAGGTACGGCCTGGCAGGTGACTGAGTTGATTTGGGGTGATGTGCAGGCTATAGCTCCTCCAGCCCTGTGCTGGGCTGCTGGTTTTCTAGAGCACAGATCAAAACCCCAAAAGCAGGAGCAAAAGCCAGAAGGGCCCTTGGAGACAGGCGCACCCTCCATTCACGCACCATCCTTTCTGAGAACTCAGCCCCCCCCCCCTGCCCCCCAGTGGTGCAGTGACGACGACGGGGAGCCTCCTGTGCTGCTGCCACTGCAAGACAGTCACAGGCCTGGGCTCTGAGGACGGCCCTGCCCTCCAGCCTTGCTTCCTCTCTGCGTCTCCATCAGAGGGTGGCTCACTGGCACCTGCATGGCCTGTGTGGCAGTTGTCACAGAGCTAGCAGCTGGGAGAGTAGGTGCCATGTCTATGAAGCTTGGTGCTGGGCCGCCCTGCAGTTGGCTCTTCAGTGGCTTTCCCAGCTTTCCCAGACCGCGGCAGATGTGGAGGTGGATTCCAGCTACTGCGGGCTTGCAGGCTCATGCGCTGGGCTCTCAGCCCTTTCTGTGGTCGGACCAGAGCTGTGTGGCCCTGTTCAGGCTGCTTCTGCCACAGACCCCAGTGGGAGCTCTCAGGGCTCCTGAAGCCTTCAGGACAAGTGGGCGTGGGGCCTGAGGAGCTGGCTCTGAGTGCCTTAGATCCCGTATGCAAACGGAGGTCCCGAGAAAACCCAGACCCCCCACTCCCAGTGGAGTGATTTTTGTTTGTCTTATTTTGTTGTTTTGCAGCACTGTGGATCAAACCCAGGGCATTCCCACTGAACTACACCCCCAGTTTCTTGGGGTTTTTCCTTTCTTTCAAAAAGTTGTAAGTCATTAAGTTGTGAACCTCCACACCTTCATCCAGCCTCTCCCTGCGGCAGGCATGAGGGGTGTGCCCCGTAAAGGGGGGCTCTGCAGGTCTCAGCCCCACCCTAGCCTCCTGGTGGGTCTCCCAGGCCACCACATTATTCTCTGGAGCTGGGGGTAGCTCCCATTCTGGTAGCTCTTTCTGCCCTGGCCAGGCCCCCACTTGGCCCTAACCAGGGCCTGTCACTCGTGGTCTACATAGCTGAGCTCTTGAGGTTCCCAGGGGCCCCCTAGGCCACTACCCAGCTGCCCTTAGTGTATGGACCCTGGCATCTCAAGGTCAGGGCCAGGCTTCTAGACCTCTTGTGCTTGCAGGGCAGAGTGAGGCTTGAACTCAGGAGTGCCTGCCTGATG
>NW_004524689.1:6281232-6283170 GCF_000260255.1 Octodon degus
CCTCACCCACCTTCAAGACATGAGAGGAAAGGCAGCTGCCGTCGGGCCAGGCCCCCGAGATGACAGGACATCTCCCAGCAGGCCAAGGGGACCAGGGCCCCGAGGGGCTCGGGGTCTGGGCTGGCTGGCTGCAGAGGCCACGGGCACCTGCCTGGCCACCCGTGTCCCCGCTGTCCTGGGCGTGCTGTGCAGAGCTCAGCTGGAAACAGCCCAGGTATCTTTGGAAATGCAGGACACTGGACTGGAACCCGGCAGTGTGGGGCAGCATTCTGTCTGGAGTGCACAGCTTGGGAATTTGCCTTAGGACACCGCTCATTCCTGGAGCGTACGAGGAGCCCGGCTCTGGTTGTTTAACCTCCAGTCTAGCTGCAGCCCCCATTTCTGGGCTGCCTGGAGAGCGAAGGAGTCTGACAGCCCCATCCTGATCCCAGACCCGTCCATATGTCCCCCTCCCTGTGAGCTGTACCTGGGGTCTCAGGACAGGGTCCTGAGTGGACTGGAGCCACTGCTTCCTGTATGTCCCAAGCCTAGGCCTCTGGCAACCATGACGCATGAGCTCTCAGTCTTGTCCTTAGCAGGAGACATGAGCCTGCTCCCTGGGACCCTGCAAAATACCCCGTGGCCTGTTTTGTCCGAGAGCTGCTGGTCTGATCTCGTGCCAGAGTGGTCCCTCTTGGGCTGGTTCTCCAATAAACCTGCCCTGTTCAGCTTGGATCTTGGCTTCTTCTTGTCCTTTTTCCCAAGAGAAGGATAGTAAACGATAAAGCAAGCTGAGAAGCGGGGGCCAGTTGCTGAAGGCTTCCTGGAAAGCTGCCCGGCTCAGAAGCCTCTTTTATTATCTGTCTAGGCAATGACGCAGGACCCTGCTGCAGACTCCACCCCAGGCCTGGGTTTTCTCTGTGGGCCTGGGTTAGGGTTTAGATCCTGACGTCCCCCATAACCTCATGTGGTCAGATGTGAGGCTTCGTGAAGGTGACTGGACCCTGGAGTTCTGTACCACCACTGACTTCCTCAGCCACGAGTGCAGGGCTGCAGTGCTGCCAGCAGGTGGTGCCTGGGTGGCAGTGGTCACTGGGGCCTGCCCTGGAGGGAGCGTCCTTGTCCCTGCTCCTGGCTGCCCTGCTCTGAGCATTTTTTCCTCAGCAGGCCCCTCTGCCCAGATCCTGCTGACCATGCACTGAAAATACAAGCCAAAAAGAAACATTTCTTCATGTCAACTGTGAGTGTCATATTCTGTTCATATTCTGTCCTAGCAACAGACTAGTGATTAAGATGGGGTCAGCTTTGACCAGTGTCTCCCTGAGCCTGGGTGGGAGGAGACCTGGGGGACTAGTCCACGGCCGCTCGAGCAGCTTTGCACGTAGCAGAGCAGGCTCTCCTCCCGCCCTGTCTGGCCAGCCTGAACTCCTTCCAGTTCATTGGTCTAGGCAGGGCTGACACAGAGGTGTGTGTGAGGGTTTCACAGCTGGCTCGGGTGGGAAGGGAGGCCCTGCTTTATGGCATTTGCCAACTTCCATGGTGTAAACACTTCCCACCAGTGGCCAATGGCAAACTGCTCGTTTGCCGGTCAAGCGCTTATCCTACTGAGCCATCTCCCCGGCCCCCTCTTAGGACGTTCAGAGAGGACCGTTCCTTTCTTCTGCCACTGCTCCATAGCTAGGATGTTAGACTGGAGATGCCAGCTCTAAGGAGAAGTTTTATTTACAAGAGAGGGAGAAGGAACCGTCCGACTATCATTTGAGTGCCCGGATCCAGCCATCCCTGAAGCTGCTGTAATCTTGGACGTTCCAGTTACTCAAGCCAGCATCCCTCCTCTTGGCCCGGAGGTGTTGGGCCTGCTGCTTGCCACTAGGACAGCTGTGGATAACATAAACAGGCACCCACAAGGAAGCCAGTGAAGTAGCTTTGGCTTTGTCCAAACTCCTTGAAGTGTTCACT
>NW_004524689.1:6284435-6289701 GCF_000260255.1 Octodon degus
GTCCCAGCGAGGCGAGCTGTCCTCAGCAGAGAAGAGCTTCCTTGTCTGCTGCCACTATGGGGAGAGTCCAAGGGCCTGGCCAGAGCAGGGCGTCCCCGCTGTGCCCAGATCCCTACTGCCCCACTGTGCCATGGGTGCAGGGGACTCAGCCCAGGCCATGGCCAGGGCAGCCCGTTCAGGCTCCCAGGAGCAGCTGGGCACATGTGATGTCCTGGTCAGGGCCCCATTCCTGGCATGGTGAGGGCACCATCCCCTTAATCCAGGAGTCCCAGGGCGCTTCTTGGATGCCCACCTGGCCCCACCACTGGGACCTGGCCAAGGGAGGTCACATTGCCCTCGGGGCCCTATAGGAGGGACACAGGCACAGTCATCTCAGGGCTCCTGCAGCCTCCCTGGGAATCAGCACTTTCTATGCCTGCTGTCATTTGAAACGGCTTCCATGAGGTTCAGGATGCTGAACATGGCTGGATGGTCCAATAGGAGTGGGGAAAGCCAAGTGAACAGGAGGTGGCTGGGGAGGCTGCAGACTGGAGTGGGAGCGGGATGTGGCTGAGGCTTGGGATGGAGGGAGATGGGGTCTTCAGTCCCAGGGATACATGGTGGGCAGACCATATAAGCTGGGTGCAATTCCAGGAGCAGAGACCTGATGCTGTCACAGCTCTGTGGGGATGCTGCTCAAGGAGGGAGTGAAGGATGCTGAGGAGCCCTCGTGGGCCACCCAGGGCTGGGGACAAGTGTCCAGGTGTGCCTGTGACTGGCAGGAAGCTGAGAAAAGCCTGGCCTCTGCCTGTGGGCTCCAAGGCACATGGGGTGCAGAGAGCAGGACGGGTAACTTGGTGACCCCAGGGCCTGCCAAGGTTGTGCTGGAGACCACGGGGTGGCGTGGACCAGGGTGGGGAAGAACAGTGTGTCTGCAGATGGCCTCACGTTCAGGCACCTGGGGAAGGAGAATACACCCCACCCACCCCGGAGGCCCAGAGGCCCAGCCTGGGTCTGGCTTGCTGCTAACTGTGTTGTGACGATGCTCAGGCTGTGACCCCAGGGACGTTCAGAGGACTGGGGACCTGCAGGGCAGCTCACATTCAGCCTGAGCACGCGGCGGCACGGGGTCGCCTGCATTCCAGCGCCCCCTACAGGGAAGCTGAGGCTGAGAGTTTTTTTTTTTTTTTTTTTGTATTTCAGGGAAAGGTTTTAAGGGTGTTTAGGGTCTCACTACTAGATCAGACTCATACTGATCCTCCTGTTTACAGCCTCCCAAGAGCTGAGATTACAGGCGTGCCACCACGCTGTCTATGCCAGCCCCAGGGGCAGGGCCAGCACGGCAGGCCCAGGGATCAAACCCCTGGTCCCTGTGCCTGCTTGCAGGTATTTTAATCCACTGAGCTATTTCGCCGGCCTTGGAGTCTTATTACGTAGGGCTGGGGCTGGGTTTGGGCCTGGTCTTTCTTCTCAGCCTCTGTCCCCAAGCAAAATGCCACCCATGCATGTGTGTGTGTGTGTGTGTGTGTGTGTGTGTGTGTGTGTGTGTGTGTTGCACCCTCTCTGCTCCGGGATGGACATACTAGCCTCTAGCCTGGCAGTGTCTGGCCATCCCGACGGGACATCACTCAGCCACGGGTACATGGCTGCCATCCCAGACCTGTGACAAGGCACTGTGCTCTGTGCAGAGAATGGGGAGCAGGGGAGGGAGCCGTCCCCCGACTGTAGCAGCCCCGTTCCTGTTTCTCTGCCCAGAACCCGAGGCAGACTAAAGGCGGGGACCTGGGTGATTCTCCCCGATCTTAGTCCGAGTTCTGCAGCTCTAACAGGATCCACACCGGGGTCTCGCAACACCAATGGCTGGCCTGGCCAGTGGTCCCAGAGCCAGCAGGGTCTGGGGCGGCGTGGGGCATCTGTATGGCCGTGGTGCTTCGTCCCCCTGGGTTGAAGGTGGAGAAGAGGTTTGAGACACAGAGTCGCCTGGAGCTGCCCTTGCACCAGCAGCCCTGGAGCCTGGAGCCACCCCCCGGCCACTGGTCCACGTCATCAGAGCTAAGCTCCCTCCCTACTCCCAGACTCTCCATCTTCCTGCCTGTTTCCCTCTGACCCTGCACATGGCCATTTCCCTCCCAGATCATGGTGCTATGTGCTCAGTACTACCCTTCACAGTACTGTGTACTCAGTACCATCCCTCAGCTTTCCAAGAGGCCTTGAGATTCTTCAAAATATCATGTGGACAAGACTAAGGGGAAGGGCCAGGGAGATAGCTCAGCAGAATAAGCATTTTCCTGGCAAGTGGAAGGTCCTGAGTTCAATCCCTGGTACTGAAAAAAAAAAAAAAAAGACTAAGGGGCAGATCTGGCGAGATAGCTCAGTGGACCAAGGGCCTGCCTAGGCAAGAGCAGGGACCAGGATTCGATTCTGGGTACTACTTACCACACTGGCCCCCTCCCACCAGCCCATGCACACTGAACCGGTCACCAAGACAGGGCATGGTGGCGCACGCCTATAATCCCAGAGTGGGGGAGGCTGAAAACAGGAGGATCACTATGAGTCAGAGCTGTGTAATGAGACCCTGTTCTAAACACATAAAAAATAATCAAAATTAAAAAAAAAAAAAGACTAAAAGGCAGCTTAGGTGCTGGGGGATCGAGAGGTGTGCTCCACGACACGTCCAGGGAACAGTGAAGCCCCAGCCTGACCGTCTCGAGGATAAAGCATCTTCAGGTGACACTTGCCGAGAAGGAAGTGAGCCCCACAGCAGGTTTCTGTTTGACCTCAGGGGGAAGAGGGACCACTTTCACTGCACAGGAAGTGGGCAACGAGGTGGCTCAGGGAGGTGAGAGCCGGACACAGGCAGATTCTATGTAAGAGGCAGCGTGCCCAGGTAGGAACTGCAAGGCCGCAGGCAGCACAGGGAGGCCACCAGCCACTGCCCACCCCCACACAGAGGGGCAGGGGACTCAGAAATGGTCCGCTACTGGCAGCCCTGGAAGGAGGAAAGGAACAACAAGTGTAAAGAACACCTGCACAGGGCCATCAGAAGCCCAGGGATGGTGCCCAGCTGTGTGCACACATCCAGGCCCCTGAGCAGCCAGCAAAAAAGGAGATCTGTGCTGTCCCTAGCCTTAGGAATTGCGATGCAATGTCACTCCACATGCCCACCAGGTGGCGCCAGTGCTTCCCCAAGCCAAACCCCTGGAGCAGAGCCCGACTGCAGGTGCCGCTGGGCCAGCAGAGCTGGGTGGTGGCAGTTGTGCCCTGCCCGTCCCAGGGGCAGCCTCCCACCCTACTCAGTCCTCCTGCGAGGGTGGCAGCTGCACAGGTGTGGGTGGGCATGACGTTGGGGACATCCAAATGAATCCCAGACCTGAAGAGACCAAGATTTTCCTGCCTGGTTCCAGCTCAACCACTCAGTGCTGGGTAAAAGCAGATCGGTGGGTCCGGGATTTGCCTCTCTGCCTCAGCCTCCACCTTTGGGGTGGACCTCGTGGGGTTGATTCACACCTGTAACCCAAGCCCTCAGGAGGCTGAGGCAGGAGGGTCACTGAGTTTGAGACCAGCCTGGACTACAAAGAGTTCAAGGCCAGCCTGACCTACATAGTGAGTTCCTGTCTAAAAAAACAAAAAACAAAAAAACATCTATCCTTTACAATTTTAAAACAAGATCCCACTAAATTGCCCAGCCTGGCCTTGAACTTGCCACCCTCTTGCCTCAGCCTCCGGAGCAGCTGGGAAAATAAGTATATGTCACTTTGCCCACCTTAGATGACAGTGGCTGGGCACAGGAGGCAGAGACCTATCTGCGGGTGGCACCCTGGATTCAGCCTTGGGGAACAGCTCGGGCAACAGAATCTTCCTGAGGGGGTGGCCAGGAAGTGTCTGAAATGTGTTGAGTTTGGGGGCTCTGGAGTGTGGGCTCCGCAGGGGTTACACAGGTGGTCAGGATGTGCCAGAGGGGGTCAACAGGGAGGGGAGGCACCCGGCACACGCGCGGCAGGGGTGATCTCCCCTCCCCAATACCCTTCGCCGTGTGTCCAGCACCAGAACACTGGGCCCTCCTGTCACACAGGTCCCCAGCAGCTGGCCCTGCTTCCCCTTGGACACTTCCCCTCGGACCCTGGACTCAGAGCCCTGAAAGAGAGAACCAGACTGCCCCGCCCCCTCCCAATCGCGCAGGCCCAGAACAAAAACAGGCCACAAATAGAAATCAGAGCCTGAGAAAGAGCCGAGCGCCAGGGCTGGCCGTGGGAAAGGCTGCGTGGCCTGGCCGTCCCCCCAGGACTCTGTTTGCTCACCTGTGGTGTGGGTGTCATCTGCATCTGGAGGACAAGGAGGAACCAAGCCCCGAGAGCAGGTGCAGGGGGCACTGTGGTGCCCAAGTCGAGCCTGGGTGGCCAGGCCCTGCCCGTCTCTCCCTTGCCCTGCCATGCTTCACTCAGACCAGGGCTGTTCCTGGCTGGCACTCGCCTACCTGGCTGCGCGGCAGGCTACCACCCTGGCAGGGAGGCCCCTGCAGCCCCGCTCTGGGCCCCACTTCCTGTTTTTCTCCCCAACAGATCTTGCCCACAGCGCTTTCAGGGGGTGCGGGGGCAGGGCAGGAGGAAGTGGGGTCAGATGCACGGGATCACGCGCTGGCCAAGCGCTGCTCTTGGGCCCCACGGGGCCGCCCCGTGGGGAACAGCATTGCCCCGGCTTGAGGAGGGACCTGGGGATGAACAACCCAGCCTGGAGCCCTTGTCCTGGTGACCCAACGCCAGAGGGGTCCCTGCACAGAGCAAGTCCGGTTTCCCCTTGCTGAGGCTGCCTGGCCGGACAGGGTCAAAGGGTGCAGGGTTTCTCTTGAGGAACATGCAGGCTGTCCCCACCCTGGCTGAGGGGCTTTGTCCGTCTCTCCCTGGGTCCAGCCCCTACTTGCTCTGGACCAAGCAGGGCCCTGTCCATTCATACCTCCACCATTCACTCATTCATCCACTCAGCAAGCTACCCTGCTCCTCGCAGGCCCCCACCCTCTGTGCCACATACAGGGCTGAGGACCCGAGACCTGACTGTGATCCTGGCAGAGTCCTTGGGTCACGGAGCAGGTGAGACAATGGGCGACAGCCACTGAGCGTGCTCACAACTGTAACTGACTGACTAACTGACCTACTGACTGGAAGGACCCAGCCTGGGGCAAAGATGGGACCCCTGTGGGCCAGGGCAAGGCCGGTAACATGTGTGCCAAGCCCTAACTGCTGATCAGTGAGCCAGGTGCAGAAAATACGTGTGTGTGTGTGTGTGTGTGTGT
>NW_004524689.1:6290346-6308058 GCF_000260255.1 Octodon degus
GCACCACATTCTGAGCCCATTCTGGGAGCTGTAACCCTGCTCGCTGTTGACCCTTCTACCTCACCCAATGGGTTGTCTCAAAAGCACCTCTCAGGACCTCCTCTAGGGGCAGACCCAAGCAGAGTAGCAGCTTCCCACATCAGGGACAAGATACTAGACAGAGTAGACTCTGTTGGTCCCAGGGATGGGCAGTATGGCCCCTGGGCTTTGCCCACCAAGAAGGCTAAGGCCTTCGGTGTCCCGGGAAGGCTTTGACTCAAAGGTCCTGCGGCCACCTCAGTCACCTGCTCCCAGCAGCTGGGACATGGGACCATGGCTGCCCCAAGGGGAGAGTGTCACAGCCCCAACCATGTTGGCTGCTTGGTTTCCTGGATACTCAGCCCTGCTAAGGTTCGAGGGTTACCTGCAGATTTGGTTTTGAGTTGTCATTTGCCGATACCCAGGGCTTGATATCCCGTCTTTTTTTTTTTTTTTTTTTTTTTATTTTTTTTTTTTTTTTTTAGATATCCCGTCTTGTGGGATATTCAATCCAAGGCTGGCCTGCGCCCAGGGGTCTCCTGACAGCAATCGAGGTGAGTGGTTGGTCTCTCCTCAGCCCAAGAGGAGAGAAGAAACCACAGTGAAGGAAGGTGCTGCTCTGCTTCTCTTGCGGTGTGACCCTGCTGCCCTCCAGCTGGGCACCTATGGAGGTGCCACTGGTCTGGCTGGCAGGAAAAAGTGCACATGGAGATCCGAGGTGACCTCTGCTTAGCTGCTGGCCCTTCCCGGTGGCCCCCGTAACAACTGCTACGCACAGCCTGCCAACTTTAGGGTTATACATGGGGCGTGGCAAAGAGCAGGGACACAGGCTGGGAGAGGCAGCGCACACCTGGGATCTCAGCCCTCTGAGGCTGAGGCAGGAGAATCTCAAGTTTGAGGTCAGCCTGGATAACTTAATAACTCAGCGAGAACTTGTCCCAAAATAAAAATTAAACTAAGAGAAGATTTTAGGGGAGCTGGCTCAGTTGAAAGACCCTGGGTTTAATCTCTAGAAAAAAAAATATGGCTACCGCCCTGCAGCCAATGCATCAGGATTTGAAATTTATTTATTCATTTATTTTATAATATTTATTCATTTGTTTATTTATTTTGAGACAGGGTCTCACTATGTAGTTCAGGCTGGCCTTGAACTCACAATATAGCCCAGGCTGGCCTAGAACTCATGGCGGTCCTTTTGCCCCAGCCTTCCAAGGGCTGAGATTACAGGCATATGTTAGTATGTCCAGGTCCAATTATTTGAAATTTGGTGGTCAGCGACTATAGGCAAAAAGAACTTCCTAGGGCCAGGGAGATGGCTCAGTGGAATAAGCACTTCTGTGGCAAGCGCAAGGGCCTGAGTTTAATCCCCAGTTCCACAAAAAAAAAGAACTTCCTCCCAGGCAGCGCACACCTGTAATTCTAGGTTGATGCGGGAGGACCGCTCAGAGCTTGAGGCCAGACTGAACTAGACAGCTAAATCCTGTCTTTATTTATTTATTTATTTATTTATTGTGTGTGTGGCCTGCTCAGCCCACCAGGGGGCAGGGCTGGCTGGCATGTGGTGCTGGGGGATCGAACCAGGGTCCCTGTGCTTTGTCAAGCGTGTTCCAAGTAGGTGCTTTAGACCACTGAGCCATCTCTCCAGCCCAATCCTGTCTTTAAAAAAACAAAACAAAACAAAACCAAAAAACCCCCTTCTCTTAACAAAGTTAAGTGTTTGTCTTGCTTTGTCCTGGTGTTTGTTTGTTTCTTAGTTGAGGCAGGGTCTTGCCAAATTGCCAAATTGCCCAGGCAAAGTTTGGACTTAGATCCCTCTGCCTCAGCCTCCCAGACTGCAAGGGACACCAGAATTGTAGAGAGTGACTCCCGCTCCTGGATAGCCTGGACAGCCGGCCGCCCAGTTCCCGAGGCTGTGCCTGGCCTTGTGCCCGTGAGGCCCAGGCTCCTCGATATCCTGTAACAAGGACCCAGCGCTCTCGGGCCTGAGCTCGACTATCCGACTATCCGCTGCGGCCACACTTTCTTCCCAGAGTTGTTTCTGTAACTCTACATTGCTGGTAGCTGGTAGCTGGGGCTGGGGAGTTTGGGGTTCAAATAATGATCTGTTACAGTTGCACATCTCCCTTCCTTCCTTCCTCCCTCCGTTTTTCTTTCTTCTTTTTGTCTCTACCTCTGAGCGTCCCCGATGCTGTCCCCATAGGGTGTCATGGACAATAGGGAGCAGAGCCCAGCAGGTGTAGCAATGAGACAGCCAAGGGCGGGTGCACAGCAAGAAGAGTGTGGGTTGGGGACAGCAGTTTCGATGCCATCCCCTTGAGACAGGGCCTCAGGATGCAGCTCAGGCTGGCCTTGGACCCTTGGCCATCCTCCTGCCTCAGCCTTCCTAGTGCTGGGCTTGCAAGCATGCTCCGCCATGCCCACTTCTTCTTCTTTTTTTTTTTTACATTTTATTATTTATTTGTGTGTGTGTGTGTGTGTGTGTGTGTGTGTGTGTGTGTGTGTGGCCAGCTCAGCCCACCAGGGGGCGGGGCTGGCTGGCATGTGGTGCTGGGGGATTGAACCGCGGTCCCTGCGCTTTGCTAAGCTTGTTCTAAGTAGGTGCTTTAGACCACTGAGCCATCTCACCAGCCCCCATGCCCACTTCTTATTGCTCTTATTTGTATTATCTGCCCCTCCTTGAGCTCCTTCTCCTTTTCCTCTTCCTCTTTGTCCCCAGCCCGTGTTCTCTCTGGAAATCCCTGGATGTGGCCAGAGTAGGGCTGGAAAACTCAGTGACAACTCCTTGAAGGTGACAAGCAACAGGGTCATCAGGGACCCCTCCCCCCAGGAGCCTAGTGTGCTCTCCCTGTGTCCCCTGGTCTAGCACGTGGGCTTATGGGGAGCCACTATGTACTTCCAGGATTTGCTCCTGCTCCAGTTTGGTCACCAGAAGTGTTCCGCTCCGGACTGTCCCTCTGACACCGCCCATGGATGCAGTGTTTTCTGTCGTTGCTCTGAGCTCTTCTGTACTTTCGGGCACTGGGGACAGTCTATTTCCTGCCTGGGCCTAGAATCGGCCACTTCTCCCCAGGGCCCCAAGGAGCCCGGGCCACTTGCACTGAGATCGCTTTCTCGTGGCTGGCAGCAGAGCAGGCCTCTCTGTAGCGACCTCACCGTAAGCACGTGAGGAATGTGTCGTCGTGCCCTACCATGGTGGGACGTCACAAGCCAGTGGGGTTTTCCAGTTCTGTTACACTCTTTGTTGTTTTGAGACAGGGTCTCACTCAAGGTGATCAGCCTGCCTCAGCTTCGTGGATGTTGGGATCACTGTTGTGCACCAGTCTAAACACTGTTACAGGGGCCAGGGAGATGGCTCAGTGGAATAAGTGCTTCCCTGGCAAGTGCAAGGGCCTGAGTTCAATCCCTGGTTCCACCAAAAAAAAAAACCCACTGTTACATCTTTTTTTTTTTTTGAGACCAGGTTTCACTATGCAGTTCAGGCTGGCCTTGCACTCACGCTGTGGCCCAGGCTGGCTTCAGATCAAACTCACAGTGATACTGTGCCTCCTCCTGCCTCAGCCTCCAAACTCTGTTACTCTCTTAAGGGACCACTATGACATATTGGGTCCACGGCTACCCAAAGTGTAGCTATGTGGTGGGTCCATAACTGTAGAGATATTTGGACTTATCTTCTTCCTGTGGTAGCAGGAATTGAACCCACGGAACCACATCCCAAGCCATTTTTGTTTTATCTTATTTTTTAAATTTATTTATTTATTTGTGGGGGGGCAGCTCAGCCCACCTAGGGGCGGGGCTGGCTGGCATGTGGTGCTGGGGACTGAACCGCGGTCCCTGGGCTTTGCTAAGTTTGTTCTAAGTAGGTGCTTTAGACCACTGAGCCATCTCACCAGCCCCTTTGTTTTATTTTTTTGAGACAGAACTTTACTCAATTGCCCAGGCTGGCTTCAAATACCACAGCTAGCATCCTGAGCTGCGTGTGACCCTTTCCTTGGGTTCTGGGGGCTCCTTGAACTATATCTCAGGTGCTTGGTGGCCGCCCCCACACTCCTGGCCACCCCACTTTGCACAGGCCCCTCCCCCAACCCTGGAGGTAAGTAGTGCTCCCCTGACCTCAGGAAGGTCTCCACTCGCCCTGAACTCTCAGCAGCCCTTGGCTTGGTGATACTGTATCTTATTTTATTCTTTCTGTGGGCGCTGGATTCCTCCATTTTCCCATGTGAATATGAAGGTGCTGGCAACAGCACCCGCCTTTGGAAGTCTGGTTAAGGTTAACGGACTCCATCCATGTAAAATAGGACTCAAGTCCTTGCAGCCAATAAATCCCTAAGCTGCCCAGGCTGGGCTCAAATTTGTGATCCTCTTGCCTCAGCCTCCCCGGGCACTGAGATTACAGGCAGGTACTGCAGGGCTCCGTTTACTAGAAGACTGTTCAAAAAAGCCAACCACCGTCGCCTGGACTTGGCTCTGGGAGCTGGACTGCGGAGGCATCCAATTCTCCCCTGTCCCACAGCACAAGCACCTGATCATCCTGCTGCACCAGATGGGAAACCCAAGACTGAAGGGGTCCCCAGGGTCACACAGCCATAGATGTTGCTGGGCTGGGACCCGAAGCCAACCGGCCTGGGCTGCAATGACGTCTGTGCTCCTTCCGGAAGCGTGTGCACAGGCCTGACTGGGGACGTAGAACTGGGTCATCCCTGTCCTGGCCGTGGAGGCCTGGGCTGCGCTCATTCGCAAACTCTTCCCTCAAGGCACCCCCCAGCTCCACAGAAGCCTGGGGCTGCAGGCTCAAGACCCAGAGCCAGAGAAGAGCTTGTAATTAGAGGTCCTGAATAAACTGCTGCAAGAAGAAAAAAAAAAAGACCCAGAGCCACCTGGCTGGCTCTCAGTGTCCCTCTGAGCTGGACTGCAGCAAGGCAGGCACCCCCAGAATGGTACCCACCAGACCTCAGTGTCGCTTTTCAGCCCTTGCTTCTCTGCCTCAGTGACACCCAGGGAGACCCTGTCTCACTGCACCCAGGTGGACTACAAATGCTTATTCTACTGAGCCATCTCCCCGGGCCTCCCAACTCTGTTTTTAAACTTGACCTGATGAGTGGATCTGCAGTCATGTGTGTCCCCACCCTCTGCTGGGGCTGTTGATATAGCCTGGTTTAGATCAGAGGTATTCTGTCCCACAAACCCAAGGACTGTTCTAGAAGAACTAGAATAATTCAAAAATTGACATTTTCTAGGAGTTCACTCCATATCAGACATTGCTGTAAGTATACATTGATTGATTGACTGATGGATTGAGTGTCCTGCTATGCATTTCAGGCTGGCCTTGAACTCACTATGTAGCCCATTCTGGCCTTGTGTTCGTGGCAATCCTCCTGCCTCAGCCTCCCGAGTGCCGGGATAGGTGTGCACCACCACAAAGGCTTATGGTCTAACATTTTACAAGGATGGAGTCTGTTAACCTTTTTTTTTTTTTTAAATTTATTTATTTATTTGTGTGTGTGTGTGTGTGTGTGTGGCCAGCTCAGCCCACCAGGGGGCGGGCTGGCTGGCATGTGGTGCTGGGGGATTGAACCGCGGTCCCTGTGCTTTGCTAAGCTTGTTCTAAGTAGGTGCTTTAGACCACTGAGCCATCTCACCAGTCCCGAGTCTGTTAACCTTAACCAGACTTCCAAAGGGGGGAGCTATTGCTAGCACCTCCATATTCAGAGGGAAAATGGACACACAGAGAGCGTCACTGGAGTGAGGTCACGCAGCTGTACACAGGCAGGGCTAGACTTCGCCACACTTTCCTAGAAGGAGAGAACGGAGCCAGGCGGCCTCCTGCAGGTGTCCACAGCTATCCTCTCTGGGTGTCAGGGTCCATTGGGGTGTCAGGGTAGAAGTCCCTCAGGTCTGAATGCAGCAGAGGCCCACGGTGCTGCGTGGGTGTGAGGCTGCGGAAGTTGGTGGCCCCGGGGGAAGTTCTGCAGGGGACCGTTCCGGGAATGGAGGCCATGGCCCCCAGCGGGCCGGTCCCCACTGACCAGCCACTGTCACAGGGGCTGGGGCCACTTTCTGGTCCATTACTTGGGCCCAGACATCGCCCCCCACCAGATTCATCTCAGAGTGTGCCACACGTGTGCCCTTCATGCCGAGGACACCATAAATCTGCCACCAGAAAGGCGTCAGTTTATTGACAGTTCAGAGGGAACTTGAGGTAGCTTCCTCCAAAACATACACAACAACAGTTAAAAATAGATCAAGAGAGATCAGAAACCAGGGAGAGGAAGGCAGAGACAACTCTAACAGGAACTTGAGGAACGAAGACTAATTTTGGATGTTAAGTTTAGTTTGAGCTTCCTGGCACCCCAAGCAAAAAGGGTGAGGGGCACGGTAAGTCCTTGATTGGGGCTCAGAAAGCAAGTGTCCCAGGCTTTCAGGAAAGTGAAACTTCTGAGGACAAGATACAGCAAAGTAGGAAGCGCAGAAAGGAGGCAGACGCTTACCGAATCTGCGTCCTCCCCAGAATGGCTCAGCCTTCCTGAATCTCGGCCATTGTGTCCAGAAACTAGAGTGGTGGCATTTAATGGCCGATCACTTTGCTGGGCTGCAGTGGGACCCCAGAGGACACACGTGAGGGTGTCTGGGTGCTGGGCACACCTTCCTCCAGGAGCAGCATCCAGCGTGAGGAGCAATCCATCGGCTACAAAGCATTCTGCACCCCACTGCAGCATGGGGAACTCTGAAAAGCAGAGCGCTGTGTTTAAATTGTAATCCAGAAGGCGGGCGGGGTGGCACACCCCTGTAATCCCAGCAGTCAGGAGGCTGAAGCAGGGGGAAGCACCTTGAGTTCAAGGCCAACCTGGACTACATAGTGAGTTCAAACTCAGCCTGAACTGCACAGTGAGATCCCAAATAAATAAATAAATAATGCTGCAACCCACCCAAAGCAGGGCTACAGACAGGTGCCAGGTCTATGCCACCGAGGATCTCTTTGGTTGGGTGAGGCCTCTGCCAAGGCTCAGGGAGCAGAGTCAGAGGTAGGGGAAAGGGGGACTGTGAGCCCCAGAAACCTCAGGGAGAAGGTGCTGGGCTCTATCCTGGAGGGAGCCATAACTCCTCCAAGCCTGCAGCCATGAGCCAAGAGCCCCAGGTCATTGCAGCCAATTGCCCAGTCTTCCCAAGCCCGGCCCCTCTCCGAGCCAGAAAGGGCACACATAGCCTCCAAAGCCAGCAGCAGCGGACGCTTGCTCGGGATGAAGAGCCCCCTGCTCTCCACCTTCGATGCTTACCTGTCCATGCAGTAGCCACATTAGGGCTGGTGCTTCGCACACTCAAGGACTGGGGTCCAATCCCCAGCACGCAGAATAGCAACGACAGAAAAGAGGTGGTATACAGCCCCATCATTTGTGAGCAATTGCCCAGCTCATGCCCAGCTCTTCATAGAAGGAGGTGAGAGCACTACTGGAACTGTATACCTGCCACTCGCTCCTCATCCTATGCCCTATTATTGATTGATTGATTGATTGATTGATTGATTGACAGGATATTGCTATGCTGCCCAGGCTGCCTCAAACTCCTAGGGATTCTCATGCCTCGGCCTCTCAAGTGCTGACATGACAGACATATGTCACCATGTCTGACTCACACCCCATTTTCTTAAGAAACTGCGCCCAGGGCTTCTCCCTGGGCCCCCCTCCACCTCCCTCTCTCCCAGTTGCCCTGCGTTGGCACCCGGACCCTCCTTGGGCACACAGCTGGCAGTCACCTCTGTTTGCTCCACCTCCATCCGCACCTGGCGCTATGCAATGGCAGGCGAATGTGGAGTTGTACCGGCTCAGGGACTTTATCTGCTGCCTTGCTTTTCATGGGAAGAAAACTTGTTTGGAACAGGGCAAAAGACCGCTTCCAAAGACCGCGGACCCGCCGCCCCAGCCGCGAGGGCAGTGGGAGGCGCGGCGAGCAGCTGGTGTTTTTCCTGTTCCGAGAGGACAGCAGCAAAGCGGGAAGCGGCGCTGCGGGCTGCGGCTGCGGCTCTGCGCCCCGCCTCCGCGTCCCTCACTCGCGCGCTGCGCCCTCGCCGGAGCGGCCGCGCCCCGGGTAAGCAGCGCCCTGGCCAGGGAGGCGGGAGGAAGTCCACGGACTCGGGGGTCGCGCCCTTGCTCGGGGGTGCTCCTGTGCCCCCAGCCCGTGAGCTCTGGCCCCGAGCAACTCGCACGTCCGGCCAGCGGGTCATGGCGCCCCTGGCCAGGCTCCGGGACATGGGTTGGGCTGGGGGGAACTCGGGATTGGGGGACACGGTCTAGACTGCCCTGGGGACATCGTGCGCCCCCCCCCCGAGGCGCCCACTTGGAGCGCGCCTACTCTGCTGTCCCGCGCCGACACCGCGCGCAGGCGGCAACCTTGGCGGGTGACCGGGTCCCGGCTGCGCTCCCCGTGACGGGGCGGCCTCGCGTGACCCGTGGAGCTGCGGGCTCCGAGCCCGGCAGCCGTCCGTCCCGAGCTTTCCGCACCCCATCCCCGCGCGGCGACCGGCGCAGTGGGGCCCGCGGTCTGGGCTCCCGGTTCCCCGGGAGGTGACATCAGCCATCAGATCTGCGACCGCGAGCCCGGGTTACAGCGGCGAAACCGCCCCCAGCTTTGCATTTCCGGACCTTTAAAAGAAAATATTCTTACCCGTAATTCGGCCTGAGTGAGGCTTTCTTTTTCTTTTAATTATAGTTTCCTGTTTTTATTTAGGCTTCCTCTTCTTGAGGTGGCCGCGAGGGGACCGGGGCCCTTTTTCCCGGGCTCCCGAGCTTGCGCTCTGCGAAGCTGGCTGTGCTGTCCAGGAGGGAGATGGGACCTAGGGACCCGGGGAGGACTTGGGAAGGCTCTGGTGGGCCGGGAGAGGGATGTGCGGGCCTTGGACCCCACCACACTGCTCCAGGGGGGCTTCCTCATATGCCTTCCTAGAAGTCCGACGGGGCCCCAACAAGTGTGTGGGCATGGCCACCTTTGGAGAGGAGGATACTTCCCCTTTCACGATTTGCCTAGGGAACAGTTCCCGGCCCCAGAGGGACCACAAGGGAAGGGCCATCCTTGGAGGAGGATCACTAGTGTTCTTGTCAATAGGTTTGTACGGTAAGACTCCCACCCTAAGACTCCATCCTTTTCCGTGTGTTTGCAATGAGCTCTCATAATGAGATTGTCTCCATTTTAAAGACCAGGAAACTGAGGGTTAAATAATCCAAGACACAGGCAGGACTGCTGCGCACCTGTAATCCCAGCATTCAGGAGGCTGAGGCAGGAGGATCACTGTGAGCTCTGAGGCCAACGTGGGCTACAGAGTGAGTTCAAGTCCAGGCTGAACTACATAGCAAGACACTGTCTCAAGAAAAAAATCAAGGGCCAGGGACATGGCTCAGTAGAATAAGCGCTGGCCTGGCAAGCACAGGGGCTTGGGTTCAATCTCCAGTTCTGCCTTACCAAAAAAAAAAAAAAAAAAAAAATCAAGGCTCATGCAGTTTACAAGGAGCTCATGGGGAGTCCTGGCAGATGCTGGAGTGCTCTGCACCTTGCTCTGTGGCCCTGATCCTAATGGTTCTCTCTGTGTAGGGTGTCGGAGAACAGGAATGAGGGTATCCCTGGTGCTCCCCTGTGAAATTCCCTGGAGGGACAGGTGCCCTGGGGAAGACTGAGGGCTCTCGCGCCACCTCCATGGTTGCTCCTCTTCGAGCTCTTGCCAGTCCCATCAAGGCTACAGAGACTCCCTTGCCTGCTCTGGAAGGGACCCAACTGGGTCCTGAGCTCTGCCATCCCTGTCCTGCTATGTTCAGGAGCCAGTCGCTGGTGACAGCAAGGCCCTGGTGGCCTCTGGAGTGGAGGCTGTGCCCAAGGCCAGTGCCGGCCATGCCCAGCTCTTTCTGTTTCGTTCCTGCAGCTCAGTGCAAGAGCGGGAAGGGTGGGGGGCCAGCACAGGGCCTGGAGAGCTGAGCCTGCTGGCAGAGAGGAGAGGAGAGGCCTCCTCCTCTGTGACAGGGCCTCGTGGAGAGCAAGGCTGCAAACCTCCACCCCTCGCCCTGCAGTTCACTAAACCCTGAAGGGCCCGCTCACGAATGCAGCGGGCGGAAATCCCCTGCAATCATATCAGAAACACTGGCAGTTTCAAGGTGGAAGGAAAACACCACCCTGGACCCCCTTCCCTTTCCCTGTAGCCCAGCCTGTGGCTTTCTGTGAGCTGCACCAACACGAGCCCCTCTGCATCCAAGAGCCCACGTGGTGAGTCCCGGAGCCCCTGAAAGTTCCCTGTCCTCGGGCTGGCTGTGAGCGCCCTCCTCCCCCAAGGTGAGGCCAGGTGCCCAGGAGCCGGTGCTTTCCAGAGCCGGGTGGCTAGGCACCCTGGGCACCGGGAGATGGGCAGGAGCATGGGCGTGGAGGCTCAAAAGCGGCACCAGCGAGGGACAGTGTCCCTCGTGCTGAGAAGAGAAGCAGGCCAGTGGTTGAAGCTGAGGAGGCCCGAGGCAGACCTTGCTCCCTCCAGGGGCTTTGGGGGATCCTTCCTGCTCTTCCAGCTTCTGGGGGCTCCTGGTAGTTCTGTGGCTGCTGCTCTCCACCTGGTCTTTTTGTGTGAAGCTCTTCGTCTTCCTTCTGGAGTACAAGGGATTGAACCCAGGGCCTCTGCACTGAGCTACATCCCCAGTCCTTTTGCGTGTTTCATTTTGAGGCAGAGTTTCTCTAAATTGCCCAAGCTAGGCTCAAATTTGAGATCCTCCTGCCTCAGCCTCACAGAGCACTAGGATTATAGTTGTGCACTATGGCCTGTTCCTCCCCTGCCCCATCTTTTTGAGACAGGATCTTACTGTGCAGCTCAGGCTGGCCTTGAACTCACTTTGTAGCCCAGGTTCCTCTCAAACTGGCAGTACTTGCAGTGATCCTCCTGCCTCAGCCTCCGGAGAGCTGGGATTACAGGTGTGTGCCACCATGCTTGGCTTTTTTATCTCTTATAAGGACATTTGTCACTGGGGTTAGGATCCACTCAGATAATCCAGGAAGAAATCATCTCAAGGTCCTTAACTTCATTACATTGACAGACAAAAACCTCTTTTGCATGTGATTATTTTTCTAACCAATGTGCAGTCTCAGGGTTAACATGTGGACATATCTTTGGGGAGCATAGATAGGAGGGATGTCCCTTTCTTTTAAACATTTTTTTAAAAATATTTTTGGGGCCGGGGAGATAGCTCAGTAGAATAAGCGCTTGCCTGGCAGCACAAGGGCCTGAGTTCAATCCCCAGTTCTGAAAAAAAAAAAAAAAAAAAAATTTGGTACAGAGTCCCACTATGCAGCTCAGATTTGTAGTGATCTTCCTGTTTCAGCCTCCCCAGTGCTAGGATTACAGGGCTGGCACGGCATGTGCTACCAGGGATCCAACCTGGGTCCTTGCGTTTGCCAGATAGGTGCTTAGACCACTAAACTATCTCCCCAGCCCTCTTCCTTCCTTCTTCCTTCCTTCCTTCCTTCCTTCCTTCCACTTTCCCTCTCTTTTTTCTTTTCTATTTTTTATTTCTTTTTTTTTTTTTTTGAGGCAGAGTCTTCCTATGTTGCCTAGACTGATCTCAAATTTGCAGTGATCCTCCTGCCTCAGCCTCCTGAGAGCTTAGATTACTGGCACTGACCACCTCCATGGGCTAAAGGGATGTCTTTCTGTGCCTTCTGGAGAAGGCACTGGCCCCCCTGGCGTGACCCTCCCCTTGGTGACCTGAGGCCAGGATTTCACCCCTATGTCTCTGGGAGCTCTTGTCTTGAGCCCCAGCTGCAACCCCTCCCAGCAGTTCTGCTCACTGGGGCCCCTGGGGCCCTGGGGTCCCTTACCAGGAAGGGGGTGGGGGTCAGGGCTCCGAGTGGCTTCTGTGCCTAGGATTTAGCTGCCTCACTGGGCCAGAAGCCTTTGAGAGCTGGTGGTGCATGTGGGGTCTGTGGACCCCATTGCTTGAAGCTAAAGGGTGGGAGGGCACCCTTTCTGTTGTGACACTGGGAGAAGAGCTCTGTCACAGACAGGGAAGCAGAATCCAGCCCTGTGGAGGCCGGCGTGTGCAGAGGGGGAGGGTGGCAGGCCATAGTCACCCGAGGACAGTGTCACAGCCAAGCAAAGCGCTCTCCTGAGTCAGGCCCGGGTTGTAATCTCAGCTGTGTTTATCTGCTGGTGACCGTGAACACACTGCTTAATCTCTGTGAGCCGCAGAGGTGCACCCAAATAGAATACATACAGGCTGGGCTCAAACTTGCCATCCTCCTGCCTCAGCCTCCCACCTGCAGCTGGCATTACAGGTGTGCATCAGTGTACCGGCTCAGCTGTGACAGTTTGAGTACAGGTCTGTGGCATTCGGCACGTTTGCACTGCTGTCCAGTGTCACTCCTTCGAACCCCAGAGAGTCTGCCTGTCTTGCAAAATTGAAAATTTTTACCCACAACACGAATTCCGCATCTCCTACGGCCTCTGGCACACACGCGTTCCCTCTGCCTTTCAATTTGACAACTCTAGGGACCTCACATAAGTGAAATTCTACAGTGTGAGTCCTTTCATGACTGGCTGATCTAATTTATGTTTTTAATGTGGCAGTTCTTTTTTTTTTTTATTGAGCCAGGCTCTTGCTATGTAGTTCAGGCTGGCCTTGGATTCACTGGTAGGGCCCAGGCTGGCCTTGAACTCTAGGTGACCCTCCTACCTCCTCCTCCAAGTGCTGAGATAACGGAGGAGCCCCCACCCACGCCCGCTTCATGGCTGATTTGAATTAGCAAGGTGTCTCCAAGCGTCACTGAGTTGCAACGCAGGCCGAGTTTCCTGTTCAGGGCTGCATCTGCTGTGGTGCGCACCTTGGTGAGCTTGCATGCGTCCTGCCGGTGGACACTTGGGCTGCTTTCACGTGGCTATCTCCTTTTATTTACAGGCAAGTGTGTTTTGGGAACCGAGGGCTTTGCACACGCCAAGCACGTACGGTACGGCGCACCACACCCCAGCCGCTCCGACTGTTTGAGGGATGCTGCTCCAGTGGTGGGATACGTAGATCTGTCCGAGTTACGGCTCGCGCTTCTTGGCATCACTGCGGCTCCGAGGAAGCAAGCACACGCGCGTGAGGTTGCCCGTTTCCATTAAGCCCTGGCTTGCCAGCAACTTGCGTCCTAACCTGCTCACTCTTCTTGGTGAGGGACTCGTCCCAAAGCAAGGATGACATTTTCTGAAGCATCCTCCACTGAGGGACACTTTATTATCTTTTTTTTTTTTTTTTTTTGGCAGACCGGGGATTGAACTCAGGCCCTTGTGCTTGCCAGGGAAGCGCTTATTCTACTGAGCCATCTCCCCGGCCCTACTAAGGGACACTTAGGTGGCTCTCAGACTCATACACACAGTTGTCGCGGCAAAGGCATTGAATACATGGGTTCTGCAGAGGATGGACCCGCAGAACCCAGTGAAGAATGGCTTCCCACCACCCTAAAAAATGTCAAAGGAAATGTTTTGCTAATAGTACAAAAGTTTAAATGTATTTCTTTTATGACTAATGAGGTTAGTTTTTTTGGCTGTTGCTTTGAGTCAGAGTCACGCTATACATGTTACACTGGCCTTGAACTCACTAGGTAACCTAGGCTGTCATTGAATTCATGGCGATCCTCCTGCTTCAGCCTCCCAGGTGTTGGGATCACAGGCATGCACCGCCACTTCTGGCTGGGTTCGACTCTTTTTTTCCTTTTATTTTAGGGAAGGGTCTACAGGGTGTTCATTGTCTCACTACTAGATTGGACTCCTAGCGATCCGCCTGTTTACAGCCTCCCAAGAGCTGGGATTATAGGCACACGCCACGCCCAGTCTCAATTGCCATCTCAGCCTGGGGGCAGGGCTGGCATGGCAGGCCCAGGATCAACCCCCTGGCCCCAGTGCCTGCTTGCAGGCCCTTTAATCCACTGAGCTATTTGGCCGGCCCTTCAGACACTAATTCTGCTTCCCCTAACTAGATGCCTTACGCTCTGTGGCCCTTCGTTGCACCAGGGGCCCTCGGTTTGCCTTATGGGCCAAACAAGGTATGTTCGATAATGAGCATCACGTTTCGCACAGCTGACCCTCAGCAAACACTAGCTGTTCTTGTTACCACTGTTTTAATGGAAATTAATAAGTCTTTGCCCCCCCCCCACCCGCAGCTGTAGGGGGGCTGTGCTGGCCCTGGGGAGCCCTAGAAGAGAAGCGGATAAAGCCATTTCTCATGGACCCTAGGTCCCCTGTGGTCCTGCAGCCGCTTAGAGCAGGGAGACCAAGGCACAGACTGCCACGGGGTTTTTCAGGGCCGAATTCCTCTGAGGCATGCAGAGAGGAATCGTGCATGAGCTTTGGGAAACTGAGGCAGCACTGTGGATGCCCTGGGGACTTGGGGTTTTCCATCAGCTTGGATTGGGCCCACGGAGCCCACTCCGGAGGTCCTGTAGGATCAAGGGACATTGCTTTTATTTCAAGTGGTCCCTAGGCAGCCATAAAGAAGCGAGGCCGAATGTCAGATGGTGCACTCTGTGCATGGCTTTTCCTGGGTTGAGAAGGGAGTCGTTAACTCCCAGATCTACGCCTCAAATAAATTACTTCATGAGAAATTTCTTGTAGGGGAAAAAAACACCAAAACCCCCAACTTTTCCCCTTACCTGTCCATCTCAAAAAAATTCCATTAAGAGGTTTCTCGGGTCGGAGGCGCTGACAGCCTGAGCTCTGAGGCCACCCATGCCTGCTGCCCCTGAGGGCTTGGAGTCCCGGGGACCCGGGTTCCCAGGCGTGGGTCTCTTTTCCCTGTGGTGTGGTGTGGCAGATATTTGAATAATACAGTGTGTCCACTGTCATTTGGAAACCAGTGGTAAAGTGTGCTCTATTTTTACTTGTGGTGCCTAAGATGGGGGTGACTTCCTGTCCAGTGCTGCTGTATTTGGAGAAAGTGGGTGGAAAGGTAGCTCCGTGTCATTGTCAAATGGAAGAGGTTTATTGTGGGGGTGGAGGCTGGCTAGGAATGCCTTCAGGGCAGGTTTGAGTCCTGGGGATTGAACCACAGCAACCTGAGCCTGACTGCTTTGTGGAAGCCGCCACTTAAAAGAACTGAGCTAAGGGGCAGGCCCCCTGGAAGAGGTTTTGTTCCTGTTTGTTGTTGTTGTTGAGGCAGGGCCTCATTATGTAATCCAGGCTGGCTTTGAACTTCCTGTGTAGCCCAGGCTGGTCTTGAACTTGCAACAATCCTGCCTCAGCCTCCTGGGTGCTGAGATCACGGGTGTAGGCCCCCATGCCTGGTGGGAAGAGCTTTTAATATCAGGTGTTTCCTGTCTCGGTTTTGACCCTGAACACCTATGTGACCTTGGAGATCTGCTTAAGGAACAGGTTCTCATCTGAAAAGTAAAATGACATCTCTTTTGTTGGAGCAGAAATAATGAAGGATCTGTAGCAAGTCTTGGCCACTTCAAAAATTTTGATTCTGTAATTAGCTATTGCAAAGAATGGATCTTTGTGGCCCATGGGGTGGGAGGGAGTAAATTTTAAATGACAGCCATCTGTGTCATAAGTGATTAAAATTCATATGGTGTGTTCTGTTGGTCAGCCTTTCATTGCTGTTACAAAATGTCTGAGATAATCAATGAACTTCCAAAAAAGGAAAGGTGTTTGACCCGCATTTTGGAGGTGTCAGGCTGTAAGGCGTTAGCAGGAAGGCACGGGGCTTGGAGCTGTTTATCTCAGGTGCCTGGAAGGATTTCCACTCTCTCGGGCCTGGCTTGGCCCAGGCCACGCCCCCAGCCACTTAAGACCACCCCTTGAACCCGCCTCTTAAAGGAGCCGCCACCTTCCAATCGCTCCGAGCTGAAGATTAGCATATGGTGCCTTGGGGGAATCTTCCAGATGCGGACGCTAGTATAAGGGAAGGAGTTTGTACTCGCTCTCAATTGATCCTCCTGTGAATGGTTGAACGGAATTCACCACACGTAGTAATTCGGTCTTTTTTGGCCCGTTCCATACACTTAGTGTTTCAGCCTTCCTGGTCCCTTGCATGTAGGAAGCCCTCTGGGTACCAAACAGGCTGTGGTAGGGGAGATTTCTTGTCCCGGGCCGCTTCCTTCCTCCCATGGGGCAGCTGCATGGGAAGGCAGTGAGGTTGGCCGGGTCCCTTGATCATTGGCGAGGACTCTAGGTGGCCCTGTCACCTGGGAGCTGCACCCTCAGCCCAGCTGTCTCCAATCAACCAAGTGACCTTGACCCTAGGCACCTTCCTCCGTCCTTGATGTCCCCAGCCTGCGTTTTGGCCTGAGGAGACGAAATGTGTGACCCTGGTCCTCTCCTCCCAACCCAGCTGTGACCTTGCTTTGAAGCTGCAGGCTCTATTTTTAATGCTAACTTCACTTTACGGTTCTATTCCATGGGTACATGCATGTTTATTTTACTGTAAAGAATATTTTCCCCTAACCTTTGAGTCAAGTAGATGCTCTGGGAAGATATTTATGTTTTTTCTGTGATTTCCGCTGCTCCTGGTGCAATGACTTCAACCTTAGTTTGAGTAAATAGGGTGGTGCATGACTAGTTGGGATTGTGACGAGAAATGAGTAGTTGTATCAAAATGGGGTGTGTGTCTGCGTGTGTGTGTGTGTGTGTGTGTGTGTGTGTGTGTTGCTGGGAATTAATCCCAGGATCTTATTCTTTTTTTTTTTTTTTTTTTTTTTTGTCCGAACCGGGGATTGAACTCAGGCCCTTGAGCTTGCCAGGCAAGTGCTTACTCTACTGAGCCATCTCCCCGGTCCCCCAGGATCTTATTCTAAGCTACTTCCCCGATCTTTTTTATTTTGACATGGGGAGGTGTCTCACAAAGTCTCTAAATTGAGCAAGGCTACACTTCAGCTTGTAATCCTCCTGCCTCAGCCTTTCAAGAGTGCTGGGATTATAAGCATGCACCGCCACACCTTGCTAAAGCTTTTTTCTTTTTAAGCCCTTTTGTCCTGGATAGCTTGTTGTTTGAGCAATTGAGACTTTGGTTTAGGCAGAGATTTATTAAGAGGCTGTAACTCCAGTCTAAACATTTTATTTTAGAGCACATCTGTATGCATGGGCTCGCCGATCTTTTTTTTTTTAATTTTTAAAAAATTTTATTTATTTATTTATGTGTGTGTGTGTGTGTGTGTGTGTGTGTGTGTGTGTGTTGCTGGGAATTAATCCCAGGATCTTATTCTTTTTTTTTTTTTCTTTTTTTGTCCGAACCGGGGATTGAACTCAGGCCCTTGAGCTTGCCAGGCAAGTGCTTACTCTACTGAGCCATCTCCCCGGCCCGGGCTCACCAATCTTAACAAGGACCAAAGCCCCTCCTTTGAGTGGGTAGAAGTCCCTGCTGTCAAACAGGACATGGCTGCAGGGCACAGCCCCCGGTGCTTTACCATTGTTTGCCTGGCCTGACTCCACCGAAACTTCGTTTTAGGGCTCGTCTCCCGTGGATTTCTAATCACACAGTTTCATCGCAGGCCATGATGGCGTACACTTACAGTCCTAGTACCTGGGAGGCTAAGCTGGGTGGATCATGAGTCCGAGACCAGCCTGCGCTACATAGCGAGGCCCTATCAAAAATTAAAAACCAAAACCAAAAACTAAACAGACGTGAAAGCGTACAGCTTCACGCAGGCTCCTTGCCACGCCCGCCCGTGTTCTGCCCACCACCGTGCCGGGGACGAGCGTGGGGTGAC
>NW_004524689.1:6308488-6309829 GCF_000260255.1 Octodon degus
TTTTTTTTTTTTGGTGGAACCAGGGATTGAACTCAGGTCCTCCTGCTTGCCAGGGAAGCACGTATTCTACTGAGCCATCTCCCTGGCCAGCGCTACTCATTTAGAAACAGGGTCTTACTGTGTAGTTTAGGTTGGCCTTGAACTTGCAGCACTGTCCTCCTTTAGCCTCTTGAGTACTAGGATGACAGGTATACACCCAGGATCTCAGAAGGATAGGAAAAGGATCCCGGAAGCTGGGAAGAGAAGGAGGCTTGAGTGGCAGGGTGGGTACAGTGGCCACCAACAGGGCTGATACTAAGATCATGGGCTGTACTGCAGGAGCTGGTCCTGAGAGGGGACCCTTGTCCACTGTTACCCAAGTGCACAAGGGTGTGTGTGCGTGCGCGCGCGCGCATGTGTGTGTGTGTGTGTGTGTGTGTGAGTATTTAGACTGATAAGATAGAAAAAGGAAAGTGGAATTTCCAGCTTAAAAAGTATTAAGCAAAAAAAATAAATAAATAAAAAAGTCTTAAGCCGTGGGCTGGGGAGACAGCTCTGCGGTGTAGGCGCAGCCTGGCGAACACAGTGTCTCAAGTCGGATCCCCAGCACTGCATGCTGTGCCCCAGAACACTGGGCATGCCATGCTGGCCCTGCAACTGGGTGTGGTGGCACAGACCTGTAGTCCCAGCACTGGGCAGGCTGAGACAGGAGGACCACTGAGTCCAAACTGCATAGAGAGACCCTGTCTCAAAAGAATAAATACTTGAGAGGCTGAGACTGGAGAACTCAGAATTTGAGACCAGCGAGGGCGATTTAATATTTGTCTCAACAAAGAAATGAGTGAAAATAAACTATAGCATTCTGCTGCATAGTAGGGGAGCTTTAGAGGCTAGGAAGGTACTATGATGCTTTGCTGTTTTTGGGCTGGAGGTAGAGCCCTCCGCTTCAAGCACCCGGAGCACCCAGTGTACCACTCGCCACCCCTGGCCCCTGTGGATTCACAGTACTCCAGAAGGAAGGATCTGGAATGATGTTGTCACATAGAAATGATGTTGGAGGAGAGAGACCTGCTGACCCTGCTTTGAACATGACTCAGTGTGTGCACCCTGTAACAGAACATCACATGCTCCCCCATAAACATGTACTTTTATGGCTCAGTTTCTTGAAGCTGTAAAATGGATTTGCCAAAGGAAGGAAAAAGCCGTTATCCGCCTACCCTGGACTACCCAGTGTTCTTCACCTTTGCCAGATTGTAAATCGTTTTGCATGGAGCCAGGGAGATAGCTCAGTAGAATTAAGTGCTTGCCTGGCAATCAATCGCAAGGGCCTGAGACAGTGGGACCACATGTTTCACCCCGCCA
>NW_004524689.1:6310558-6311938 GCF_000260255.1 Octodon degus
AGAGAGAGAGAGAGAGAGAGGAGAAAGACCTAACTTGGAAAGGTAGGGTTGGGGCTGCCTCCCTGGGCATGTGGCAAGCTCGTCTGTGGTGAAGGCTGGGCTCAGTTCCCTGGCTAGCGTGCCTGGTAGAGCCCCGGTTGTGGTCCAGTGGGGCACTGAAACCATCTGGGTTTCTTCTCTCCCTTGAGGGACCTGGCTAGGACAATGAAACGCAGGGCTGGGGGCTGTCAATCCAGGGCCCCCTCAAGGCTTGTGTGGTGCCACTGTGGACAGCTATGGGACAGCCATGGAGGGAGAGAGAGCCTTCCTGTGCCAAGCAGCCTTCCTGTACCCGGCTCTCAAGGTCTAAGCTGTCAGGCATGAAGCATCCCTGTGCCAGAACTTTTGGTCAAGGTGGTCAGAGCCCACCTGGATCAAGTGGAGACAGTGTTAAAGAATTTGTTGTGGAGTTTTAAAAACCTCCATGATTCAAGCCTTTAATCTCAGCTACTCGGGAGGCTGAGACAGGAGGATCGCAAGTTCAAGGCCAGCCCAGTACCTTAGTGAGACACTATCTCAAGACAAAACACAGCAAGGGCTGGAGACTAGCTCAGTGGTCACGCGTCCCAGGGACCAAGCGATATCCCGCTGGCCCCACACACCCCTAATACTCCTCGGCTGGGACCAGGACTTGCATTGGCCTGGCTTTCTCTCAGTTTCTATAGTATTTAGCACACAGGAGGGGACTGCTACCACCTAACTGTGTGATTCAGTAAAGTCATTTGCCTTGTAAGTGACCTTTGAACACAGCTTGGGGACTGTACTATTGCCAGATTCATTCTTACCTACATCTATCTTCTTTGATTTTTATTTTCTTTTGTGTGAGGAATCGAACTCAGGACCTTGCGCTTGCCAGGCAAGCACTGTGCCACTGAGCTACATCTCCGGCTCTCTTCTTTGATTTTTGATATGTCCTAGCCCTTAGCTTAATTTTCTCTGTTTCTCAAAACACGTCTGGAGATGTCACAAGGAGATTCTAGAAAATCATTTCCAGTTCCCTGAGATCTTTCATGACCCTTGATAGGAAACACACACAGTGCTGTTACTTTGCTTATTCTAATTTTTTCCTAATAAGTATCTGCAGTGGCTAATTGGCCTTTTCTATAGAGGATGTCTTTTCATCTATAAATGAAAGAAGTTATGGTTTATACCTAAAATGTCCCCAGAACCTGATGTGGGGGTGCATGCCTGTAATCCCAGTACGTTGGGAGGTTGAGGTAGGAGGGTTGCCTAGAGTTTGAGCCCAAGCTGGGCTATTAGGGAGACCCCGTCTCAAAACAAACGAATAAACATCCCTAGGAAGCTCATATTAGAGGACGTGCTTCCGGAATATACCGCATC
>NW_004524689.1:6313423-6314594 GCF_000260255.1 Octodon degus
GGGGTTTTTTGGCAGAACCGGGGATTGAACTCATACCCTTGTGCTTTCCAAGGAAGCACTTATTCCACTGAGCCATCTCCCCGGCCCCCCTCCTCTTTTCTTAATATGCACATAGTTCTCATTTAACAACCCATCTGCTTAATGACTATTTAGATTTACAAGCCACTGCTCAGACTTACATCTTTTTTCTTTATACAGTACACCTTGTTCATACGGCACTATAATTTTTGCTGATGCTATACATTATGGCCGTGTAGTTTCATGTTCTATTATACATTAACAGTACTGCATGTGAGAGTTATAACTAATAAAAGCAAAGTCATTGCAGGATGTGGTGGCACATGCCTGGAACCCCAGCACTCGGGAGGGGGAGACCCTTGTTTTTTGGGTCACTTTTCTCATTGCTGAGATGAAATATCTGACACCCCAAGTTAAAAGAAGTAGGGCTGGGGAAATGGCTCAGTGGAATAAGCGCTTCCCTGGTAAGCACAAGGGCCTGAGTTCAATCCCCAGTTCTGAAAAAAAAAAAAAAAAGTAAAGGTTTATTTAGCTCACAGCTTGAGTGGGTTCCGTCCCTCATTGCCTGGCTAAAAGGCAGGGCAGAAAGCAGATAGATATCCCAGAGGAATAAAAGTTCATGGTGGAGAGAGGGTAGCGAAGCAAGCGAGCAAGGCCCTGAGCAATGTTTTTCTGCCCCCTTTCTACTTTGTGCAGGCTACAGGTGTAGGGCAGTGCCAAACCCATTTGTGGACTCATGTAATAATCATACATGCCAAATCCCAGCATCAGACACCTGAGACAGCCCCATCTATGACTGCATGAGACTTTGGGGGACATCTGGACACAAACCACAACACCTTGACTCAAAAAAAAAAAAAAAAAAAGACATCATCAAGTTGTAGTTTCCTTTCCTTTATTTTGAAGATTGTCACGTCTATACTATACACACCTTCTCATTTATCATTCAGCAACCAATCCACTTAACAGCCTCGTAGCCGGGAGAAAGCGTGGTCCTTAAATGAGGAGCACCTATAATTTAACACATTTACCTGCTTTGGTGTAGTTGCCTCTAGTATTTGTGACCACACTTAGGAACACTGTGGCCAAAGTAGGTAAGAAGAGGAAAGTGGAACTTAGCAGGGCTGGTGTTTGGGCAGCGGAGGGAGGCCTG
>NW_004524689.1:6315094-6320302 GCF_000260255.1 Octodon degus
TTGCCAAGTGGAGCATTTACTTTACATGCCACACTGTTCTAGAGTCTTCCATGTACCTTGTCATCTCACTAATTCCCTCCCAACAATTCATAATGGTCTCTATTGTTGCAGAATTTGTCATTGTGATCCCAGAACAACTTTCAAATACAGAGATGTGACCTTATGTGGCTTTTGTCATCTCAAAGAATCCGGGATTCTTTTCTGGGTTCAAGAGAACCAGTGGCTGACACCTCCAGTCTGCACCCCAAGCCAGGTCAGTGGGTTCTATTGTTGATGGGGACCTGGTCATTGAGCTTGCCTTCCACTAAGACCCCTACTGGAGAGAAAAGGGTGTCTCCCTCCCAGCCTCGGGGCCACTGCAAGCCTTGGACAGAGGGATTCAGGAGCTTGTCTGTCTTGGCTTTGTGGCCAGGCACTGTTGTAGTGACATGTTCTTGGTTGGGGGCTGCAAAGGATAGCAATCCTCCACACCTAGGTGGCTGTCAGAGAGCACCCAGCCTTTCTGCCAGTCCAGGGCCTGGTTTTCACTTCCAGCGACTTCGATCTGTTCCTTGTACCCCACCTGCCTTAGGTGGCCTGCATGTGACCCACGTTCCACACCCAGAGTCACCCGCTATCCTTAGGCCCAGGCAAGAGGTGGAGGCTGCCTGGGGTGGAGCTGGGGGGGCGGCAGTCCCCCTTTCTCACCCCCGGAAGCTGAGCGCCCCCACCCAGTGACTTCTTAGCCAAGCCTGACCCACCCCACTACCTGCCTGGCTGTGTGTGGGGCATGTGGCTTGGCACAAGTCTTTATAAAGCTATTCCTGTGTGCAGGGTCTCCTTTGAGGGTCTGTGTGTTACTTCTAGAAATGACACCAGGTCATCCTATCCTGGGTGTTAAGGATGCAGGGCACCCAAGGGCCGTGGGCGGGCCTCTCCTGGGGACCCTACCTTGGGCCCGCGCTCCCAGGGCTGTCCCCCAGGGTGCTCAGGCTGCGCTCTGGGAGCCTCACCCGTAGAGGAGGTCAACATCCTCCTGAAACACTGTCTCCACCTGCGAGACATGTATGGGTGGCTCCTGCTCCTCACACCCACTGTGCGAAGCCACAGTCCCGGGCTGTGGGCCCGAAAGAACCTTCTACGGAAACAGACTTGGGAGAGCAAAAGTTCATGGGCTGGATACAAACTGAAGCCTCTCCCGCACCGGTTCCACCACCAAGAGGCTATGCGGATCGGGTCTGGCTGCAGGATGGATGCGGGGGGTGGCAGCCCTCACCTCCGAACTTGGAGTTCAATCGCCACCTGGGCGGGAGTCGCGTCCGCCTGCGCCGTGGGAGCCTGCGAGGGACCGAGCGCACGAAGAGTGTAGGAGAACCCACTTAATTCCAAACCGACCTGGGGGAGCCCCGGCGGACGGGCTCTCCGCTGCGGAGCTGCCAGCTGTCCTGGGTTCGAGCGCAAAGCCAAAGCCTCCGGTGACTTTAGTCTGATGCTGCTCCTCTCCTGGCGCTGCCCAGGAATGCGAGAGCAGACGGCGGCCTGACCGACGACCAGCCGCGGTTCACTTTGCAGCTGGCACCTTCCATTCTCTGGTTATTTCAGAGCGCAAGTCCAAGGCCAGCTCTCTATGCAGAGCGCGGGTCAGCCTGCACTGTGCACGCGCAGCTCACCGCCGGGCGCAGAGAGCACCGCGCCCCGGGCCCCGCCCAGCCCTTGGATCGCTCCCTACCCACTTGCCCCGCCCACCGTCCCCCCCCCAGCTGCGCTCCGCCCCGCCTGCTCCGGCCCCGCCCCAGCCGCGCCCCTTGCTGTTGCCTGCTCCCTGCGCCCCACGCCCTCCAGCCCTGCGCGCCCCGCGCCGCCGCCGGGTGGCTGGCGCCCTCCAGACCTTCTCCCGGACCCGTCCGCCGTGTCCCCTGGGCCACCGTCTCCAGGGAACCCGATCCCCGCCCCTGGCACCAGTACCCGGTACGAAGCCCACCTGTGCGGGCGTCTGCACCCCCGCACCCCAATACACCGTCCAGCCAAGCCTGGGCTCAGGGGTGCAGGGTGGGGTCACCGGGGGGCCGGGCAGAGCAGAAGTCCGCACTCTGCTGGCGAGCCAGAGGCAAGGGGGTCGAGCGCGCTCTGGTACCCTGGGCGGGGCCGCGATGCTCTCCTGAGCTGCCTGCATCCTTTTGTGCCTCTGGGGTCGCGGTCCCACGGTCTCTGCCACCGCCCGTGGCGGGGTAAGCAGGGCCAGGTCTGGGACGTGATGTTTACTCTGCGGACCGATCACTTCGGTGCCGCCCTCCCCTCCCCCTGCTCCGGTTCCGGAGCCAGTATCGCACGCTCTATGGCTCTGTCCTCCACCGCGGCGACCTCCCGAGCTTTGCCCTTGAACCCAAAACGGCTGGGGAAGGACAAGCCGGGTCCAGAGGACCTGGCGGCCTCCTCCCTGGACGCGCCTTCTCCCTAGCGCCGCTGGTGAATACTGTCCTGCCTCCTGATTTCTTGACCTGAATTCCTGAGGACTAGTTCTTCCCCTGCCTCCTCTCGGTTTCGTCTTGCGTTCTGCTTTGTCTTTTACTGTGGTCTCGCTGTCTCCAGGGTTGTGCTGTTCTTTCCTTCTCCTCGGAGGATAGGAGTTGTGTCCTCTTTGGCCGTGGGCCCCTGCTGTTCCTCTGCTTGCAGTGTTTGGGGCTGCCGTGGGAGGGGACAGTGGACATCACACCTACCTTTTCCAGTAGGTTCCTGGGCTCTGCTCTGTCCCCGGGAGAAGCCAGCCTGTAGATTTCCTCACCGGCCCAGTGGGCTCCAGGCTGAAGTTCTCCCACGGCAGCCTCGCTGGGAGGATGGGTGACTCCTGCTTCTGGAATTCGCCGGGCTGAGCCGCAGCTCTCCAGTGTTTTTCCCCTTTCTCTGGGGTCAGATTATCTCCAGGATTCCCGCGGAGGAGGAAGAAACCAGAGAGGAGCGCAGGCCCTCCGCTCGCACCTTTTCCGTTTCATCCCCAGCGCGGAAGGGCAGAATGAGCCTTTAGATATGGGCTTTGAAGATAGCTCCCCGTGGAGACTGAGATCTCGGGGTTCAGGAACCTACTTTTTGCAGCTTTTGAGTGGAATTCGAACCCAGGCCTGGCTCAGATCAATCAGTTGCTTTGCTTTAAAAAACTGAACAAAACAGTGACCGCTCTAAAGAACAGTGTGAATCATCACCGTATGCAGCCCAGCCACGGCTCAGAAAGCGCTCCTGTGGTTTGCTTTGGTGCCACCCAAGGGAGCTTCTCTGGCACCAAAGCAGGTGTTGAGAAGGGCTGAGGGGGCAGAATGCGATTGGTTTGCCAGAAGGAAACCAGGTCGAAGTGGCTGCTTTTGAGCAGAAGTCCAGTCTGAGTGTGCAGAATGTGCACTTTTTCCAGTTTTAACCAGCTTCTTATCTTTTCTTTCCAGACCTCTGAGGAGCTTAGAAGCAGGCATGTGGGATGACATTCACTGATGCCCGCGTACCTGTGACCTGTCAGGCCAGGGGCTGTTGCTGGAGGTCTTTCTCAACCCATCCTGGACAGGTAGGTTAGGGATGAGAGCAACAGGGGAGAAGAATGAGGGGATATTGTTTTGTAGTTATGTTAAGAATTTGAGGGTACGGGAGATAGCTCAGTAGAATAAGCGCTTGCCTGGCAAGTGCAGGGGCCTGAGTTCAATCCTTGGTTCCACCAAAAAAAAAAAAAAAAAAAAAAAGAATTTGAGGGAGACCCTGTACTAAATACATTTTTTAAAAAAATTTAAGGGCTGGCAGTATAGCTCAGCAGACTAAGCACTTGCTTAGGTATGCACAGGGGCCAGGGTTTGATCCCTCACACGGCATGCCACACCCATCCTGACCCTGAGCGCGGTGATGCACGCCTGTAATCCCAGCACTAGGGAGGCAGAAATCAGGAGGATCACTATGAGTCTGAGCTGTGTAGTGAGACCCTGCACACACACACACACACACACACACACACACACAAAGAATTTGAAGCCAGGCCAAGCATGTTGGCGCACGTCTGTAATCCCAGCACTTGGGAGGCTGAGGTAGGAGGGTCACTGGGGGTTCGATGCCAGTCTGGGCTACAGAGTGAGTTCAAGGCTAACCTGAGCTACACAGCTAAACCCTGTCTCAAAAAGCCAAAAATAAATAAATAAAAGTAAGTTAAAGAAAAAAGAATTTGAAGCCAGGATTGGTGGTGGTGCATGCCTATAATCTCAGCACTTAGGGGCTGGGGAGATGGCTCAGTAGAATAAGCGCTTACCTGGCAGGTGCATGGGCCTAAGTTCAATCCCTGGTTCCGCAAAAAAAAAAAAAAAAAAAAAAAAAATCTCAGCACTTGGAAGGCTGAGGCAGAAGGGTCATTGCAAGTTCGAGACTAGCTGTGAATTCAAGGTTAGCCTGGTTTATGTAGTGAGTTCAAAACTAGCCTTCACTACATAGCAAAATCCTGTCTCAAAACCCCAAACAAAAAAGGAATTTGAATAAAACCCACCTTCCTGACTCTGAAGCCAGAGACTTCTCTGTAGAACCCTCATGCTCCAGGGAGTAGAGGGAAGAGTAACCCAGATTTGTGCTAGGAGCTAGTGAGGGGAAGCAAACTAGACCTCAGTCAGGCACCCAAGACAGTGCTGCCGGGGGACAGGGGGACTCTGGGCTGAGTGGCACCTCTGTGAGCTGCAGCTGGGGCATGTGACTTGTCCCAAAGGCAGCAGGGTACAGTGAGGCTGGAAGTAGGAAGCTGGGCGAGAGTGTGTGCTACTCGTCCATCGCGGGAATTTGGGCCTAACTGGGGAGAGGAACACACATTTCTCCCTTTCTGGTTGTGGATCTCATCTAAAAATTAAAATGTGGCTGGATAGCGTGACATGTAATCCCAGCACTCTGAGAGGCTGAGGCAGGAGGATCACAAGTTTAATTGAGGGACTTAATACGATCCTGTCTCAGAACAAAAAAATTAAAATGGATGGGGAGCTGGACACGGCCGCACATGCCTGTTACCCCGGTACTTGGGAGGCTGAGTGTCTTAGCTACTCTTCTCTCGTTGCTGGGACAAATACTCAACACTCAGAATGGAGGAAGGAAAGGTTTATTTAGCTCAGTTACTGGAGTTTTCAGTCCATGTTGAGCTGGGTCCAAGGCGGAGCAGCACATAGCAGAAAGCAGCCTTTCATGGCAGTGGCCAAGAGCAGGAGCACAAGGGAGGGGTCGCAGCAGCTC
>NW_004524689.1:6320753-6322084 GCF_000260255.1 Octodon degus
CCAGCAGGGCAGACATTAAGTCCCGCAGTTCCATGTGGGACGTCCGAAGCAATCTGTGCCATATTGTGAACTCCATGTGGCTCCGCCCCTGTGGCACTCGTGGTAGCTCCCACGGCTTCTCTCTTAGGCTGGCTTTGCTCCCTCCTTGCAGTTTCCCTTGGATGGTCCACATTCCTGGCTTTTCCCAGTTTCTGGGGTTTCCTTGGAGTAGGCTTCTCACTCAGAGCTTCACACTCTGCCCTCTTGGGCACACCGCCTGGCCTTCTGAAATCGAGGCGGAAGCCGTCTTAACCTCAGAACTCCTGCATTCTGCATGTGCCTAAAACCAAAGCCCCGTGGATGACGCCCAGGTGTGCTGCCAGCTGGAGCAGTAGCCAGGTTTCTTGTCTCTTGGTTGTAGGGGTCGAGTGCCTGGATTGCCGAGCACTCTGACCCTGATTCCAAGGAATAAATTCTCCAAGCCGCCACCATTCTGGAACGTGGTATGCCGCTGCCGCCATGCTGGAGCCATTCTGGAATGTGGGGCTCGGCGGCTTTCCCCTCAAGGCAGAGTCCCTGACCTTTGCAGCTCTGAGGCAGCAAAGGGTGGAGACCTGCCGCCTCCTGTGACGCCCTCAGGCCGTCCCTTCCAGTCCCTTGTTCCTTCCCGGCAGTGGAGATCCTCTCAGCTCTGTCTTCACAGTCCACAGCTTTCTTGGTGCTTCCTTTCTGGCCAAACTCACAACATTTGAACCATCCCGCTGGGCTTCTTGGTCGTCATTTGCAACATGAATCTGGTTAACAGCCTCCAATCTGGTTAGCAGCCCCAATATTTGGCTGCTTTGAACTATCTTTTGCCTGATTAATCAGTCTGCCATGCTTAAACTCACTCTCAGCCAAAATCTCTGGACAGGAGCAAAATGCAGACAACTTTTCTGCCAAGTCAAGACACAAATGATCCGGAGTCCGCCAATGCTGTCCTTCTTCCCAGCAGAGACCTCCCCAGCCTGGTCTTTACAGGCCGGCTTCCCATCAGCCTTCTGGTCTTCTGAGCTCTGACCAGAATCTCCCCTACAGAACAGCCGAAGCTGTTCCAGCTCTTCACAAGTAGGCAACGTCTCCAAACCTTTCCTCTCTCTTCCCATCAGCCATTCCCAAAAGCTTGTAATCCACAAAGTCAGGTTTAGCCACAGCAACGACCCCGCTCCTCCCGTACCAAATTCTGTCTTAGCTACTCTTCTCTCATTGCTGGGACAAATACCCAACACCCAGAATGGAGGAAAGAAAGGTTTATTTAGCTCAGCTACTGGAGGTTTCAGTCCATATTGAGCTGGGTCCAAGGCGGAGCAGCA
>NW_004524689.1:6322969-6330133 GCF_000260255.1 Octodon degus
CCACCAGGGGGCGCGGCTGGCTGGCATGTGGTGCTGGGGGATTGAACCGTGGTCCCTGTGCTTTGCCAAGCTTGTTCCAAGTAGGTGCTTTAGACCACTGCTTGATCCAGCAGAAGCGAGTGGCTTCCTCTAGGCAGCATCCAGTTGGCTGATCCAGGTCCAGCTCTATGCTGGGACAGGGAAGATGTGAGGGCAGTGCCAAGGGCAGGGGGTGACACTCTAGGAAGAAAAGGAAGGTTCACCTGGAAGCTTGCATACTGACCGGACAGTGTGGCAAGTGGGATGACACCCAGCCCCTGAGTAGCGCCATGAAAGCTTCCCTTAGAGGAGACGACACTGTGAGAGAAAGGATCCCCAGTGTAGACAGGGAGGGTACCTGTGGCACAGCAGCCCTCTCGCCCCGTTGCTTCATGGTGGGGTTGCTTGCCTGACACATTTGCTGGGTAGTGGCAGGCTCGCTGTTGCGCTCTTAAACTTCCCATGTGAACTGAGACAGAGACCTAGAATGAAGGACAGTGACCTGGATGGACGGATGGACGGACAGACAGGTGGACAGACAGACCAAAGGAACCCAGCAATTATAAATGCAGTTTTAGACAGAAAAGGAAAGGGAGCCAAGCATGGCAACTCAACTGCAATTCTGTTACCTGGTAGGCTGAGGCCAAGGGCTCACAAGTTGGGTTCTGCCCAGGTAATTTAGCAAGACCTTGTTTCAAAAAAGAAGGGGGAGGGCTGGGAAGATGGCTCAGTAGAATAAGCACTTCCCTGGCAAGTGCAAGGGCCTGAGTTCAATCCCTGGTTCCCCCCCAACCAAAAAAAAAAAGGAAGGGGGAGGTGGTGAGTACTTGGGTCAGGATGAAAGCCCTGGGTTCAGTCCCTTACCCATGGCTATGGTGGACACAGGCATGTGGTGCCACCAACAAACTGGTTTAAGAAATAAGCTGTTGGATGTTAAAACCCTGATGACAAAAGTAAAAAATTTAATACAAGAGATGGGAGATCCTTCAAGAATAGAAAAACTTTTGAGAGATGTAAAATAGGGCCCAAAAGATAAGAAGAGGAGACAAATAGTGTAGGATGCTCAAGATATACCTGGGGGGAAAAAAGATGTACCTGGGGAGCCCAGGGAAGAAGAAAGAAAAAGAAATGAAATGAAGGAGAAAAATCATTGGGGAGAACATTCTAGAATCAAAGATATTTCTGTTAAAAGAGGAGTTTTTTTTTTAATTTTTGTTTATGTGTGTGTGTGTGTGTGTGTGTGTGTGTGTGTGTGTGTGGCCAGCTCAGCCCACCAGGGGGCGGGGCTGGCTGGCATGTGGTGCTGGGGGATTGAGACCCGTGGTCCCTGTGCTTTGCCAAGCTTGTTCTAAGTAGGTGCTTTACACCACTGAGCCATCTCACCAGCCCCAAACGAGGAGTTTTTGAGTAAGACCCGGCATGATGAGCAAAGGAGCACACCTATAGTTCAGGCCACTCTGGAAGTTGTGGCAGGACCGCCCCTTGGGCTCAGGAGTTCAAAACCAGCTTGAGGAACATGGAAAGTCCGTGTCTAGGAGATCAGAGAGCACAGTGGGGCTGGACTTTTTTCTTTTTTTGGCAGAACCGGGGATCGAACTCAGGCCCTTGCGCTTGCCAGGGAAGCGCTTATTCTACTGAGCCATCTCCCCGGCCCCAATCTTTTTTTTTGGTTCCAGGGAGGGTAGGGGCTGGACTTCTCAAAAGCTATGAGAGAAGCTATAAGAGAAGGGATCAGAGTTCACAAATTTCCCCAGGAAATTCTGTAATCATTATTTAAGAAAAATGGTACGTTAAAGATACTGTTTAGACAAGACTTTTCAAAACCTTCACCTCCCTTCCCACCCCCTTTTCAGTAGCTGCTGGAACGAATCAGTCCCTCCAAAATCTGGGGCTGCAGTAGAAAGGAAGAACGAGTGTGCCCCCATCCTGACTTGGCCCAGCTGTCAGGTGGCTTTCTGTGTCTTTGTTCTTATCTTGAGACTTGGGGTTGGGCAGAAAACAGTAATCACATTGTGTTTCTTTGTTGCTATGATAACTAAATGCCTGAGGGAGGCTACTTAATGGGAAAAAAAAAGCCTATTTTAGCTCACAGTTTGTGGGTGAAAGAGGGAGTGAACCCATCACAGAATTGGAAGCCAAGAGTGAGGAGGGACTGGGCTTTTATAACAACTCATGCTTCTAGGATCCGTTCCAGGGCAAGTGCCCCCTCCCTAGGGCACCATACCGAGGAGCCTAAGGACTCAAAGGCCTGCCCTCAGCATCCCCGTGGGATATTGGTGGCGATCAACCATAGCCAACACCAGGCCCACCCAGGGAAATGAAGAGGACCCACCGCTGAGCTAGCTGCCTGTGACCCGGGCTCTGTGGGTGAGATGTAACAGTGTTATATTGGGACAGGGGATAGAGGAAGGCACAATGTGCCTTCCCCATGGCTGTGGTAGATGCAGGCATGTGGGCCCAGGGTTGACTTCTGGGCGTGGAAGTTGGGTACAAACTGGAACCCAGGGCTTAATTGCAATAATATCAGTTTTGCCATCAGATATGTTTCTGCATTGTGTTGTCCCTGTAGTGTATGGCAGTTACAGTTCCTTTGTTGTTAGACTTTTGTCTTTCCTGGAATTGATGATTGCCTTATCCTTTTCTATGCTTTGCGGGGTTTTTTGTTTGTTTTTGTGGTGCTAGGAATTAAAAAATCCACTTTTTCAACATAGAAATCACTATTTCATCTTCAAACTTTTCAACAAAGCTGTGAAACTTCTTACGGTGCAGCAAATAGGTCAGATAATCTGTCAGATCATCTTCCTTGCTTCATTGGTGAGTCTGTTGTTGTTTTGAGTGCTGGGCATTGGATCCAGGGACTTGAGCATATCAAGTGCACACTCTATCACTGCGCGACACCTTCAGGCCGGAGGCAGCTGCTTTATTTGCACCCGAAAACTGAGTCAGAGACTGGGAAAGGGATTTCCCATAATGATAGTGTTGAGAAGACCCAGGAGTGACCCAGCAGCGCCCGCCCACAGAGCAGTGGTCCGATTTGGAGCAAAAGGGATGACATTGCCAAGAAGACTATCTAAGAAAATAGTGCATTTTATGGAATATCTGGCATAGTCTCTGTATTGTGAGGAGGTGTTTTTTTTTTTTGTTTGTTTGTTTTTTGCTTGTTTGTTTTTTGGCGGAACCAGAGATTGTACTCAGGCCCTGCGCTTGCCAGGGAAGCGCTTAGTCTACTGAGCCATCTCCCTGGCCCCTGTGAGGAGTTTTATAGTTCTGCTGAAGTTTGGGTAGAGTCGGTGATTGAATGTAGAAAAGCAAAATAAAATGAGATGACTATAAGCTACAGGAGAAACACAAAGTTGAACAAGAGGAATCAAATTAGCTTTGAAAATATTTACATAATCATAACAAAAGCACCAAAGAGAAGTTTAACAAAATTATCACCTCGCTTATAAATTATCTTACATTCAGAAAAATGAGGAGAGGATTGCACACGGTGTATGTATATGACAGCACATGTTTGTCTTTGTAAGATAAGATGCTCAGAGTTGAAAATCAAGCTGATTCAGTGGCTGGGCAGGGTGGTGCACACCCGCAGTCCCTGTGCACTGGAGGCCGAGGCAGGAAGATTGCGAGTTCCAGCCCCTTCTGGGCCACACTGGCTTCTCTTGCCCTGTTCCTCTCTTGGAATGGTCAGGTTTACCCTGTTCTGTTGTTTGTCTCCAGGGTTTAACTGTCTTGATTTTTTTTTTTTTTTTTTTTTTTTGCGGGAACGGGGGTTGAACTCAGATCCTTGCGTTTGCCAGTCAAGCGCTTATCCTACTGAGCCATCTCCCCGGCCCATTGTCTTGATTTTTGCAGGGCTCAAGGTGGGGTCTGCCTTCGGTCTCAGAGCACACTTTGAGTTGGACTTTTCAGCGATACTGGGCCTGCAGGGGCTTAGTCTTAGAGGTGGACTAATGGCATTTGCAGAAGGGGATGAGCATGAGTCTTCTAGGGGCCGGGGAAGCGTGTTCGCTGTGGTTTATCTCTGGATTTTCCTTGAGAGCCACAGGAGGTTGATTATGGGGGCTGAGAGCTGACTTGCTGTCGGGAGGTGGAATCTGCTGCTTGGCTGAGCTGGTCACCAGAAATGTGGGCTGGAGGGGTTCCTCCTTCTCCTGCTCCTCCTCGAGCCCTCCCTGCTTCCTGTCGGCCATGCTGCAAGCTCCTCTCCTCCGCCGGCCCGCTCCGCGCTGCCCCACCCTAGAGCCGCCTTACCGTGCAGGGTTGATTATGTCTCCCCAAGGAGAAAGTACAAAGGCAGTTTATTCAGCCATTTCTTTATTCTTTTTGATATCTCTTGCACAAACAATATGTAATGAGTATCTTAGACCCATCTCAAAATGAACAGAAAGAAAAGGGCCAGGGGCGTAGCTCAGTGCCAAGGCCTAGGTCCGGTCCTCAGCACTGGAAAAATAAAAATCGGGACACATCAGTTCCGTGCCTGCCACTCCGTCCCTGGTCTCTTGGGCTCCTTGCTGTGACTCCAATTCCCTGAGGCTTCAGACTCCTCAGGTCCCCATCCCCCACCTGTCACCCGGATGTCTGTCACCTGGTCTCTGCCACCAGGGCGCTCTTGGCTGAGCACAGCATGGTGGTTTTGGAAGGCTTCTTGGGAGTGAGAGCTCTGCCGGGAAGCAGCCCCGAGGGAAAGCGCCTGTGGCCTCGACCCGGGAGAGGAGCCTGCCTCATCCTCCGTGGGAGCTGAGTAGGAAACAAAGCACTCGGTAGACAGATGCTTTTTTAAAATTTTAACAGGGGCTGGAGAGATGGCTCAGTGGTCTAAAGCACCTACTTGAAACAAGCTTGGCAAAGCACAGGGACCGCGGTTCGATCCCCCAGCACCACATGCCAGCCAGCCCCGCCCCCTGGTGGGCTGAGCTGGCCACACACACACACACAATAAATAAATGTAATAAATAAAAATAAATAAATATTTAAAAAAATAAATTAAATTAAATAAAATTTTAACAGCACTGGGGAGAGGGGATATTGCTCAGCGGGCATAAGCATCTGCCTGGCAAGTACAAGGTTCCGAATTCAATCCCCTGCATTGCAAAAATGAATAAAATTTAACAGCACTAAGGATGGAACCCAGGGCCTTCATTCTGAGCTACATCTCCAGCCCTTTTATTATTTTTAAATTTTGGGACAGTGTCTTGCTAAGTCACCAAGTTGCCCAGGCAGGGCTTGAGTTTGAGATCTTTGTGCCTCAGCTTCCCAGCATGCTGGTTGGGTTACTGGTGTGTGCCACCTTGGCCAACAGAAAGAACTTTTGAGGCTGAACGTGAGGCCGGTCATGAGGCCCAAGGCAGACTTTGCTCTGTTCTTTGCAGCACACCGAGTCACCCCGTGGTTGTCATCCACCTGCCCGCAAGCACCTTTTCAGGGTGTCCCTTGCTGAGGTGGCTGCTGGTTTGCACTCTCCTTGCCCGGGCTAATGCTAGGGACTTGGGCTGTGTGTGTGACCACCTTCTAGAAGATTCTGTGATGGAGACACCTTCTCTTGGGAGTTGGTTGTAGCAGTCAGCTCTGAAATCCAGATGTTGAAGAGTCAGAGCACAAGCCTCTGTCCTCTAACATGTACGTGGTGAGGGACCTCGTGGCCACCTCACAGAGCCGCCTGTGAGCAGCACAACCGGCCCCAGTTCCCTCAGCAAGGACAACGTTTGTCACTTGGACAAGCAGAAACCAACCTCCCTTCTTGCTGTCTAGGCCACACAGAGCCTCTGGGCACAGAGGGAACATGTGTTGCCTGGTCTCCAGGACGTTGGTTAGCGTGCAGCAGTGATGTGTGACATGCCTGCTGTGACAGAGCCCCATGTGCGGGGCTCTGCTGTGGCATGGCTATGTCTTGAACCCTGTCTCTGGAAGTCGAGGTTAGCAGGACCGAGGCGCCTGCGCTGCATCCCTAGATGGGCTGTCATCAGTGGCCCTGCCGTGGTAGGCTGTCCAACGTGATTGCTGTGCTATACTGTGACAGTGTGCTGTGTCACGCGGTGCACCTTCTCATCTCCTGCTCTAGTACATTCACAGATTCCAGGTGGGGCCACGTGGACGCTCATGCGCACGTCCTCTGGCCCATTGGAGCCTGCATCTCTGTTGAGTACAGATCTGGGGTGGACTTGTGGGTCCAGGACACCAGGACACAGCCATGTCCTTCCCCCTTGATAGATGACATCAGACCGATTCCCAAAGTGATGGCACCACTCGGGCCTCCGTGGGCTGGATCTATCCCTGAATTTGCTGGTGTCACTCTGGGGGCTGGTGGATCTGACTTCCTCCTGGGGAGAGGTTGGGGGTGCTTTGTGCAGAAAGCCAGAAGGGACCTCTGTCCAGCTGCCCTGTCCCATGAGTGACTGTCTCTGGCATTGGTTGATGTCCTCTGCCTGCTGCTGGACTCTGTTAGGAATGAGGTTTCTCAAAGGACGTTTCTCTGCCCCCAGCGAGGTGGATCCAGTGGACAGCCTCATTTCTGAGGTGCCGAGGGGCTCAGAGTGAGGGGTCTTGGTCCGATTCCCCAGGAATTCGTGCCTAGCTAGAGTGAGCCAGTGACTCCCTGAGCTCGCAGGTGAGTGTGCAGCCTCCAGTTTCGAATCAGAAAGGAAGGCTTTGGCCTGGCCGCCCTCAGAAGCAGGGGCCCAAGGAGGTTGCGGTTTCACAATCAGAGGAAGCGGCCACCAGCAGCGATGTGTGGTCCCACGTCCGTGACCACTGAGGGCGAGATGCGGGCAAAGCTGGCACCGGCAGCGAGGGAGGAGCAGGCCCCTGGCCAGAGGTGCTCCTGTGACAGTGTTCAGAGTCACGGAAGAGAGCAAGAGAGCGGGACGTTATGGAAGGGAAAGACAGAGGGTTTTTTTTTTTTTTTTAAGTGCTGAGGACTAAATGAGAACTCCTGAGCCCTAAACTGCTGCTGGGCTCCACCTTCAGCCTGGAGCTCTTTTAAACAATAAAAGTCTTAAGACATAGCAAGGAGCTGTGGGGGACTCAGGTCAATAATTTCTGACATTGCCAGTTAAACAGAAGACCCGATGCTATTATGGGCTACTGGACTATTTTAGAATATTTTGCTGAGTTTACGCACCTATAATATTCAGTAACGGAACTTAG
>NW_004524689.1:6330409-6355879 GCF_000260255.1 Octodon degus
CAGAGGTTAAAAACTTTTCTACCTGTCAGAAAGACTCCAAATAGAGCAGTAAGATGCCTCAGACCAGGTGACTGTCTCCAGCTTGCCCCGTCCACAGGCAAGGTGAGCCTGGAAACAACTGTGAAAACAGCAACCCACTGGCAAAAGGGTCGGGGTTACTGGAGCAGGAGCCACTCCCGGTGAACGATAAATGTCCTGCAGGTCACCAGAGAATTGCCCGTTAAAGTAGCATAATACGGTTTCTGAGCTGGGTGTGGTGGCACATGCCCGGAATTCCAGTGCTTGGGAGCTGAGGCAGGAGGGTCGCTGTGAGTTCGAGGTCATTGCAAGCTACCTAGAGAGTTGAAGGCCAGCCTGTACTATATAGTAAGACCCTGTTTTATTAGGGGGGAAAGTAATTTTTCTATGTCGATGACATGTTGATAGGGTCATCTTTGGGATATTTTGGGTTAAATAAAAATATATTATGAAACTGTACTTTACCTGTGTACCTTTTAAATACGGCCGCCTAAGAGCCGGGCATGGCCGAGGCCACCTTACCCTGGCTTTTACCCAGACTTGGCCACAAGAGCGTTCACTGGCATCGCGTGTAACAGCTGGAAAGGCAGAACCAACCCTTCAGGTTCATCAGCACGAATGGGGGCAAAAAGGTGGCGCTTTCTTGACCCAGGGGATCCAGGCTTAGAGACAGGGTGGGGAACGGAGCAGCCTCCGAGCTATTCTCGAAGGCTGATTTTACACAGTACCATCAGGGATTCCTGGTGGATATGTGTTTGTGTGCTGAAAGTATACAATTATGGGTAGAAACTGTAAACAAGAAGATTCCAGGTGGTGGTGGCCTGTGAGGGTGCTGGCAAGTGGAGGGAGATGGACCCCTGGATCTGTGGGGTACACAGGGACCCTCAATGGTGTCTGCAGTGTTTTGTTATTTGCTGGGGGCAGGGGAGGATGCCTTGGGGGTTTTGTATGATTGAGACATTTCAACCAGTCCATAGACAGCTATAGCCATTTTGAAGTTACTTGGTTTCTGGTGAAAAAGTTCCAGAGGATAAACCAGGTATGGTGGTCCATGCCTCAGGGAGGCTGAGGCGGGAGGATGGGTAAGTTCAAGCCCAGCCTACGCAGTTGAGCAGTTTAGTGAGACCTGTCTCAAAATTTAAAAAGAAATAAAAAGGAATGGAGATGTGGGCCAGTGTGAGGGTTCTGGGTTAAATCTGCAGGGCTGCAGATGATGGTGATGGTAGTGGTGGTGGTGGCAGTGGTGGTGGTGGTGGCAGTGGTGGTGGTGATAGCAGTGGCGGTGGTGGTGGTGGTGGTGGTGGTGGTGGTGGTGGTACTGAACTGTCTGTCCAGTCATGAGCCTTCTCCTTTTTTATTTTATTATTTATTTATTTTTTGGCAGAACTGGGGATTGACCTCAGGCCCTTGCACTCACCAGGCAAGCATTTATTCTACTGAGCTGTCTCCCCAGTCCCCAGCCTTCTCCTTTTTGTGTCCCAGCTGTGCTTCTGTGGGGAAATGACTTGGCCCGGGAGCCTGGCTCATGTGGCTGTTTGCCCAGCTGTGTGGGCAGCAGGCAGCATCCTCCCCTGAGGAGAGGTGGCTGGACAGTGGCCTGGGGTCAGGTAGGGGCTGCAATTCGGTCCCCAGTGGCCAAAGTCCTTCCACAGTCCCTCAGGGCACTTGGCACTCATTCTGCCCCTTGCCGCCCACAGGACAGCCGGCCTCTGTTTCTGCGTGGTGAGCAGCACCATGCCCCCCGGTGTCGACTGCCCCATGGAGTTCTGGACCAAGGAGGAGAACCAGAGTGTGATGGTGGACTTCCTGCTGCCTACGGGCATCTATCTCAATTTCCCAGTGTCCCGCAATGCCAACCTCAGCACCATCAAGCAGGTAAAGAGCATTTTTTAAGAATGGTTGAAAACTTGTGGTCAGCTCCACTTATCATTGAGAAACCAGCTTCCTTCTTTAGCGGTAGAGGTTTCCCTGAGCTAGATTACTAGATTACTGGATTACTAGATTACTGGATTACTGGCAGCTGGCCCGATGGGGCTGCTCCTGTGTGGTTCTTGTTTGCCTCTCAACTGGGCCTTGCTTTGGAAACCACGCCCCACGCACAACCTCTTCAGTGACTCACAGGCCCTTGTCTTCAGAATTGTCTCCGTTTTTGTGACCATCTTTCCAGGAAAGAGTTTCTGGTCTGTGGTATAATCTGCAGGATGGATTACTGAGTCAAAGCATGGACCAGCTGGGCAATATTTGGTAGTGGTTGTGACGTTCAAAGGGTCTGTGGCACTTACAGAGTAGGGGGTCTAATAGAGCCTTGCCTTGGGCTGCCAATGGGCATGGCCTTAGCTCGCAACTGTAAAAGCTGTCATCGGGAGCAGAAAAAGAAGTGGTAAAACCAGTGTACCATCCTTGAGGGTATTTTTAGTTCTCCTTCCTGAGAGAATTCTTTTTTTTTTTTTTTCCTGAGAGAATTCTTTAAAAATTAAGTTTCTTAGCCAGACATGGTAGCATATTCCTGTTACTGCAGCACGTAATAACGGGGGCTGAAGCAGGAGGATTGAGGTTTGAGCCTCGCCAGACAATTTAGCAGGACCGTGCCTTAAAATAAGAAAAGAATCAGAGTAAAAAATGGGCTGGGGTTGTTGCTTAGTGCAGAAGCCCTGGGTTTAATCCCCAGTACTTCAAAAGCAAAACAATAAGGGGCCAGGGAGTTGGCTCAGTGGAATAAGCGCTTGCCTGGCAAGTGCAGGGGCTTGAGTTCAATCCCCAGTTCCAAAAAAAAAAGCAAAACAAAACAATCACAAAAACTGCAGTTTGCCAAATCTTGCTCTAGAATAATGCCCGTTTCTCCTGGTTGCTTTTCTGAGATATGTTCTGAGGTCTCTTCCTCCTCCATACCGTCCTCCTGGGTGGGGTCTTGGCCCTTGTCATCATCACAGATCGTCACCAGCCATCCCCCAGGTGGCAGCTCCAGGCTTCACCTTCCTTTCTCACCTTCCTTGTCACCCAGGGGAACACCTTGCTCTAAGCCCACTGCCCCCTTGCTTCTCCAGCCAGAGGCCCTGGGGACACCTAGGGGCTATGTAGGTGACCTTTGCTCAATGCTGTCCATGAAGACCTTTTCTGTGACACATTGGCATGTTAAACTTGTCTTTTCCCTGTCTCTCTGTCTGTCTCTGTCTGTCTCTGTCTCTCTGTCTCTGTCTCTGTCTCTGTCTCTGTCTCTCTCTCTCTCTCTCTCTCTCTCCAAGATCTCACTCTGTAGCCCACACTAGCCTCAAACTTGAGCCAGTCCACCTGCTTCAGTTTCCCAAGTCCTGGGATTAGAGGCATACACCACCGCAGCCAACTGGCATGCTAAGCTTTTCTGAATCAGTGTCTAACATTTAAGAGTCAGGGTGATAAACCTGGATTGCTGGGGGTGACCGAGGGTCATGCTCACCATCTCCTGGGGTGGCCTGAGGAGGTCCACGTGAGCTGCAGGGCATGCAGCCTCAGTGTCCGCTCGTCCCAGGACCTTTCACGGAGGGCAGGGGCAGTTAGCCCCAGAGTCTGGTGGTGCCGGGTGTGACCCCAGGCCAGAGAAGCTGAGGTGCCATCCCCACAGGTGTTGTGGCACCGGGCGCAGTATGAGCCGCTCTTCCACATGCTCAGCGACCCCGAGGCCTATGTGTTCACCTGTGTCGACCAGACTGCCGAGCAGCAGGAGCTGGAGGATGAGCAGCGCCGGCTGTGCGACGTTCAGCCCTTCCTGCCGGTGCTGCGCGTGGTGGCTCGGGAGGGCGACCGCGTCAAGAAGCTCATCAACTCCCAGATCAGCCTCCTCATCGGCAAAGGTAGCTAGCTGTGCGGGTGGCCGGGTCCCCGGGGCGGCCCCTGCACACACACTGACCTTAATTCCCCCGGCCCAGGCCTCCACGAGTTCGATTCCCTGCATGACCCGGAGGTGAATGACTTCCGCACCAAGATGCGCCAGTTCTGCGAGGACGCGGCTGCGCGGCGCCAGCAGCTGGGCTGGGAGGACTGGCTGCAGTACAGCTTTCCCCTGCAGCTCGAACCTTCGGCCAGGAGTGGGGGTCCGGGTGCCCTGCTGGTCCCCAACCGGGCCCTGCTGGTCAACGTCAAGTTCGAGGGCAGCGAGGTGAGCCCGCAGAGCCTGCTTCCCAGGAACCCTAGCGCCACAGCTGCATCCGGGCAGCAGGGCTCACAAAGGGCCTCCCCTACGTCCCCAAAGGTTCCCAGGCCCCCCAAATCTGCCCTCTTCTTCAAAGCCTTAGATGTGACAGGCTGGTGTCCGTGACTGAGAGGGGCTCAGTCAAGTGTCCACCAGGAGATGAGCACATGGCGCTGTTCACTGGTACACCGTGCGCTGAACTGTGCTTCCTGGGCACCTTCCCTGCCTCGGTGGGCTGCCCCGGCCCAGCTGGAGGGACCCCGCCCTGCTGCCCCGAAGCCTGCCGACCTGGGCGGCAGAGAGCTGACCCTCCCTCCATCCCCCAGGAGAGCTTCACCTTCCAGGTGTCCACCAAAGATGTGCCTCTGGCACTGGTGGCCTGCGCCCTACGCAAGAAGGCCACCATCTTCCGGAAGCTGCTGGTGGAGCAGCCGGAGGACTACGCGCTGCAGGTGAACGGGAGGCACGAGTACCTGTATGGCAGCCACCCGCTCTGCAGGTTCCAGGTGAGGGGGACAGCTGGCCCTGGGGGGCGGGGAGACACACACTCGCAGGCAGCTCACCCGCACCCTGCCGCCCCAGTACATCTGCAGCTGCCTGCACAACGGGCTGACCCCCCACCTCACCATGGTGCACTCCTCCTCCATCCTGGCCATGCGGGACGAGCAGGACGACCCAACCCCCCAGGTCCAGAAGCCACGCCCCAAACCGCCCCCTATCCCCTCGAAGAAGGTGAGTGGTGTGCATGTGGCCCTTCCCTCCATCGTGCCCCTCCATCCAGAACCTGCCGGATTGGCTGTGGATTCGGGCCCTGAAAATCATTGCCTCACTGGCGCTGGGGAAGCTGGGGTGACTGGCATCAGTGTGGGGTCCCCCTCTGTGCTGCTCCTGTGGCAGTGTCCAGGGTGTGGGGCCCCAGGCACCTGCAGGGCAGATTTCCTGGTAAAGGCTGGTGGTAGGGACAAGTGTCTGTGCCTCTACAATCCTGGGACACCCTCACCCCACCTGAGTGGTCATGGCCCCCTCCAGGGATGTGAGCTGTGCCTCCCACCCCTCCCCCAGCCCTCCTCCGTGTCCCTGTGGTCTCTGGAGCAGCCATTCTGCGTGGAGCTCATCCAGGGCAGCAAGGTGAACGCAGATGAGCGCATGAAGGTAGGGCCCAGGGCTGGGGCTGGGGCCAGGCAGGGCCAGGGAGCGAGAGAAGGGACCGTGTTTTTTGCACAAGCAAGCTGGCTGCAGGCTGGAGGGCAGCGGAGGAAGGCGAGTGGGAGGGTGTCACACGAAAGCCACCTGACCACATTACCCAGCATCCTCGCCTGTGTGGCTGTGAGTGCTGCAAAACAGGAAGAGGGGAGGGAGAAGCTGCCAGGGTGGCGGATTCGTGGAAATGGGGCAGAGCTGCTTCTGGGTATTTGACTTTGGCAGCGTGGGGGTTGGGCCCAGCCAGGGGCCAGGAGGCATGGTCTGGGGAGAGGTCCCAGCTGGGCTGGTGCTCCCTGGGGTGCTGGGAGGGCTTTGCCCCTCTTTCTCGAGCCTCACTGTTGCCCTTCAGAGTACATCCACATGCTACCCCTGGCCCCCAAAGCCACCTGTCACGTGTAGGCTTACCATGGGATGGCACTCCTGGAAACAAGCCTAGATCTCTTGTCTGGGTCCCCCATCTTTTTTTGGGTGGGTACTGGGAGTTGAACTTAGGGCTTTAGCCATGAGTAGCATCTTCCCACTGGTTTGTTGGTTTATTTTGTCTTGGTTTGGTCTTTTGAGATAGTCGTCTTATGTAGCCGACTCACAGTAATCCTCCTGCCTCAGCCTCCTGAGTGCTTGGATTACAGGTGTACTTTTTTAAAAAAATTATTTATTTATTTTTATTTATTACATTTATTTATTGTGTGTGTGGCCAGCTCAGCCCACCAGGGGGTGGGGCTGACTGGCATGTGGTGCTGGGGGATCGCTTTGCCAAGCTTGTTTCAAGTAGGTGCTTTAGACCACTGAGCCATCTCTCCAGTCCTACAGGTGTACTTTTATTTTTTTATTTGAAACAGGGTCTTACTAAGTAATAGTGTTGGGATTACAGGTATGCACCACCATACATGCCCCTGGGTCCCTTTTTGTTGGGGTAACTTTACAAGCTGAGTGGGGCTGAATCCATTGGTGGGAATCTTGGGGGACAAACAAAGGGGCTTTCAGGAGGGCCTTGCAGGGTGGAGTTGGAGGGGGCACTAGGGGATTGATCAGGCTTTGGGGGAAACCCTTCACCCACACAGGACAGCTTGTGAGACTAAAGGGAGTTCCAGGATGTTAGAACCCGAAGGGAATTACCCAGCCCTGAGAGGGAAACAGAAGCCCAGAACCGGGGAAGGGATGTGTCTGAGCTCCCACAGGCAGGGGCTGGAGACTGTCACACATACACAACTCAAGTGCTGTCCTTGTCCCACGGTTATGTGTCCACTCGGGCTGCTGCTTGCCTCTGCCATCCCCTGATGCACACAGGAAGTGGACTCTGGCTTGATGGGCTGTTTGGGAGGTCCCCAAAGGAGTATGCCTCTGCTCCCCTTACCTGGGCCGGCACCCTCATTCCCAGCTGGTGGTGCAGGCCGGGCTCTTCCATGGTCACGAAATGCTGTGCAAGACGGTGTCCAGCTCGGAGGTCAGCGTCTGCTCCGAGCCCGTGTGGAAGCAGCGGCTGGAGTTTGACATCAGCATCTGCGACCTGCCCCGCATGGCCCGGCTCTGCTTTGCGCTGTACGCCGTGGTGGAGAAGGCCAAGAAAGCACGCTCCACGAAGAAGAAGTCCAAGAAGGCGGTGGGTAGGGGGGCTGGGAGGCCCTCCTCGGGTCAGCCCCTCTGCCTCATCCCCAGCTGCGCTGCAGACAAACCTGGGGCTGGCCTGACCCTCCGTTGTGCCCGCAGGACTGCCCGATTGCCTGGGCCAACATCATGCTGTTTGATTACCGGGATCAACTGAAGACTGGCGAGCGCTGCCTGTACATGTGGCCCTCGGCCCCTGGTGGGCCCAGGCCCAGGAGGGGGTGGTGACTGGGTGGTTCTTAGCCAGTGACCTGTCCCATACAACTCTCATGTCCTCATGTTCAGATGAGAAAGGGGAGCTGCTGAACCCCGCAGGGACAGTGCGTGGCAATCCTAACACAGAGAGTGCCGCCACCTTGGTCATCTGTCTGCCAGAGGTGGCCTCCCACCCTGTGTACTACCCTGCCCTGGAGAAGGTTGGTGGTGCAGGGGGGCTCTTGAGGGACTTTGCCAGCCCTGTTCCTGGGGTGCCTGGGGATGCAGGCTTCTGGCTGTGTGGGGACGGTGGTAATGTCTGCTGGCTGTACAGCAGGTAGGAGGGATGGGGGTGGGCGGGATGTGGCCCAGCACCCTGGAGTGCCCAGCACAGGCCCCCCAGCCAGAGTGCACAGCACGAGGGCCAAGGTGCCAGGGCTGGGTGGGGGCACTGAGAATAGGGTGACTCCTTGCAGATCCTGGAGCTTGGGCGGCATGGGGAACAGCGTGGGCACATCACCGAGGAGGAGGTAAGTGGGGGCCCCAGGCAGGGCATGGAGCCATCAGGGCCTGGAACCTCATGCTGCCTGCTGCCCCTCAGCAGTTACAGCTGCGGGAGATCCTGGAGCGGCGGGGCTCCGGGGAGCTCTATGAGCACGAAAAGGACCTGGTGTGGAAGATGCGCCACGAGGTCCAGGAGAACTTCCCGGAGGCCCTGGCCCGCCTGCTGCTGGTTACCAAGTGGCACAAGCACGAGGATGTGGCCCAGGTGGGTGCAGGGGGATCTGGGCCAGAGCTGAGGGCCCTCGAAGCACACACCTGACCGCCACCCGCCCCCAGATGCTCTACCTGCTGTGCTCCTGGCCCGAGCTGCCGGTCCTGAGTGCCCTGGAGCTGCTGGACTTTAGCTTTCCCGACTGTCACGTGGGCTCCTTCGCCATCAAGTCCCTGCGGAAACTGACGTGAGTCCCCTGTGGGCCCAAGGGTGGGCTCCAGGGCGGCTGAGTCTGGCCTCACCCCTTCCCCATGGCCTTGCTCCAGGCCCTAGATGGCCTCTCTTCCTGCAGGGACGACGAACTCTTCCAGTACCTGCTGCAGCTGGTCCAGGTGCTCAAGTATGAGTCCTACCTGGACTGTGAGCTGACCAAGTTTTTGCTGGATCGGGCGCTGGCCAACCGCAAGATTGGCCACTTTCTCTTCTGGCACCTTCGGTAGCTGGGTCCACCCTGGCCCCAAGGGAAGACGGGACCGGCCCGCTGTCCCCATGTTCCCAGCAGGCCCGGTGCCCTGGCCACCCCAGGGCCTCCCTCCTGGGGGCTGAGGGAGGGGCTCTGCAGCCTGGCCTGGCGAGGGTCAACCCCATGTCCCTCCCTGCAGCTCTGAGATGCATGTGCCATCGGTGGCTCTGCGCTTTGGCCTCATCATGGAAGCCTACTGTAGGGGCAGCACGCACCACATGAAGGTGCTGATGAAGCAGGTGCGGCTTGGGCCACTCCTTCCCCCAGATTCACTTCCTGCAAGTCTAGCCCCACCCACTGTTGTGTTCCCTTTCTTCCCACCAGGGGGAAGCACTGAGCAAGCTGAAGGCCCTGAATGACTTTGTGAAGGTGAGTTCCCAGAAGACCACCAAGCCCCAGGCCAAGGAGCTGATGCACCTGTGCATGCGGCAGGAGACCTATCTGGAGGCGCTGTCCCACCTGCAGTCCCCGCTGGACCCCAGCACATTGCTGGAGGAAGTGTGGTGAGCCCCAGCCCCTCTAACCCCGGCGGCCCTGCACCCTGGCTGCCAGCATCACTGCTGACCACTGTCTCTGGCCTCAGCGTGGAGCAGTGCACATTCATGGACTCCAAGATGAAGCCACTGTGGATCATGTACAGCAGCGAGGAGGCAAGCAGCACGGGCAGCGTGGGCATCATCTTCAAGAACGGTGACGGTGAGCCTGGCGGGTCAGCGTGGGGACCTGGGTGGGGGACCCCAGCCAGGGGCTTGGCATGGCGGGACCCCCCCGGGAACCATGTGCTCCTCTCTGGCCACTGCAGACCTCCGCCAGGACATGTTGACCCTGCAGATGATCCAGCTCATGGATGTGCTGTGGAAGCAGGAAGGCCTGGACCTCAGGTGGGCACCCGCCACCTCTCTGTGCCCGGGCCAGCCTCAGAGCCCGCACTGTCATTGTCCCAGCCCGTGGGAACAGGCTGGAGAGGAGCTGGAGCCCCAGGGCATCGGGAGGGGGTGGGAGGCTGCGTTTCATTCCCACGTTTCCTGGCTGCCCCATCTGGGAAGCAGCAATGTCTCCTTCCTGCCACCAGTTTCTTTCTTCCCAGCAAACTTGAGCTCAGCCCAGTGCGTGCTGTGCCAGGAAACCCTCATCCAGCACAGGACTGCTGCCCTCTCAGTGCCCCGAGTAGTCTCATCCCCTGGCAGTTCTCTGGGTGCCTCAAGCTCCTGGGGGTCCTGTGGCCCAGGGACACCCTTTGACCGTGGCATGGTCCTGCCTCTCCACCCACTTGCTTAGGATGACTCCCTATGGCTGCCTCCCCACCGGGGACCGCACAGGCCTCATTGAGGTGGTGCTGCACTCAGACACCATCGCCAACATCCAGCTGAACAAAAGCAACATGGCAGCCACAGCTGCCTTCAACAAGGATGCGCTGCTCAACTGGCTCAAGTCCAAGAACCCTGGGTAGGGCTCCTTCCCCAGGCGAGATGCGGGGTCTGGCCTGAAGGGAGAGCCAGGCATGGGCTCCGTGATCAGCCAAGAACCTCCTGTGGGTTGAGGTAGTTCTTGGATCCGTTCCTGCTCCTCAAAACTCAGGGCTTTTTAAAACCACCACTGCCCCTGGCTCGGCTGTGTGTCTCTGCTGGTCTTATTGGCATTGGCTCTGCCCCTGCTGCCATCTGGACTTCGTCTGAGATGCTCTGTCTTGTGCAGGGGCTTCAGCCCTAGCAGCCCTCCACGTGACCGCATCTCAGTGGCGGGGCTGAGGTGGTGCACAGCGGCCCTGTGAGGTGCCCTGTGAGGTGCCCTCAGCCTCAGCTCCAGAGTAGTGTCCTTCACGGTCCAGGCCAGGGAATCAGTCCAGCTCAAGGAAGAAGCTGCTGCACAATAATGTAGCTTTCAATTCCCCCCAACACCCCAGGGATGCTCTGGACCGAGCCATCGAGGAGTTCACCCTGTCTTGCGCGGGATACTGTGTGGCCACCTACGTGCTGGGCATTGGGGATCGGCACAGCGACAACATCATGATCCGCGAGAGTGGGCAGGTAGCAGCAGTACAGGTGGCCGTGCTCCAGTCCCAGCAGCACACATCTTCCCCAAGTGTCCCCAAGCCCCATGACTCGCCCTCTCCCAGGGACTGACACCTTTTCAGTCTCTGTTCTTCCCTCCCCTCAGCTGTTCCACATTGATTTTGGCCATTTCTTGGGAAATTTCAAGACCAAGTTTGGAATCAACCGTGAGCGGGTCCCATTCATCCTCACTTATGACTTCGTCCACGTGATTCAGCAGGGGAAGACGAGTAACAGTGAGAAATTTGAGCGGTAAGGCTGCCCAGGACCGCCAGGGAAGAGAGAGAAATTTCCCAGCCCCATGGGGCAGTGGCCAAGGAGGTTCATGGGAGGCAGGAATGCGGGGTTGCATGGATGCTGGTACAGGGCCGCTGCCTCATGCTGGAGGACTCTGAGCCTCACCTGCCTGGCCTCCTGTCCCACAGGTTCCGGGGCTACTGTGAAAGAGCCTATACTATCCTGCGGCGCCATGGTCTCCTCTTCCTCCACCTTTTCGCACTGATGCGGGCAGCAGGTCTGCCTGAGCTCAGCTGCTCCAAAGATATCCAGTACCTCAAGGTACGCAAGGTGGGCCGAACCAGACAGGAGGCCCGACAGCATGGGGACCTCTGGGGCATCTACCTGCCTGGTCCTCAGGCCAACCAGGAGCCCAGCGTGGGGAATGGTGGGAAGTGACCAGAGCAGCCAAGCTCCTGGGGTTAAACCTGCTCAGAGCAGGTGCTGGGTGACCCTTTGTCATCTCAGGGGTCCCCACAGGTCCTCATGACTGCAGTCCTTCTGTGGTGTCCCTGAGATGGGTGGAGGCTGCTGTGCCACCTGACCCTTCTCCCAGGCAGGACAGGGCTACCTGGCACAGACAAAAGCTGTGGCCCCAAGACCCCTTTGGCATTTCTGTGTTTGGGATCAGAGTAATGCACTTTTCCTCAAGGGAGCTGTGGGGCTCCTGTATACCTGGAGGGGACAGAGGGGCCCCCAAGTGGTGATGTTTCTGTGTGACTCTGCCCCAGGACTCTCTGGCACTGGGGAAAACGGAGGAAGAGGCACTGAAGCACTTCCGGGTGAAGTTCAACGAGGCCCTCAGGGAGAGCTGGAAGACCAAAGTGAACTGGCTGGCGCACAATGTGTCCAAAGATAACAGGCAGTAGGCCGCTTGCAGCCACACTGGTCCCCTCCCACTTGCCCTGAGAGGCAAGCCATGGGCCTGGGACCAGGCACCCTCAGGCCTCTTAGATTGGCCTAAGAGCCTAAACTGCACCTCATGGGAAAGAGCCACACAATTGCCTTTTGTTTACACTGGTTATTTATTTGCCACTGAAATGTTTAAGGAGCAAAACAGCCATAAATGGACACGCACCCTTGCGTGGGCAGGTACACCAAGCCAGGCACCTGGCTCCTGGCTGATTGTCACCGCAAGTCTTCCAGCTGCAGGGCCGGCCCAGTGGACTCTTCCAGGGTGAGACATCTTTTCCCTGGGCTTTTGCCTGCCTGCCTGCCTGCCTGCCTGCCTGGGGCGTGGCACCTGTCACCTGTTATCTCCTTTCCAGAGAGGACCACCCAGGCAGGACCCTTCTGGGTGGCCCACCCGCCACTCCTCTCCTTCACTGACCAAGTCCTGGGCTGCTCTTGAAGCCGGGTACCCTCTAGACTCAGGGACTTTTGCTTGTCACTGCCAATGTGACTTTAGGTACGAGAAGGCCCTTACCTCTTCCACTTTTGGGTAAGATGGACAGACCACTTCATGAACCTGCAGGGCTGGGACCATACGGCCTGGTCCTCAGGCATGCTGAGTTCGGGCACGACCGATTCATCCTGGTTGCCACCCCAGGGAAAGGGACAGATGGTGTCCTTGGTGCCATGGTGTGAGCTGCTTCCCAGGCCGTCTGGAGTGGAGGCACCGACCTGATGTCAGCCCAGGTGCTCGCTGCCAGGAAGCTGCTGGGCCGCAGGAGTAGCAGGAGCGGAGGCAGCGCCTCTCCTCACAGCACTTGGCTGGAAATGGCCCAGGGTAGCTTAGGCCTCCGGGGGGCAGGCTAAGCAGTGCCCTCCACCCCCAGTCTTCTCAGGCCGTTACAGCCGCAGGCCCAGGAACCTGTGTTTTTGGAAACCCGTGTGGCTGGGAACACACCTCAGCGGTGGGGCCTGGGCTTCACCCTCAACACTGCAACCTAAAAAGCAAAAAAGGAAGCACCTGTGGCCATCCCGACCCACTGCTTGCGGCCGAGCCTCAGCGGCCTTCAGGGCTCAGCAGCCCCGGGGCCCAGCTTCAAGGGACAGGTGCCAGCCATCTCCATCTGAGGAGCCGTCGGTGCCACCACAGAGCCCCAGCCTGGTCTGCAAGATGGTGACCGTGCTGTTCCCAGCTCGGGGAAGGAAAGCTGTGTGTACATGTTTATGTTGTGTTATTTATTGATACAAGTCTGGGTGCTCCCCAGCATAGGCCACCCGCGCTGCACGCCCTCCGCGACTCAAGGCTTGGGTGTGCGGTGTGTGTGCCTGGCAAGAAGAAATATTTTCTATTTTTTTAGGTCATTTCATGTTTTTGTCCAGGGAAGGCAAGTGCAGTACCACTGATGTGGGCTAAATCTGTGTAACCTTGATGTGAGAAGTGAAGGAAGATGGAAAGAAATAAAAGTTTTTATGTTTTTATGTTCTCGGCTCAAAAAGAAATGAGGAAATGCAGGGTTACTGTAAGAAAACACCCCACTCCACGCAGAGTTAGACCAGAACTTTATTGTGGTGTGTACACTTTCTGTCCGAGCACTGACACACATGTGAAGGGCACTGGGCGCTGCGGGCGCGCAGAAGTGCCTTTGCGGGGCATCTGCCCCCGGGCCACGCGGCAGCTACAGTAGGGCAGGACGTGGAAGGGCGGCCATGCGGTCTCATCCTCCCCGTGAGCAGCGAGGTCACAGACTGGGATCCTGGAGAACTCCCAGCAGAGGCGAGGGCTGAGCGGGGAAGGCAGCACACTCGGTGGTGCTGCCTGCTCTGTGCTGGCCGTGGCCCCAGAGAAGCAGTGGGACGCAGCTCTGGGGTGTGGCTGGACCCCAGTGGCAGGGGACATTCTACAAGGGCTGGTGGATGAGGGGGAGCACAGTTTGGGGACATTCTCCCCCAGGCCTGTGCTGTCTCCAAACAAGCAGCACCATTCTGTACCCCAGCTGTGGCCTCAGGGCAGAGTGGGAGAGGCCACCCCAGCAGCCTCCAGGAGGGTCCCTGATCGGTCGGTCCCCTGAGCAGCAGCCAGGTCCCTGAGCCCAGTGTGCTCAGTGTCACTTTACATTCCAGTCCTGGACTACGCTAGCACAAAGGACACAGAGAATCCTTTATTTACAAAATATTAAAAAGTCATTGATCATCTACATATTAACCCCCATTCTGCCACTTTATACATGCACTAACCTGGAAAAAATAAAAACTTAAAAAAACAAAAAACCACCAACTGATTACCAGGTGGAAGTGAACAATTTTTACCCTTTGTCACCAAGTCCTGTCACGGCAGCTTTTCTGGAGGGGCGAGGGCGAGGGTGGGGAGGGGGACCCTTTCAGGCCGGCAAGGGAAGCAGACACACGTGGTCCAGGCCGCGCATGGCCCTGTGCTGGCTGGCAGGAGCAGCAGGGAGGACAGCCGGTGGAGGTGGACGAGGGCAGAGCTACGGGTCTAACACCAAGCATGGGAGGGTGGGGTCTGCAGGCCTGCTGGCCCAAGGACTTTGTACATCACGGACCCAGGGCTGGGGGGGGCAGAGTCTCAGGCTGGGGAGTGGCAGCTGGGTCAGTAGCTGAGTGTGGAATCGTCCCACTCGAGCTGCTGCTGCCGGGTTGCATTCTGGCCGTCGCCTGGGCCGCCCTCTTCCTCCTCGCTGCTCTCTGACTCGGCGCTGGTGATGTCCTCTTCCTCCTCCCCGTCTTCACTTTCCTCTTCCTCTTCTTCCTCTTCCTCCTCTTCACTGCTATGCTGGTCCTCATATGTCTACCAGAGGGGAGGGCAGCTGAATCCAGCTGGTGGCCCCAGAGCCCAAGTCTCCTGCAGGAACCACCAAGGAAGGGAAACGCCCCAGGGGACACTCCCAGGGACAGGGAACCACTCCTCCATGGCTACAGAAACCCAAGGCCACAAATGTAGCCTCAGTGACAGCTGGTTTCTGCCAGAGTCACCAAGGGGCAGGAGGAGAAGAAAGCAGCCCCATGTGAATGTGGCCCACACTTTCCAGTGTTGGGCCTCAGTTTACCACATGAAAGGACAACCCTTAACTCCACACTCAATGGTTGCGCGGGTCACAGGATACAGGCATGCAGGCCCAGCGCTGCACTGTGGTGCCAGCCACTCCTACCTCCATGGGGTTCACGGTGATGGTCAAGGCTGAGTCGTCCCAGTCCATCTCATTCTCCTTCCCCGTATCCTGGTCCCGCATCGTCCGCTGATGTGCAGCCCGAATCCGAAACACTCCCAGGATAATCATGAAAACCAGGAAGCTGACACACACCACAATCACCACAGTGGCCGTGCTGGGGACAACTGCCAAGAAACCAAAGGAGAAAAACTCCGCGAAAATGCCTCTGTAGAGGGGGCAAGTCTAGGATACTTCTGTCTGCTCTGTGGCTATGTGAGCTTTCATCTCCTCGTAGGGGACACAGTAACAGGGACAGTGTGCCAGCCGTGAGGCCACCTGGACCTTGCTCAATGCCATCACATTTGTCCCAGAGCTTCCCGCAGCAGCCTACCTGCGAATGGGTGAGGATTGGCCAGGTTGTGGCCCGACAGGTCCACGAAGGAGCGGTGCTCAGGGTGAACAAACTGTGGCTGGGCGGCCATGTGGTTGGCGTGTTCCACGGGGCTGGCGGTGTGGATCACATTCACCTGCAGCAAACAGCAGAAAGGAAAGAAAGAGGGATGGGGGACAGAGGGACAGGGGGAAGATGGGCAACTGGATGGAGACCAGAAGCCCTAGAATGTGCTACACATGCCACCTGAGTGGCCCTGGGCCGGTCCAGGAGCAAGCAGTACTACTGTCTGTGACCCGAAGAAAATCCACAGCACTTAGAAGCTGGTGCAACAGCTTGATGCTGTCACAGACCCAAAAGACACGCTGCACTTTTTTTTTGGTACTAGGGATCAAACTCAGAACCGTGAACGTGCCAGGCAGGCACTTACGCACTTATCCTGGACTCCCCTGCCCTCGCGCCACTTTAGAGTGCATCTGTACAAGAATCCATCCACAGCAGGGTAGAAGCCAGGGACAGGCCTCACTTACATGCGGTGAGACAGTCGGCTTCACCCCAGCCACACCACACGGGCAGCGCACAGCATCTCACTATTTTCCTTCCAAGGCAGTGCTAAGAAAATGCTCACCCCAGCACTGCGAGGCCACGGCTGGGATGATGGATGGGAAGGGGAGCCCCAAGTGCCAAAGGTGCAGTGGGGGCTATCGGAGGCCTCAGAGCAGGACAAACTGCTGCTCTCAGATGCTGTGGCCTAGAGTGGTGGCAGCAGCCCGCAGTATGGGCCCTGATCTTCACTTTCTCCACAGGGGCCTAGTGACCCTGCTTGGCCACAGAACCCCTTGGTCTTGGGTGGTGTGCTCTAACAGTGTCCTACGAGCCCCTCACATATGAAATGCCTCCCTGCACATGCTTGCCCACACTGCTCCACCCTGCTCAGAGGCTCTGCAGGCTCTGGCTCTGCTGCACTGTGTGCATCCAGTCTCTGCAGCCCATGTCCAGCCCACAGCAGAACCCAGGCTGGAAGTCGAGCACCACCCCTGGGATGAGCCCGAATACACCAGAACTGCACCAAACATTGGGCTTTGAAAACCTTAGGGTTAAAAAAAAAAAAAGAAAAGAAAAAACCTTAGGGTTAAAACATGGAAGTATGCACTCTGGGAGGCTGAGGCAGAAGGATCATAAATTCATGCCCAGTCTGAGCAACTCAGGAAGATCTTGTCTCAAAATTAAAAAGGGCTGGGGATGGAGCTCAGTGAAAAGACCCTTGGTTCAATCTCCAGTATCGAGAAAATGAGTCAAGGCTTTCAATTACCACTGGCCGTTCTGGGTAGGAGCCCTGAACTCACCTCCACTTTAAACTCATTGCTCAGGTAACGGCCATTCAGCTCGGAGCAGATGAGCCTGAACTTCCGGTCTAGCAGGGAGCTGGTGTGCCAGTTCCGATAGCGCAGGAGGTGCAACACCTCCTCATAGCTGGCCATGGTGTCCACGCCTACAGGGTTCAGGGAAAGTGGCTAAACATATAAGCAGCATATGGGGCGTTGGCCTTGCGGGGCTCGAGCCCACGTCCTGACCCAGGGCCTCACCCTTCCCAGCCTGAGGGGTCGGTGTGCAGCCACACTGACATGGCTCAGGTTCCCAGGCAGTGAGAGGAGGTGGGCAGGGCAAAAGCCTCTCTCACCTCTGAGAACCACGCCCAGGTCTGAGCGGCTCACTTCAATGCCCTTCTGCTGCAGCCGGCCGGCATCCACTTCCAGGCTCTCTTGCTCCGGGCTCAGCTCCTCTCCCTCCACCGTGACCTCGCAGGTATCCAGGTCATGCACGACCTCCTCGGACACCAGGGACTCTTGGACTGCAAAAGCCACAGACTGTGAGGGTGAGGGCGGGGGAGGTTGTCACCCCTAACAGCTACCAGCTGCCAGCCGCCGGCCTGTATACAAGCTTACACAGCCCTTCAAGGACCCAGGTAGAAAAGTGCTGGCCTTGAGAACTAGGTTTGCGGAGCGTGGCGCTGGGTTCTGTCCCAGCACTAAGTAGTAAGTGAATGCCCAGGAGGACTCACTGAGCCCCAGTGAGAACGGTGTGGGCACTGTCCTCCCGTGGCAGACCCATGGGGCCTGAAGTCAGTCAGAAAAAGGTGAAAGGACCCAAAAACCATGTGTGTAGAAAGCATGGTAAGTTAGCCCAAAGGGACAGGCTCCAGAAGCACCCTACACACGCAACTCAACACCCGTCTCCCAAACCCTTCAGCAAAAGAGGCGGGGACCAGGTGGTGGCCAGGAGCGGCTATTACCTGTGGGGTCCTCAGCCCCGTCCCCATCAGGCTCCACCTCCCTCGTGACGGTGCTGATGATCCGAAGCTCTGGGAACAGGAAGACCCCTTCCGAGCTCTCAAATTCAGAAGCTGCTCGGGCAAAGTGGTGGATGCCGCTCAGGCTGATCTTGGGTTCTTCGGGCTGCAAAACCATCACATAGCCCTCGACAGTGGGGACCTCGATGCAGGTGGTAGCCTCATTAAAGCACCTGGCAAGGAATGAGCATGAGGGCAAGGGAGGGGAGAGCTGGGAAGCCATGCAGGGCTCACAAGTAAGGGTTCCACACCCGCCTGCAGGGGACAGAATATGGTGGGGCCTACGTGAGTCCGCAGCCCCGTAATGCAGATACTACGGGAGCGTCTTCTCCTTCACCCTTCCTTACAGAGGAAGATGAGAGTGTCTTAGCAACCCAAACACACACATTTCTTTCCTTAGGAGGTACGAAGCTGACTGCTAAAATCAGGACGTACTTGATCGTGCTGGTGATTCTGAGCCTCCGGATGCCTGGTGTGGGGAACTGCCTCGAGTTCAGGTAGGACAGGTGCTGCATGGCCTTGTCTAGCTCCCCAATGTCGTCACCTTCCAGAGTCAACACCGACTGGCTGGAGCTTGACTGGATCTGCAACCCATGGGCAGGAGGGGAGAGGACAAGGCTCTTGCTGGGAGGCGCTGGAGCCACTGAGGCTTTACCACAGAAGAATCCGGATTTGTTTTGTTTTGTTTGTTGAGACAGGGTCTCACCATGTAGCCCAGGCCTGCCTAGGACTCACAGCAACCCTCCTGCCTCAGCCACCCAAGAGCTAGGATGACACGGTGTGCCACCATGCCTGACAAAACTCTGGATTTACCCAAACTCATGATCTGAAACAGTTTCTTCTTCCTTTTCTGGGTACTGGAAATCAAATCCATCCCAACTTTTTTTTTTTTGATAGGGTTTCACTAAGTCACCAAGTTGCCCAGTCTGGGCTCAAACTTGTGATCCTCCTGCCTTAGTCTCCCAGACTGTTGGGATTACAGGAGTGTACTACCATGCCTGGCTAAGAAAAGCTATTCTGGGCCTTGAGGATAGCTCAGTGGTCTAAGCACCCGACTAGGAAAGCACAAGGACCCAGGCTCAATCTGTACTGCTTCAGGCTGTGCCAGCCCCGCGCTACATAGTGAGACCCTGTACCAAGGGCAGGGGAGATAGCTCAGTGGAATAAGTGCTCGCTTGGCAAGCACAAGGTCCTGGTCCTGAGTTTGATCCCTGGTACAGCAACAAATAAATAAATAAAAAGATAAAGATATTTTGCTACAGTTGAATGAGATCTTCTCTCACACGCCACGTAACACCTCAGGTGTACATGTCATCCATCCCTACCCGACTTCCCCATCTGCAGTCCAGGCGCGCAAGTCCAGTGCAGACAGATGCCCAAATTACCTGGATACCTCTGCTGTCCTCAGGGAGCTGCAAGTCCAGCCCCTCTTTGCAGGTATACAAACAGTCGATCACCTTCTTGTCTGCGAGTTTCCCAGAGCGGACTGTGAGGCCAGCCAGGTTCCCTCGGAAAAACTGGATCATGTGCAGGCTGCCACCTTTGGAAGAGCAGGAGAAAGAAGTGAAGGGTGCAGCGATCCCGATGTTCCAAGTCATTTCTCAATGCAGTGTTACCGGTGGTGTGGCTGGCTGGATGGGCATGCGGGTTAGTTCAGACCAAATTCCACTAGTCTGGCAATCTACATGGAAGCGCAATGAAGACATTAAATCGCGATGATCATGCACATGGCCCAGAGGGGGAGGAGCTGGGGGAGGTCCCTCAGCCCCAGCTGGGACGCCCCATGGAGAGTCCACACACTCCCAGCTACACCCTGGTGCCCTACCCTGTCCCCATTACACTGCAACGCTGCCTACTGACGCCAGCTCCTCACTGTGGGAGCTGGGCACACTGCAGCTGCACTAACCCTACAAACACATGCTTGGGGACAAAGCCATGCAAGCACGGCAGAGGGGACACAGACCATGTAAGTCTCCCTTCTGTGGGGAGCTGCTGCTCGGTCAAGGACCATCGTTCATGTCTCCTACTTCCGAGAAGAACTAGGAAGGGAGGAGTTGCTGAGGGAAAATAAAACCCAGAACATGGCCCTCAAGAGGCTACACTGAGGGCTCACCAATGAAATCCTGTGCCTGCGCTTGACGCAGAAGAGGAGACGCAGCTTTTGCAATGTGTCCCATTCTCTCAGGGCACCAGCTATGGCAAGCCATTGCCAAGGATCAAGACTGCCAAGAAGCATCTGCTTAGAATGCAATATCAAATGGGACAAGAAATCTAGAAATGGGTCATTTCCTGTCCACAGTTCAGCCCGGGAGCACCATGAGATGGCTCCCAGACAGACTGGGAGATGCCAGCAGGGAGCCAGGGCAGCAGGACTGGCAGGCCTGGGAGGGGAACGATCACCCCAGGGAGCACTATATGGCTGAGTCCCCATCCTCACGTCAGTGGGGTAGTGTGGGCAGAAAGGGAACCCTGTGAGGCAGTGGGGCGCAATGCAGACAAGCAGCTGGAAGGGAGTGGGGGCCTGATGCAGCCTGGCACGTCATGCGACATGTGGAATGAATCAATGTCTCATCATTAAATGAAACACAATAGTTAACGGTAGGAGAAAAATCCAGCAACCTGTAGAGGCCACAGTCACAGGCTCAGTGTCATTGTCACTTTCAACTCCTGAATACTCTGTGGAAAAGCAAGACAGACAATAGAGAAGGACCAGGAGGTTAGGGTCTTCAAGTTGGACTGCAAAAATCAGCTGTGAAGCAACCAAATATAAACCCAGAGAAAAAATTCCTTTCTTGCCCCTTGAAAGGATGTATTCCTCACCAAGCAAGCTTGATCATCTTTTCCCAGAAATGAGGTGACACCTCATGCTCTTGTATTTTTGTTTTATTCCATCTTCCCACACCTTCCTTATCAAATACAAATTAGACTCAAACAAGCAAGAGCAGGACGGTTACACTGACACCCTCAGCCAGGCTAGCCGCAGACATCCCAGTGGCTCAGCACTGACGGTGGCGAGTCCCAGACAGAAAGATACCATCTGGGCCCACACTGCCTGACTTCCGGGTCCACAAGACACACAAGGCCCTGAACCTGCTCTGGGTCACACATGAGTCTGTGTTTTGGCAAACCTAAAAACACGTTTGCATTCAAGTGACAGGGACAAGAAGCTATTTAAAAGTACCTTTAGGAGCAGGAAGAGATGTGAGGGAGCTCACCTACACAACAGCCCCCAGCAGGCCCACCAGAGCTGCCGAGCAACCAGTGCTTGGAGCAGGGCACCCAACAGTGTTGTAGGTCAGTCCAGATGTGGTCTGCAGGAGCTCCAGCGCAGTGCAGCACAGGGACACCTCTGTGTGCACAGATGTGGCCTGCACTGGCTCAGCTGCCCCCTCCTCCATGGGGAAGCAGCATGGACAGAGATTTTACACCCCAAGGAAGGAAGAGGAGGCTCCTTCTTACAAGCCAAATGTTAAAGAACCTGACCTTCAACAGCAACAAAGAGCCTGTGCTACTTGGTTTGAGAATTCAGGCAAACTTTTCTGGCTGAGGATGCTGAGATAGCCAAGGTAAAAAGTAGCAAAAGAGGAGGATGACAGCCGTGTGACCGCAGATGGCACAAACAGAAACCAAGGGCAGACAGAAGACACTGCAGTTTACTTTAGCCGCAGTAACAGAGGTCCCAGATGTATGGTCTCACTTAGATTTACATTGTATTTTAATTTTAATTTTAAAAGTATTTTTCAGGGACTGGGCATGACACCACACACCTGCAATCCCAGCACAGGAGGCCAAGGCCAGCCTAGGCTACATACTAATTCCGAGGCCAGCCTGACTACAAAGTGAGACCCTGTCACCTGCCCCAGAAGTGTATGTGTACATGAAACTCAGAAATTATAATCTAAGAAGCAAACGTGAACTGCAATTCCTGCATCCTTTATACTTCACTGACCATCGCTGAGTCTTCCATTCCACTCTCTCTTGGGTAGTTCTGACTAAATTAAATATGACACCCACTAAGGAAGTTCATCCCAACATACTATTTTATTTCTTTTCATATGAAAGAATTTTCAGGAAAATTATGAACTTCAAATTCATTTAAAATGAGACAATCTTTTCTTTTTTTGGGAAACACCAAATGGCGGATGATGCTGGTGCAACGGGAGGGGCTGGAGGCCCCGGAGGCCGAGGCATGGGAGGCCACGGTGGCTTCCAACGAGGCTTCAGCAGCGGCCTTTGAGATTGAGGGTGCGGTAGAGGCTGGGGCAGAGGCTGAGGGGCTTGCGGCGGTAAGGCCGAGGACAAAGAGTGGATTCCCATCACCAAGCTGGGCCAGCTGGTCAAAAACATGAAGATCAAGTCCCTGGAGGAAATTTACCTTTTTTCCTTACCCATCAAAGAGTCTGAGATTATTGACTTTTTCCTGGGCACATCCCTTAAGGATGAAGTTCTGAAGAATCATGCCTGTGCAGAAGCAAACTTGGGCTGGCCAATGGACCAGGATCAAGGCATCTGTCGCCACTGGGGACCACAATGGTCATGCTGGCCTGAGTGTAAAGTGTTCCAAGGAAGTTGCCACTGTCATTTGTGGGGCCATTATCCTGGCCAAGCTCTCCATTGTCCCCGTGAGGAGAGGCTACTGGGGAAACAAGATCGGCAAGCCCCACACTGTTTCTTGCAAGGTGACACCGCTATGGCTGTGTTGGTGGCTCTGATCCCTGCCCCCAGAGGCACTGGCATTGTCTCAGCCCCTGTGCCCAAGAAGCTGCTGCTGATGGCTGGTGTTGATGACTGCTACACCTCTGCGAGGGGCTGCATTACTACTTAGGGCAACTTTGCTAAGGCCACCTTTGATGCCATCTCCAAGACCTCCAGCTATCTGACCCCTGACCTCTGGAAAGAGACTGTATTCACCAAGTCTCCGTATCAGGAAATCACTGACCGTCTCGTGAGAACCCACACCAGAGTCTCTGTCCAGAGGACTCAAGCTCCAGCAGTGGATACAACATAAACAGTTTTTACACAAGAAAAATAAAATGAAATAAGTCTGGAAAAAAAAAAAAAAGAGTGAGAAAATCTGTCTTGAGGGGCCAGGGAGATGGCTCAGTGGACTAAGTGCTTCCCTGGCAAGTGCAAGGGTCTGAGTTCAATCCCTGATTCCGGAAAAAGAAAAAAGAAAATCTGTCATGAGAACTGAGCTTTCATAAATTTCTAAGCCACATGAAGGAACTGTTTCCACAGGGACAGAAAGTACTGTCTGTGTTTAGCAAGCACATGTAGTGATGGTGACACACCTGGAACTGACCCAAGATATAGCCAAGCACAAGAGTCACAGCAGGGTTCAAGAACCTCCAGGGTAGTCTGCCCTGAGGGGGGATGTGAAATACTTGGATGTGAAAAATTAGTACTAATTTCCACTAATTCCCTAAATTTCACCTTTCCTTTGGTTATAAACAGGGTATAAACCACAGCAGGCCTAGGGTACCTATGACGCTTGCCACAGTAGGACTGTCGGGCACTGTCCTATCCCACCATACGGTCACCAAGCCCTCTGCCACGCTGGCGTCACGGCCATTCTCTGGTAAGCACAGCATGGCAGGCACGGCACTTTCTCAGCGCCACCCTTGACAGTGTGTATCGCCGCTTTCAGGTTTCACAAGCAGCTATGTCCTAAGTGTCACACCTGAAGCAGCTCTGTGCTCACCTGGCCAGCATGGGCTCCCCTCACGGGACATGTTCGCACTCCTGCTCTGGAGGCTAAGAGCTGGGTCAAGCGCACGGCTTCCCCGAGCAAATCCCAGCTCAAATCGTCACCTGGCTCACCTGGGCTCCAGGATTCTCCAAACTCACTCCTACAGCTGCAGCCCTAGGTCCATGAGAGCACGCGGTGTGGGCACACAGCCTGACACTTGGTACACGGGCAAGCGGGCTGTCACTCTGGGACACTGAGCACACCACAGCCTCAGGCTTTTGGGGAAGATTTCCATCACCCCTTCGCAGACAGGGTGACGCTGACAGTTCCCTTGCAGCGTCCTACTCGTTTGCCAAACATTAAATAAGAGAGCCCTTCATGCCCAGGATTTTTTTTTTGCTCTGAATGCCTTCAGGGTGGGTTTGGCTGGCTTGAGTTCTGGGGATCGAACCACAGCAACCTGAGCCTGACTGCTTTGTTGAAGCAGCCACTTAAAGAGCTGAGCTAAGGGGCAGGCCACCATGTCCAGGATTTTTAAGTCCTTTATATCTCTGTGCCTCACCGCTGACTGCTGCCTCTTTGTCCATATAAATTCATTTATCAAGCAGCCCCCCAGTTACGCCCTCCTCCATGCACTGCTCCCCCCAGGTCACCTTCCTGGGCACCCAGAATTGGAGCTATGCTCCAGGATGGCACCAGCAATGTCACTGAAAAGGAAGCACAAGCAAAGGAAGAAAAAGATCAAGTACAGGAAGGATGCAGATGCTAAGAGCCTGTTCCCACTGGGCACTAGAGACGTGTTGGTTCCTGCCCCCCGGAGCCAGGATGCAGATGCTAAGAGCCTGTCCCACTGGGCACTAGAGACGTGTTGGTTCCTGCCACCCGGAGCCAGGACAGAGTGTTACCTTGCCAGCAAGCCCCCACGACGAGCTGCGTGTCTATCTTGGACGGATGAAGCGGGTAATCTTCAGTCACTGAGAAGGGCTCATGGGAGGCGCCGTCCACATACAGAGTCACAGCTGGGAGCTCCACGTTGAGGACGAAGTGGTGCCACTCTTCATCACAGACCTACCCACGGCAAAGGAAACGTCAGCCTGCCCTGCTGCCAGAAAACACACCAAGAGCAAGACGCCAGGCTACGCGAAACACGTCACCCAAATAATTATGTCTTCCTATAAGAAAAGATTTCCTTAACATCTCACAATGAAGTGTCCTGCAAACACAAAAAGGGACAAAAGTGTCACCAAAAAGGGACAAAACCACACTATCATCTGTAGGGTATTTCACGCCAGGTGGCACTCATCACAAGACAGGGCCCCACACAGGCAGCTGCCCAGTTCTGCTCTGCCAATGACACAATTCCTCCTACTTGCAAAGACCGGGGTGGGCTGCCAACGGCCTGTCTGTGTCTAGACCAAAACCTAAAGCACCCTCAGTCTCAGAGTATGAACTGCAACAGGACAGGACACAGCTGTTCTTTCTCCAGCTGATTTAAATACAAACATCCAGGGCCACAGAGATAGCTCAGCAGTCTAAGTGCCTGCCTAGGCAAGTGCAAGGACCTGGGTTCGATCCCTGGCACCACATGCCAGTGGTGGCCTTGTCCCAGAAACACTGAGCCAGCCACTGAGACCAGGCACAGTGAAGCACGCCTGTAACCCCAGCACTGGGGAAGCTGAAAACAGGAGGATCAGTACGAGTCCAAATTGTGTTGTGAGACCCTGTACCAAATACATAAAATGAATGAATGAAAGAAAGAAAGAAAGAAAGAAAGAAAGAAAGAAAGAAAGAAACAGACAGACAGACAGACATCCCTGGGCTTAGGGGTGGGGTTCTGCGGTAAAGTACATACTGTTGTGCACAAGGCCCTCAGTTCAATCCCCAGTACCACAAAATAAACCAGGGACATAAAATAAAATAAGAACACACAGCTCAGGTGACACAACAAATTTCACTTTCCTGCTGGGAACAGACATCACAGATGCAGACCAACCAACTGTGATGCGTAACACGATGCCATTTGAAATCTGAACATTACTGGGTATTTGCTAATATGAGGAATTATTTTTTTTAGTGCTGGAGACTAAACCTCGGGCCTCCTGCATGCCAAGCACACACTTCATCAAGAACACACATCCTGGTTCTTGCACATTTTATAAGATGTGCAAAACTATGGTGACCCTGCTCTCTCCTGGAGATACACAATGAAAGATGAATGTTTCTTTTCTTTT
>NW_004524689.1:6356414-6388780 GCF_000260255.1 Octodon degus
TGTGTGTGTGTGTGTGTGTGTGTGTGTGTGTCCAGCTCAGCCCACCAGGGGGCGCGGCTGGCTGGCATGTGGTGCTGGGGGATTGAACCGTGGTCTCTTTGCTTTGCTAAGCTTGTTCAAATAGGTGCTTTAGACCACTGAGCCATCTCACCAGCCCCTCTATCCGGATTTCTTGAAAACTGAGTCTGGTCTTTTTTTGGGGTGTGTGTGGTAACAAAACTATTGATAAAGAAAGAGAATAATGCCAGGCATGGTGGCACATGCCTGTAATCCTGACACTCAGGAGCTGAGACAGGGAGATTATCACATGCTCAAAGCCAGCCAGGACCTCACAGTGAGCTCAAGGCCAGCCTGAACTACACAGCAAGACCTTGTCTCAAAAGACAAAATAAAACAAATGATGGGAATAATGATGAAAGAAACCATCCAAGAGCTGGTCATCACTGAAGCTGGACAAAACATGCACAGGGCTTTTTTTTTTTTTTGTGGAACCAGGGATTGGCTCAGGCCCTTGCGCTTGCCAGGGAAGTGCTTATTCCACTGAGCCATCTCCCTGGCCCCAGGGCTGTTCTTTATACCCATCTACATATATATAACATATATATATATTTTTTTTTCATATATATATATGAAAAAATTTTCCATTATAATTTTTTTTTAAATATGCAATCATGGGGTTGGGAAGATAACTCAGTGGAAGGGCCGGGGAGATGGCTCAGTAGAATAAGCATTTGCCCGGCAATCGCAACAGTTACTATACCAGAAGCATACTTTGTCGATGTTGCAAACACTTTTTCCAGACTTATCTTTTCATTTTGTTTTGATATAGGGTGATGGCATGTTGTCTAAGACTGGCCATAAAATCACTATGTAACCAGTCTGTACTCGCTTTTGATTCCCCACCTGAGGGCTCCTGAGGGCTGGGGTTACAGGTATGTGACACCACACCCAGCTCAGACAACAACTTTCTATGGTTTCTTGAGAAAAATGAGGGTAAATGCCTCTGAGAAAAATTATTTACATAAAAATCACACCAGTAAGAAATGAAAAAACCTAAGGCATTTATCTCCTCCTTTTCTCCTTTGTGCTCTCTCATTATCATCCATCCTATAACTACTTCAGGCACTGTTGTATTTTAGCACACACAGACACATCTAAACAGGCCACTTTTATTTGGTTTGGTTGGATTTTGAGACAAGGTCTCACTATGTACTGCCAAACTTGCTTATACAGCCAGGCTGGCCTCGAAATCACAGCAATCCTCCTGCCTCAGCCTCTTGAGTTACTGGGATTATAGGTGTATGCCACCACTCTCAATTTTTTTTTTTTTTTTTTGTGGAACTGGGCATTGAACTCAGGTGCTTGCGCTTGCCAGGGAAGCGCTTATTCCACTGAACCATCTCCCCAGATCCCCAGCCACTCTCAATTAACAGTGTCAACTTTTGCTAATTCCAAAGCCAAATAAAACCAAAGTAAGGCCCAAAACAGCCTTTGATTCCTCAAATCCTAGATCAAGAGGAGAAATGAGACCAAGCGTGATACTACATTCCTGTAATCCCAGCACTCAAGAAGCTGAGGCAGGAGGATCACAAGTTTGAGTTCAGCGTGTGTGATTGAGACCCTCCTTCACAAAACACAAAGCAAAACAAAAAAGATTAAGAAATGACCTGTTCTGAGTTTAATGAGCAGCCTCTCTCAGGTTACAGCACCCTCCATTTCCTGTAACACATGTATTTTTTTTTTAACAGAACTACCACATTTTTTCATGGATCTTTGGTTTTGATCATGGCAAGTGCTGGAAAGTTAGGTTTGCAGAGACATGATGTCATCAGAAGGAATGCTATGTGGCCCAGTGTCACAACTGCAACTCCCTCAGGCTCGTGGCGTGTGTGGTATCTGAAAGATGTCAAGACTGCCGATTCCTTGAAGACTTAGACTATGCTGCGGTACCTGAGCACTGCTGAGCCCCCCAGGGCTCCCCGCGATCCCACAGACACAGCCTTAGGGAACAAAGGAAGGGACCAACACAAAGATCTCAATCCCAAGTTTTAGGCAAATGCTCCTTATTTCAGTTAGAATAGTTTTTAAATTTAAAATACCTGACTTGTCTATCAACATATTCTATCTATAACAACATACACAAAAGGCCCTCAGGCTTTCTGAGTGAAAGAGAGGAATAGATTGAGTCTGCTACCCTGTGACCCAGACCAGAAGCCACGCTGAGGCCATCCATACCTGGCCAGACACGGGCGATGCGGCAGTCCCCACGTCATCTCTTACACATTCACAGCTGGTGGATTTTGCACTTGCTCACCTGATTCAACTTCCAGTGGAATTCTGCAGGCTTGTATTTCTTCTCCTCGGAAGGGTCCTGACGGAGGAGGAAAATCAGCCTGCACCCATGAATGTAGAGTGAGTAGTGATGTCGGTTCATATCTGTCAAGAGAGTTCCAACAGGTGAAACAGCTACCTTAGGGTCCAAGGGAGAAGTGAGGTCTGTTTCCTTAATGGATTTCGAAGACACATTTTCATCTGCATAAGCGAATCCTCCAGCTGGGCTATGCAGCATCTAGGAACAAATACGCCTGGGTTCTACTAAGCGCCAGGCTCCTGACAGCTGTCGACCATCCCTGGACGCTGTCTCTCTTGAGAACAAAGCATGTCCAGCCCCAAATCGAGACAATGTCTGAACCACGCAGCTTCCTGAGAGGCTAGGGGGCGGTGAAGGCACCTGCTGCCTGCGAGGACCCGCTGGGCCCTGAGGTCCACTACCGACAGAAACACAACCTACCTGTCTTGTCTGAACTGCAAAGAATCGTCTCCTTCTTCCTGCCGAAAGGTCCATGCCTCATCCACATGGCAATCGTGAAGGGCTCCTTGGGGTTGACAGAAACTACACCATCAGGGATCCTCACTGCCTGGGTGCCATTGAACTCAAAGACCTGGTCGCTGTCATGGCCGTTGTCAGTGGGGAGGCCGATGGTCCAGTTCAAGGAGCTGCTGGGGGAAGGGAGCAGCTCGGCAGTGCCTGCAGCAGCCCCTGAAACCACAGCGACAACGCTGAAGGTCAGTTCTGCAAAGAACCCGGCGCTCACAAGAGTCAAAGCTTTGTACTCAAGGGCTGGACTTGTTTCACAGTCAATGTGCTAATCTGAACTTACTTTTCCTTAAAAATAGGAAATATTTAAAGAGAAAAATGATAATAACTACAGATGGTTTTTTATAGAAAGGAGGACAAAAATATCAACTATTTCTAGTAATCCCACCCAAATAGACACCATCTGGGGATAAACCCTCCTAGCTCTCTATGAATATAGACACACACAAGGCATGAGCTAAACGGAATCCTAATGCGCATCCGCCCGCCCCCCCGAACCAAAGCTCTGACGTGATGGATGGGCCTGTTCTCCCTTGGGGCACTGGGACTGTCTTGCTCTCTCCCCTTAATGACCTCTCCTCAACGGCCCCGTCCCCATCATTATGCATCTAGCATAAATTCCTACAAATGGATTTACTAAGTCAAAAATAGGAAAGAAAAAAAACAAAAAAACAAAAAACAAACCTTTGACAACTATCATTACATACTGCCAAAATCAAACTTTCTTCTGGGTACTGGGGATCAAACTCAGACGTGCTAAGCAGATATGCTACTACTGAGCTGTAGCTCAGTCCTCCCAAATTTTCTTTTGAATTTGTCCCCAAAGAAGATCTGCAAGCTTTCTCTGATGCAGGGTCTTTGAATTCTACAGCCCTAGGAGCAGCATCACTTGGCTGCACCAGTCCTATCTTTTGAGAGACAAGACCTTGGCCGAAATCCCAGCTCTGTGACTTTTACAACTCGTTGCTGGAAAAGCTACGTAACCTCCTGCAGCGTCAGTTAGCTCCTCTGTACCAACAAGGCTAGCACCACCTACTCTGGAAGACTGCTGGGAAGATTAACACATAGAACACTAGCTCTATACAGTATGGTGAGAACTCAGGTGCTAAATGCTCTATTCTTCTTAACTTTCAGCTGTTCTGCTGAGAAAATATTCACCCACTATTGAAATAAATAGTGACCTTATAAAGAAGTCAGTTTTATACATTATACTTACATGTATACTTTAAAACAGAAAACATTCCTACCCCTCAATTCACATTTATTTGAGTACACTGTTGTGGCATGATATGTCCAAAGTCCTCAGCACGAGGGTGACCAGAACAGGAAAGAGGTTGCTCTTCTGCCAAGCTGCCACCCAGCAAGTTCTAATTATTAAGAAAACCAAGTGTTGGGGCGGGGAGATGGCTTAGTGGAATAAGTGCTTCCCTGGCAAGAGCAAGGGCCTGTGTTCAACCCCCAGTTCCGCCAAAAAAAAAAAAAAAAGAAAGAAAGAAAACTAAGTGTCAGTCAGATGTGGTGGCACATGCCTGCAAGCCCAGCACTCAGGAGACCAAGCCAGGTAGACTGCCTTGAGTTAGAGACCAGCCTGGGGTACATTGTGAATTCAAGGCCAGCCTCAATTACATAGCAAGACCCTATATCAAAAGAAAAGAGGAAAGAGGAGGGGAGGGGAGGGAAGTGGAGGGGACTGGAGAGGAGGGGAGGGAAGAGTGAAGTGAAGCCCTACAGGCTTTCCTGGGTAGTTGAAGGTAGAGCAGCTTGGGAGATGGCTCCCTGCAGAGCTGCGGATCACAAGGGGCCTCTGAGGCTCTAGTGTTTATGGCTAACCACGTAAATATTCAGCACCTCCTACTAGAGGCATGCGGACCTCCCTTTTCTTCATCTAGATAAACTGGGAAGGTGCACAGAAGCTAGGAAAGAAGAAAGCTCGCTCTCTGATCTGTCTCCCAGTCCTTGTCTCTCAGCTCATCCACAATGTGGTCTGTGACGTGTAAAGTGAGCTAAGCCTCCAGTCAAATGTGCATATCTTACGGTTAGCCATGGGGGCACATGCCTGTAATCCCAGCACTCAGGAGGCTGAGGCAGGAGGATCACCGTGAGTTCAAGGCCAGCCTAAACTGCATAGCAAGACCCTATCTCAAAACAAAACAAAAAAAGGCCTGAGATACAAGTTTCCTTAGGCTGATTCTGATTCGTGTTTACAAAGGCTACTGCATCACCTATATATTTTTCTTTAGTGAACATTTTGTTTCATATAAAACTCACCTTCATCTTTCTTCTGAGATGGAGTCTGACAATTTGCTCAAACTGGTCTCAAACTCCTGGGCTCAAGCAATCCTCCTGCCTCCATCCCCCAAGCAGCTGGGACAGCTTATCCTTACCTCAGCCCTATTCGGATGATTTACAACGTGTGCTGTTCTCTTCCAATCAGTGGTTCTTACAATGCCACACATGTAACATTCTGAACAGATTTTGGGGGGTTATCACCTGGGTTGAAAATCGGCCAGTGTGTCAGTGCCTGTTGGGTTAGCATCCCACACTGAGCGGCGTGGCCCACTGAAAGGGTCCCCCGCCCTGAAGACCATGAGCTCAGGACGCCTGCCTCCTGCCCTCTTACCGCAGAGCCTGTGCAGGGACTTCTCAGAGTAGGTGTCTCGGTCGCAGCCTTTCCCGATGTGGCTGGTCTCTAGCTCCACTGTGGCTTGCACCAAGGCCACTGGCTCATCACATGTCTCCAGGTGGATGTTTGGGAAGACAGCCAGGGCGCCAGTGCCAGGCTCGTACTCAACCCTGTTACTCCAGCCTGTGTCACCCACGAGTCAGAGTGGGAGGGAAGAGAAAAACTCGACCTTAGGGCTGCTTGGTTCTAAGCTTCCGAAGGTGTGCGGGGCGCGCGTGTGCTCACCTTGCCACCCAGGTGTGCAGGTGGGCTTAATGCTGATCTTCACCAGAACATCTTCCGCGGCCCTCTTCTTCCCACAGTCATAGGCCGTGACGCTCAGCTTATACTGACGTTCTTTCCCATAGTTTAGCTTCTCGGTGTTCTTTATATAACCTGTCAAGGAGAAAAGGCAAGTGAAAATCATCGCCACTTTCACTGTCCTGTGTGGAAACAGAACACTGTGCATTAAGGCAGTGTGAAGGCAACCCTGAAACGTGCCAGCCCAGAGCACCCCGCCTGCCTGCACACACGGCACCCCTCCAGAAGCGCTTCCACAGGGGAGCCGACTCCCCACAACTCAGTCTCTGTGATTCCTGCAGTATACACTTGCTTTTATATTAACTTTGTAATACATATATAAAAGACAAAACAATTCAGATCTCAATTATTACATATAAAGTCAAATTGCATTAAATATTTCTCACTAAAAAGATTTACTTTGCAGGTGGTAGGACTGGGGCATAACTCAGCAGTGGGGTGTGTTTAGTGCCAGGTTCATCTCAAAGTGGGGCGGGAAACAGATTAGTTTCTGCTCCTCCTTGACCATACAACGAGTCCGCTTTTTTGGAGACAGTGTCTTGTTATGTAGCCCAGATTAGCTTTGAACTCACAGCAATTCGCCTGCCTCAGCTTATCCAGTGCTGAGAATAAAGACTCGCACCACTATGCCCAGCAGAAACCTGCATTTGGAATGTGAGTGCAGACAGACTTCTACCCATAATTCCATCAAAGATTCTATGCTGCGCATTAGTTAGCAATGGAGACACAGATCATCACTGAGAATCTCTAACCTCCATAAAGAGGTTGAGTTCCAGAGAGCTACTTTTGTTCAATTACTAAGGCCAGAGTGGGCTGGGCAGAAGTAACTCTGCGTGAACACTTGGTTGAAGTGCACCTGCCAGCATGCGGGCGGCTCTGGGCTTCTTCCCCTGTATTGTGGGGGAGGGAGAGATCAGATAGAAAGTGCACATTGCTAACTGCATTGTGGGGAGGCCCGCTGCAACGCCTGGGATGGAGCAGGAAGAAGCGACGTGCTGGAGGCAGCGGGGCAGCGCTCTTACTGACATAGGTAAGAAAGCAGAAATGGGAGCCCCAGCAGACAGTGCTGTCAGACAGAGTGGAGACCACAACACGCAATGCCGGCCACCGAATCGTCGGCACGACACAGATCAGGGCCACTCTTGGCAAGGGCTGCTCAGCTCTCACCATCCTTGTCCACAGCGAAGGGCACATCAGGAGTGACGATCTCGTAGCTGCAGATCTGGCTGAACTGAGGGGAGCAGTCTGCGTCCACGGCCTCCACCCTCAGGATGCTATCATACTGCTTGCCCTCAGTGACCGTCGCCTTGTAGGACTTCTCCTTGAACACAGGGGCATACTCGTTCACATCGTTCACCTGGATGTGGACAGTTGCTCTGGACAGAAAGGAGGAAACAGCTGTTTGGGGGTTTTCATTGTTTTTCATTCATAGGATACCAATTTTGCCCTATTCTTAAATTTATTTATTTATTTTTGTATTTTAGGGAAGGGTCTACAGGGTGTTCAGGATCTAACTACTAGATCAGACTTGTAGTGATCCTCCGGTTTACAGCCTCCCAAGAGCTGGGATTACAGGCACACGCCACCAAGCCCAGTCTCAAATGCTGTCTCAACATGCCCCGTGGGAGGGGCTGGCACCACAGGCCCAGGGATTGAACCCCTGGCCCCTGCCCCTGCTTGCAGGCATTTAATCCTAAATTTATTTTCCTATGCTACCTTGTTTCATGAAATTCATATAATGAAGATAAGAAAATTAAATCAAACTTCAATGTTTTCAAGTCAGCTTGGGCCAAAAAAAGCCCTTAAAATAAGGATGTAGATTGACTCTTTCACATCCTTAAAGCTAAGTTTAAAAGCCAATACAAAAAGAGACCTGGGGCTAGGGATATAGCTCAGAGGTGGGAGACTTTTTTGTCTATCATGAATAAGCCAATCGATTCAGCCCCTAGCACAGCTAGAGATAGCAGGTGGGACAGAGGGAAACAGACACTTTAGAATTTTCTCTGACATTGTAGGCCAGGATGTAAAGATGGGAGATATATGGGAGACATCTATTTATATTAGGTACCTGTCTGTTCTCTAATTAAAAATTAAAGGATGAGCCAGTGAGATAGCTCAGAGGGCTTAGTGCCTATTTTAGCAAATGCAGGGAACAGGGTTCAATCCCCGGTCCCGCATGCTGCACTGGCCCCACCCCTGGATGCAGTGAGCCAGTGACTGAGTCTGGGTGTGGTAGCCCATGCCTGTAATCCCAGCTCTGGGGAGGCTGAAAACAGGAGGATCACTACAAGTCTGAGCTGTGTAGTGAGACCCTGTACCAAATATACAAAAGGAAAAAATTTTTTGAAAATTAAAAAGATAAAAGTTAAAGGACATTTTATTGGCTGGGCATGGTAGTGCACACCTGCAATCCCAGCACTCAGGAGGCTGAAGCAGGAGGAACATTTGATGGAACTCTGGTCCCTGCACTTGCCAAACATGCGAGTTTAAGGCCAGCCTCTACTACATAGTAAAACCCTGTCTCAAAAAAACAAAAAAAAAGAAAGACATTTTATCACAAATGTTAGATGGGAAAAGTTGGGTCAAAGGAAGAGAGGACAAGAAAACAGAATAAACATGGCAAAGTTTGATGATGAGAAGTAAGGTTTTTTTTTTTTTTTGCTCTGAATGCCCTCAGGGGTGGTTTGGCTGGCTGGAGTGTTGTGGGGATCGAACTACAGCAACCTGAGGCTGACAGCTTTGTGGAAGCAGCCACTTAAACAACTGAGCTAAGGCCAGGCCTCCAATGAGAAGTAATTTCTGTCCTGGAAGGAGTAAACGCAGCCCGAGAGCAAGGGTGGCCCTGGGGAGGACATGGGCACCAATGTGCCGGGTGAAGGAGGTGGCGCCTACTGCCACTTCCCAGACGCCCACTGGTTATCAAGGAAACTAGGCTCCCAAGGACAAGAGATGTAGATTTCAAGGGCTACTAATCAGTCTGTTTCTGAGGTAGACAAGGTGTTTGGTCAAGATATGAGCAAAGCCCACAGCCAAGTCACGCTGTACGCAGGCTGAGGGTGACTCCCTAGCGAGCACACTCCACTGTTCACTGAGCGCCTCCCCCAACGGCATCCCCTGAAACCCTCCCCTCGGTTGTGTGATGGCAGCTGGTCCTCACCCTGGTCCTGAGCTACATGCTACGAACAAACGGAGCCTCGGCGACATCAAACTGCTTCACGCCAATGGCTGGCCCGTGGCAGAGGCAGACCAATCCCCACATGCACCCTGCGCAGTCCTGTGCCTCACACTCGGGATAGTGGACGTGGGCCCACTGCCTCTTGGTGCGGGTGATCAACCCTCTGCCCTTGGGGTTTACCGGAAAATAGGAACACAACAACAATATACCCTTCCTCAGGGAAAGGCGGGCTTCTCAAAGCAGTCAGTGTAGGGCCTCCTTCTTGAATGAAGAGTGGTGGAACAAGACTGTCCATTCATTTATTTTTCAAAGCCTGCTGCCCATTAGTGAGAGCACACACTGCTCTCACTAAGACTTCATTAGTGAGATGTCTTCTGCCCCAAACTTGAACAGTCGGGGACACAGACACTGTTCCCTGTCCCTCCCTTTACTCGGGCACACACAATCCTCAGTGGGTTCTTGTCCCTCCTTGCCAGCCTGCTTATGTTTTTATATTTTTGGTACAGAGAATCGAACTCAGGACCTTTCGCTTGCCAGGCAGGTCCGTACTGCTGAGCTACATCCCCAGCTCCTGCTTACTTATGAGACTTCTTCACGCCAGTGCCGTCAGGGCCCTTCCCGCAGTCGTAGGCCTGGATGGTGAATGTGTAGTCTTTCTGCAGCTCGCAGTCCAGTTTCTCTTTGGAGCGAATTATCCCCTCTCCAGTGGACTTATCCACTACCACTGCGTCAAAGGGGACATTCTGCCCGTGAATTTTAAAGCCACAAATCTCACCTGGGGAGTCAAAGCAGAACAGGTCAGGATTTCTGCCATGCGAACCTTCTACACATTGCCCTCCTCCCCCAAAGAAAATGACAATTCGGCAGCCAGGGGTTGGAGGGTCCGTGGACAAAGCAGGGGGCACTGTGCTTTAACACGGGTGAGTTCTGGGGCTTTAGTCAAAAGAAGCAGAGTCTGGCTTCCCAAGCAACACGTATACTTTGCATCCACTCATGCAGGAATACAAACGAGAGAGAGAAGGTAGACAGGCATTCCACAGGAGCACTTAGAGGGCTCGAGGGCAAAGGAGTCGCGTTAGCAGACAGCCGAGGCTGGAGCACACCGCGGCTGCCCCAGCCACCGGAGGACCGAGGGCCGAGGGCCAGGCATCTTTTTGGATTTGGATCAAGGACAGGATAAAACGCACAGTTAAGTGTGGGAAGAGAAAGAAGCGTGAGATATAGGACCAGCACCATAATTACAGAAATTCTGTCAAGAAAAAGTCCAAACAATCAAGTCTTCCTGTGCAATGAGCCTGGCTAAAATTAGGGAATCAAAACAAACTGCTAAACGAGAGGTAGAAATACCAACTTTCAGGCATCCATTTCAACAGCTGTCACCCGGTTCTGTCACGGGGAGGGACGTGCTACCCTTTTATGGGGGGTTTATCCTATCAACCCTGAAAGACCAGCTTGGGAACTCCGCTACAGCTGAATTGGCTTCAAAGCTGAAGGAGAGCTCAAGATCCGTGTTGCCGTCCTTGCACATGAAGGAACAATCACAGATGATCTGATGTGTATATGAAACTTCACAAACATTATTTCACATAAAAATCAGACTGAACTCTTCCATGACTCCAACAAACAGAAAATTGTTCTGAAAAAAATCTCTGAAGTTCAATTAAACAAAAATCGTGGTGCTGTCCATGTAGTTCAAATGGATGTCTGATTTCCAGATATTTCTAACCAAGGGTCTGATTACATACACCCTCCATCAATACACTTAATAATAGGGACAAAGTAGGAGAATAAATAGGGGCAAAGGAGCATGACAGTTGCTTCTGTTTAAGGGCTGATTCCCAATTTTATCAACAAAGTTAGTGGGTTAATATTAATAAGAGGGAGACAAAGAACCCTTGATCACCTTCTTTGGTGACTGTCACCTCAAAACTCTCTAAAGAGAGAAAAGATAAACCCATGTCAGTAATTCAGGAGAGTGGAGATGGAACAAGGAAATAGTCAAAGATGCACATATTACACACAAAAAGCTTGACATATAATTTAACAACACACTCAGTAATCACCTACTAGAATTCCTACAATCAAACTGGATCTTCCCTAGCAAAATGTTACTTTGAATCCCACTTACCATGAGCTACTGCATAATTTTTAAATGACCCTAATTTAGAGATGAGATTGTGGTATGAGATTTCCTAACAGCCTCAGGTGTCATTAGAGCTTTCGTTTAGAATACCTATGTGACTACAGTTAGTAAACTAACTTGTATGTTTTCCTTTTCAAACTGAGTTCTCTCAGCTAGATTCTACAGCCCTCAATTTAGACTAAGAGAAGCAAACATTTGGAGGAAAACGCTGGAACCCTTTGCTCTTATCAATACTGATGGTTTATACTCAAAAGCACCCAACCAAAGGAATAAGTAGGAACCCTCCGCTAGTGAATGTCTGCTTAATGTGAAAGGCAGGATATCAAAACCAGACGCAAGGTCACCACAGCGACCATATCTCTGCAAACACACCTCCCGCCAAGCCATCCCCTCTCCCTGAGGTAGCACTCTCTGAATTCCTTTGCTTTTTGAAAGATGTTGCCATTTATTTACTCTGAACAGTATTATTTCACTTTGCATGATTTTAAAGGTTTTAAAAATGGTACCGGGTGACATGCAGCTTGTGACATATAGCTTTTGCGATTTGATTTTGTAGTCAACCTTCAATATCTTAAGATGCAAGGGCCGGGGAGATGGCTCAACAGAATAAGTGGTTCACTGGCAAGCACAAGAGCCTGAGTTCAATCCCCGGTTCCGCAAAAAAAAAAAAAAAAAAAGAGCTACGGGAATTTTGAGGGGCCAGGGAGAAGGCTCAGTGGAATAAGCACTTCTTTGGCAAGCGTAAGGGCCTGAGTTCAATCCCCAGTTCCGCCTGCCCCCCCAAAAAAAAGATGCATTCATCTGGCAGCCACCACTACCTACTCGTGAGAATCCCCTGAAATAAAGCACGCAGCATGCTTCAAACACTGCCTTTCATAGAGAATGCATTTGACAAATGTTTGCTATTACCATCATCCTTCATTTATTCTTTTATTTTTATTTATTTATTTATTTTTGTCTTTTTGAGACAGGTCACTTTGTAGCCCAGGCTGGTCTCAAACTCGAAGTGATCCTCCTACCTTAGCCTCCCAAGTCCTGGGATTACAGGTGCGCACCACCACACCCAGCTTACTATCACCATTTCTCACTGTATGAATATGCTGTAACCCCAAATTTTCTGCTATTGATGAACAATACCATGGCAGACATTTCTGCCTCTGTGTCTTCCTAGACATGAACAAGACATTCTAGATCTGTGTTGCCCAATGTGGCAGCCACCAGTCACACACAGCTGTTCATACTTAAACTAAAACTCATGCTAAAATGAAATATTAACATTCAGCTCCTTAGTCATCGATCTGGCCCCATTCCATGTGCTCATAGCCATATGTCACCAACCTGGCTGGTGAGAGCTGCCTGAACACGGATCCATAGCATGCGACTACCCCCCAACAGTTGGTTCTGTTCACAGGCCAAGCAGTGCAGGCTCTGCAGACAATGGTTTCTGGGCCAAACTTAGCCCATCTCAGGTACTAGGAATGGTCTCTATCTTTTCAAATAGTATTTCAGGATCACATGCTATCTGATGGCGCACAGCATGCTGGGAGGCCAAGGCAGGCAGATAACGAGTTTGAACCCAGCCTGAGCAACTTAGTGAGACCCTGTCCCAAACTAAAATGTGAAAAAGGGCTTGGCATGTAGCTCAGTGCGAAGGCTCTGGGTTCAATTTCCACTACAAATATATTACATGACAAAGTTATACTAAAAATTCAAATGTCAGTCTCCATCAATAACTTTTTTTTTGAGACTGGGTCTCACTAGGTAGTTCAGGCTGACAATTCACAGTGATCCTCCTCCCTCAGCCTCCCAAGTGCTAGGATTACAGACATGCATCACCAAATCCAGCTATCCACCAATAACATTGCACTGGGCCACAGATATGCCCGCAGTGTAGGGATGGTCTCCACTGTGTTCTCAGTACGATGGCAGAGTTTACCGCAGCTACAAAGACCCTCTGGACATCTCCTGTTCAACTCCTTCAGGGAAAAAGCTCGCCGGTCCTCACCCTAGAGCAGAAGCACTGGGTACCACGGAGGTGTCGTCTACATGCTGGGATGCGCTGACTCACTGTACTGTACCCACACTTCTGGGTGTATGTCAGCATCACATGATATGCTCACAGTAAATCCAGAGTCCAGCCTTCATTTGGAGAAAACTTTCCAGCCTTCACTGTGGAGTCCCACGTGAGGCAGTACACATCCTCTCTGCTGCTGCACTGACTGTGGCTGCAGTGTGCTTCCTGACCAGGGTGCCAGGCTCTGAAAGCATGGACGAAGACCCTAGCATGAACACTGGCTTGAAGTGAAGTAAAAACACAAGGACCTGATCACTGTCCTGGATGAGTTTTTGGTTCTGAGAAGACAGGGTCTTGCTGTGTTGCTCAGGCTGGTCCTAAACTCTTTGGCTCAGAGGCTTTCTCCTCAGCCGCCCACCACATGAGACTATAAGCAGAGCCCCTGAGACTGATTCCGAGAGCTGCTCAGGCAGAGCGGGACCATTCCCCAGCTGTTGTAAACACTCCCCATCTTTCTTTTGAGAAATCAGGCGGGGGTGCGAGGAGAAGGGATGTGAGCAAAGGCAGCCACTGGGGTTTCTGTCTCAGACTGCAGGATTCACAGTGAAATGTCTGAACAAAGAGGCCGGGAGCGAAGGGAGCACAAACGCAGTTGTCTGGGAGGAATTCAGGGCAGCAGAACGGCTGTGCAAAGGCCAGGCTCTGCGGGGAGCCCTGTGCTGCCCAGTGGCTGAGCTCAGGGACACGAGGTCTGCAGAGATGGGCGCCCTGAAGCTACACAGCGCCTGCCCGAGCTCCGGCAAGAATCTCTGTTTCTCCCCCTCTCCCTGGGAGAAGGGGGCTCTAGGCGGAGCAGTCCATAGGCACAGAGATGTTACCTGAGCAGTGCCAGCAGGAGGCGCTGAGGACTGTTCTGGATGGGGCAGGCACTGAGAAGTGGGCAGAGCTGGGAGGCTGCCTTTCACAAACCTGGCACAGTGACTAGGAGGTGGGGCTGGGCCTTGAGCTCCAGCTCTGTACCAGGGGCTGCACAACATAGCACGGTGTGGGGTCCTGGGGTGGTGTCTCAGAAGTGTAATCGGCAAGCGGGAGAACAAATGAGACTCACAGCAAAGCATACTGCATTTCCAGGCTGCACTCCAGAGGCTGGATGTGATCCATTCACAAGGAGAGCAGCGGATGCTAGACGGGGTCCCTTCTGCTGTGAACGTGCACGCATGGAGGCTCCATGGGGCCTCAGATCCACCAGCGCTTACTGCACTGCTGGCCAGGCAGGGCCCTCACCACCGCCTCACAGGGCAGCTCCCCACGTGGAACAGCCTGGACTGCCGCCTCAGGGCCTAGTCTGTTCCCTCAAACCCCAGCTCTGATGAACTGCATGGGACCCACGAGTGCTGCGGAACTGGAGGGGGCTGCTCAGGAACAGTGGCTCAGGTCACCTGATGGGTCCACTGGAAGGACTGAGGCACAGACAGGAAAAGGCGGAGCCTCGGGCCCAGCAGCTGCCACTGCCCATCCAGCTTCGCTTCCGGCCTGCTTGGAGGGCAGCTTTGGGTTTTTGTACCAGGGATGAACCCAGGGCCTCTGCGTGGAGCTCCATCCTCAGACCTTTGTATATTTGTATATTTTGAAGCATATCTCACTAAAGCACCCAGGCTAGGCTAAACTTGTGACTCTCCGGCTTCAGCCTCCCAGAATGCTAGAAATACAGGTGTGCACCACCATGCCTGCTGTAGAGTATTTTAAACAAGGCCCAGATACATGTTCAATCTACAATACTGCAGTAGGTAACATGAACAGTTTCACATAACAACCACACACCAGGCAGTCAACAGCAACCCTCGCATCCCAGGTACTGGCGTGTTGGAGCAGCTAGCTCTGCTCCTGACACACTCACTCACAATCTTCCTCCCCGGGACAGAGTAGGGCCGTGAGTAACACCTCTCCAGAAGCACATGTGTCATCTGTCAGTGCTCAACCCATTCCTGAGTCCCGCCTCCCTGGTGCATCCAGTTGGCAGCAGTCACACACACCCCAGGCCCATGTCCCTGGTCCTGCACACACAGGCACACTTCCACCGCAGCTATCCTGACTCAGCCATCTTCCTCCCATGCTGCAAAGGAGGACTCTCAGCATTGCGGCTCACTTCTGATGTCCTTTCTGCTCTGCCCCTCTCAACCCCCAGCAGACCCCATGTTGCTGTTCTGCTTCACAACGGACCTAAAATCCTGATTTCAGGCTAGGGTGTAGTTCAGGTACATGTGCTTGCCCTCCCTAGAACTTTTAACTCAGCAGTTCTAGCAGAAGGTCCAGGACCAGGTATCTCCCTCCCACCTGTCTTCTGAAACCTGGTACCGATGCCTCCTCCTTGCCCTAAGCCCTAAGCCTCCCAGCCTCCAGGGTTCATGCTCCGAAACAGTGAAGATTTCACCCTCCCACCTACATCACCAGGGCTCGGAGACAGAGCCAACTCCTGGCCTTTCTATCAGCCTTGCAGGCCCAGTGGCCACGCAGCATGTGACGGCCGCACATCCCAAACCTGTCCAGGGAAGCACCAGCACCAGAGACAAATGACTAGCACCAAACAGCTCCCCTCAGGTGCTCTGGACACAGCTCAGGTTAAAGCACATGGTCCTACCGTTTGTTCCAGGTATTCCTACATCTTCCACCCAAGCATGGATGGAGCGCTGCTCCACAGAGCAAAGCACTGAAAGCCTCAGATTCATAGCAAATTCCATGGCAGTTATTACGGTGCTACAGAAAATACCAGGCATCCAAATACTTGACTATGCAATGTGCCCAGGAACAAGAAGTAACATTATCTTTTTAATCATTACTGTAAGTAGAAAATGTAATATCTTAAGCTAAACTATTTAATGCCAGCACTAACAAATTCTTATATTTTCAACGTACAAATATGGTGATCTTGCTGGGCATGGTGGCACAGGCCTATAATCCCAGCACTTGGAAGGCTGAGGCAGGAAGACTGCGGTGAGTTCAAAGCCAGCCTAGACTACACAGTGAGACCCTGTGTCATAAAACCAAAAAATGAACAACAAAAACTGGCAATCTCTCATGAGTCAAGCTGGCCCATGCAACTCCCTGCTACAAGCACATGGACCTGGCTGCACCCGCCCAACAAGGCACTACATACGGTGGGGGCAGCAGCGAGCCCTGCAGGCCACCTCCTAGACTGAGTCACAGGATCACCAAGGTCAGGGAGAAAAGTTCTAAGCAGATGCCAAACCAAACGGCACTCCAAACTTTTCCTCCTCGATTCCACTCATATCACCATGTTCAGCCAACTCTACGAACCACAGCCCACTTGGGGCAACTGGAACAGGCCTGCCTGCCAAAGCAAAGAGCGCAGCGAGGGTTCAGCTTTCTGCTACAGGAGGACAGAGTTCATCTCCACACCAGGGACACTGCGGTCTACAGGTGTGGTTCAGGCTTCTTTTTTTTTTTTGGCAGAACCAGGAATTGAACTCAGGCCCTTGGGCTTGCCAGGCAAATGCTTATTCTACTGAGCCATCTCCCCGGCCTGGTTCAGGCTTTAACTCACCATGAAATACACGAATTTAAGATTCTTCCCCCCGCCCCAGTACTGGGATACATATAAGCCCTTTTATTTTTTAACTTGATTTTTTTTATCTCTTGGTTTTGGGTAACAGGGTCTCACTATGTATTGCAGGCTGGTCTCAAACCCACACTGACCCTCCTCCTGGGGTCACAGGCACCACCACTCATGGCTTTTTTGTTTGTTTGTTTGAGAGGAAGGTCTTGTGGTGCTCCTGCCTCAGCCTCCAAGGTGCTGGGATTACAGGAGTGTGCCACCATGCCAAAACATATTTTCCCAATCACATGTCCTCAGGCTTTTAATGTAATAAGTAAAGGGGACAGAATAAGAAAGTGAGCCATCTAAATTTCCTAAAACATTTGACAAACACCAAGGCTGTTCTCTCTCAACCTGGGTTCGTCATGAGCTGACAGTGACAACCACCGAGGCGCTTCTGCAACTCACTGTCCAACTTGAGACCCACAGGTGCTGCAGGGACATGAACTCCTGGCATGTCCTGCGCTATGCCTCAGAAAGGGACAAGACACCAGCCACAACGTCCTGAGCACTAAACCAGCAACCTAGGAAGCAAGCTGCCAGCAAGGGGCATGCCACCCTACGCAAACTTAGCTGTGCCATCCTCAAGCACGCACAGGAGGCCCACATGTCCCAGGAGCACAACATGATGGGGACAAAACTGACAAGGTCATCATCCCCCTGTGTCGTGCAGCTGACAGACAAGCTCTGAGCCAGTTTCCTCATCTCAAGATGGTCAGAGACAGCACAGCCCAGAGCCCGAGCTGCCCTTTGGTGCTCAGTGTCGGCTGCCCCACCCCACAGAGCTGGGCTACTGCAGCCTCACAGCCCAAGCTCAGAAACCAGTTCCAGATCTGACCTCCGCCTTATGCCTCGATTACTTTAAGACACGGAGAAAATGGAATACTATGAAGACTTTGGATAAAGGCAGAAAAATTTTTCTTCTAGAACATTAAGTGAAAACATTTCCAAAAGATTACATTATTAATACCACCAGCAGCAAACACATTATACAGTACTATATTTGCTATTTTTTTTTTTTGCTTTTTTCCTTTTTCGTGTGTGTGTGTGTGTGTGTGTGTGTGTGGTTACTGTTCAGGGACAAAAACAAGGGCCTTGTGTATGCTGGGTGAGCTACACCCAGCTCAAAGCTCTACACACACACACACACACACACACACACACACACACACACACACAAGCTAGCATCCCTCCAACCCTGTGAGGCGTGTGATATTACTATCCTTTTATAGATGATGAACGCTGAACTCAGAGAGGGTAAGCACCTTGCCCAGGACCACACGGCTGAGAAGCAGCAGCGCCTAGGTTCAAACGAGCTGGTGTCGGCGTTGCTGAGCTGGGGTGGGGTTTTCTCTGATGGAGAGGGTGCTGTGGTGCTCCCTCCTCACACCTGGGCAGAGGGAGCTTGATGCCTACCACCCCAGTACTGGCGGCGGGGAGGGTCAAGAGTTCAAGGCCAGCCTGGGCTACATAGTGGGACCTTGTCTCAAACGAACACAGAGAAACTCTCTGGCCACTGTGGTACACATGTATAATCTCATCACTCTGAGAGGCTGAGGCAAGAGGATTTCAAGACCAGCCTTTTTTTTTTTTTTTTTTTTTGTGGAACCAGGGATTGAACTCAGGCCCCTGCACTTATTCTACTGAGCCAGCTCTCCAGCCCTTAAGCCCAGTTTTGAGCCCATTCTGGGCAATTTAGCAAAACCTTGTCTCAAAAAATTAAATTACATTTTAAAAGGGTTAGGGATGTAGCTTAGTGTGAAAATCTACGTTCAATCCCCTACAGTCAAAAATAAACTCCAGGGGCTGGTGAGATGGCTCAGTGGTCTAAAGCACCTACTTAGAACAAGCTTAGCAAAGCACAGGGACCGCGGTTCAATCCCCCAGCACCACATGCCAGCCCGCCCCGCCCCCTGGTGGGTTGAGCTGGCCACACACAAATAAATAAATAAATAAATAAATTATAAATAAATAAATAAACTCCAGGGCTGGTGAGATGGCTCAGTGGTCTAAAGCACCTACTTAGAACAAGCTTAGCAAAGCACAGGGACCCCGGTTCGATCCCCCAGCACCACATGCTAGCCAGCCCCGCGCCCTGGTGGGCTGAGCTGGCCACACACACACACACACACACACACACAATAAATAAATAAATAAATAAAAAAATAAAAATAAACTCCATAAGGATTCCTACAACAAAAAACTACATAGGTATTATTAGCACAATAATAATAGTAATAATAATAAATTTGATAACACAATAAGATAAAATGAGAAAAAAGCCAGATGATTCTATTGCTGTGATTTTTCCCTTCAAAGTCAGGATGTGGCTTCCTGCTTCCCATATAACTCCCTGCAGTTATAAACGCAGCCGCAGCACTGACAGAGTCCCCAGCCTGGACTGCAATCTCACTGCTCCGTGCCTCAGATCCTTTCTGCAGAATGGGGATATGGCAGAGAGAGCACTCACTCTTAGGGCTGTGGAGGCTTAGACACACATGCGCACTGGAAGCCCCTGCGCTCACCCTGGACACTGCTGCAGACGTCTTAAGACAGGCATTACGCTAGCAGTGCAGAGGACCATGCTCCACAGACTCTAGAACTGTTAGAGGGGACACTTCACAGGGCCGGGGGAGGAGACACGGAACTCAGCTGTTGCTTTTTTATTATTTTCTTTCTTATTTATTTTAGAACTCCCTTTAGTTTAGGCTGACCTTTAACTCCTGGGGATCCTCTTGCCTCATTCTCCTGAGTGCTGGGGTTATAGCATCCATCATCATGCCTGGCTCCTGCAATCCCTTTTTCATCTTTTTGAGACAAAGCCTCACTATGCAGTTCAGGCTGGCCTTAAACTCACTTTGTAACCCAAGCTGGTCTCGAACTCACAAAGATCCTCCTGCCTGCCTCAGTCTCCCAAGTGCTGGGATTACAGGCATGCATACCACAGCCAGCTTGCAATCACTTCTTAAAATGAATTATATATACATAAATCTACTGAAAAACAGACACTAGATAACCCCACGAAAATTGATGATATAGCATTAAATATCACACTTAAAAAGGGCAACAGGATATAATTACCAAGAACCATGTAAGTGTATTTCTAAACATAAACATCCAAAAATCTAGGCAGACCCAGGCATAGTAGTACATAACTGTAATCCTAACACTCTAGAGGCTGAGGCAGGAGGATCATAAATTCCACCCCATCCTGGGCAACTCAGGTGACTTACGAAGACCCCAAGAAAAATGTAAAAAGAGGGGCTGGAGAGATGGCTCAGTGGAATAGGCGCTTCCCTGCCAACCACAAGGGCCTGAGTTCGATCCCCAGTTCCGCAAAAAACAACAACAACAAAAAAGAAAAATGTAGAAAGAGCTATAGCTGTAGCTCAGTGTGAAGACTCTCAGACCAATCCCCAGTGCTGAATGGAAAAAAATCTAGGTAATCAGACCAACATGCAAAGCTACAAATGATTTCAATCTGGAGGAAAAACACAAGGAAATCACCTAGGCAACTAGACAAACACTGCAGCATGGCACACAGTGCCCCCTCTGCTGTTCCTGTCCCTTTGCCTCTCAGCCACCCAGCACCCAAGCACAACCCACTGAAGCTCCATCCCCACCTGACTGGCACAAGCTGGCCACAGGTTATTCTTCTGAACTGCAATGTGCACATAAACAGAATGGAGTATGGATTATTTTTTTATTATGTAATTAAATAAAATATTTGCCTTTCAATGACCAGAACAGGTTGCTGTCCATCACTCCAATTATGGAGAGGAAAATGTATGGTGCCCAGGAGCACATCAGCCACCACCAGGAGCTATCAGACAAGCTCCGAGCACTGGAACGGCTATCAGTGTGCCTGCGTCAGCCCAGGAGAGCCCCTGGCAGCTGTACCTGCAAAGCGCAGAGGCGCGTCCTTATCCAGGGCGATCAGGGGCGGGTCAAGCAGCACTGTGTTGTCATTCTCCGTCACAATCCCATGGTAGGTGGGCTCCAGCCAGGGCTTGTGCCTGTTAACTAGGTTTGGAAGAAGAAGAAAACAGGCCAGGTTAGTTTCTGCTTTACCCTCGCTGCCTATTTTGCTTTGGTTTTCACTGATGCTGGGGATAGGCCCTCGGGCTTCACATGCTCCGGGCAAGCAACCCGCTGCCCCCACCCAAATCCAGTTACAACTCTGATTTGACCGACAGCAACAGTCTCAGTTTGGCTGCAGTACTTGGTATTGAGACCTAAAGTGCATGAAATTCTAAATTCTAGAGTAAATGCTGTAGAAATTATCACAAGTGAAATGATCACTATGAAGTGACCAGAAGGAAGAAAAGAGCTGGCTTGTAACGGGAGGCTGAGGCAAGAGGATCCACTGGAGTCTATGTGGCCAATCTTGGCTATGTAAGTGAGTTCAGGGTCAGCCTGAACTACATAACAAGACTACCTCAGAAAAAGAAGACTGAAACTGCTCCAAAATCAGGTGAGAGAGAAAAACTGATGGTTATAGATAAACTCAAACTACTTATTTTTAGTCTATTACAGAAAATTTACAAAGAAAAAAAATGCATTTTACTTATTACCATTAGTTGCCATGGCACTATTTAAAATTAGTATTAGAGGGGCCAGGGAGATGGCTCAGTAGAATAAGCACTTGCCTGGCAAGTGCAAGGGCCTGAGTTGAATCCCTGGTACCACCAAAAAAAATAAATAAATGAAATAAAATAAAATATAAAATAAAATAAAATTAGTATTAGAAACAAATGCAAACAGATGCATTAAAGACAATACTTATGAATTACAAACACCAGGCATTAAAATGAAACAATGTAGAATTTCTTTTTAAAAAGGTCAAAAATGCGTATTTAAAAATGACCTACTGGGGGTGCTGGTGAGATGGCTCAGTGGTCTAAAGCACCTACTTAGAACAAGCTAAGCTAAGCAAAGCACAGGGACAGTGGTTCAATCCCCCAGCACCACATGCCAGCCAGCCCCGCCCCCTGGTGGGCTGACCTGCCCCCCCCCACAAATAAATAAATAAAAAATAAAATAAAAAATAAAAATAAAAATGACCTACTGGGGCTGGTGAGATGGCTCAGTGGTCTAAAGCACCTACTTGGAACAAGCTTGGCAAAGCACAGGGACCGCGGTTCGATCCCCCAGCACCACATGCCAGCCAGCCCCGCCCCCTGGTGGGCTGAGCTGGCCACACACACACACATAAATAAAATTAAAAAAAGAAATAAATAAAAATGGCCTACTTTGGCCAAGCACGGTGGCACACAGCTGTAGTCTCAGCTGTTGGGAGGCAAGGGCAGGAGGATCACTGTGAGTTTGAGCCCAGCCAGGGCTACAAAGTGAGCTCAAGGCTAGCCTAAATTACATAGAGACTCTGTCTCAAAGAGACAAAAAAAAAAGACCACTTTGGAGGTGGCTGACCTAGCACCAGCTTCAAGCTCCCTCCAGTATGAGCCACACAACCCAGGAAAGGCAGCTGAGCTCTTGGCTTGGCCTCCTCCTCCTGTATCAAAAAGTAAAAGAGAGCTGGCACGTAGCTCAGTGCAAAGGCTGAGGTTCAATCACACACACAAACAAGGGAAAGAACTAAAACACAAATAATTCCAGACAAAACCATTTCCTCCCATCTCCACAGGCAGGCACCAACTTGCCCCTCCCTCTTGCCACTGCTTGTACCACAGGGTCCACAGCCAAAGACACGAAGAGTTCTCACCCAGGGCCTGTGGTGGCCTGTGTGTGTGGCTCTATCAGTCAGTTTCACTATACTACAGGAAATTAAAGCAGAAGTAATGTGATATAAACTTTTAAAAACTCACAAATATTTTAATGCAACCTATTTTACAAATCAATGTTTAAAAAAAAATCGATGTTTACCAAGAAAAGTGGAATTGTGTTTTGAGAGAGGGTTTCACTACGCAGCCCCCCAGGCTGGCCTCAATTTCTTGGGCTCAGGCCATCCTCCAACCTGTCTCCGAGGAGCTGCGACTACAGGCACACCCGCACTCCGTGTTAAGGCCCTTGTGTTCTTGCAAACCTCCAGGTGGGCTGGCTTAACAGGGAAGAGCTGGGCTCTTGCTGCTACCCCTGCTGGCAGTATGTGCTCTTACTATCCATGATGGAGCCCGAGGAAACTGTCTCGAACACAGTCGGCCCAGGGAGCGCACACGGCCTCTCAGGCACTGCAGAAAACGCGGCCCTGCTGAGGGTTGCACAGGGCTCCACAGGACAAAGGGCAGCTCTGCTGTACACTGAGACAGGCGTCGCCCCACCTGCCCAGCCTCTGCATCCTCTCCAGGTAATGGGGACTCACCATAGGGCTTTTGCACTGAGTCATCCCCAGCCCTATTTTACATTTTGAGACAGGATCTCACTGAGTCAGTTGCCAGGATTGGGCTTGAACTTAAACCCTCCTGCCTCAGCCTCTCAGAGTGCTGGGATTGGTATGCACCACTACACCTGGCTTCCAGGTATCTTTTTTCGAAAACCATGTTCTGACAGCTGGGATGAACCTGGTGTGACTGACGTGAGATAAGTGAGCTGTTTGCAGGAGGACATAGTCTGAACACCCTAAGGTCTGTCATCCCTCTCTCATTTAAAACAGGCTTTGGGGGCCAGGGAGATGGCTCAGTGGAATAAGCACTTCCCTGGCAAGTGCAAGGGCCTGGGTTCAATACCCAGTTTCACCAAAAAAAAACACACACAAAAAAACACCAGGCTTTACTTTAACTTGTCATTAACAACAATATTTGACCCCTATTTGTTTCCATACTTTAAAAGGTTTTATTAATAAAAATACAAGCATAATGAAACATTCTAGCATTTGAATCCATAAAACCCGACTTAGTATCAGTTTATTGACTTTATTTAAACCATTAGGAATGAAAAAACATAAAGCAGTACAAACTGCCTGTCATGTGACACATGACTAATAACAGAATGTGTGATATGCCACCTTGTGGGAAAGGTGGCAGGCCTTTCCAGGAAATGGGGGGGGGGGGATGACTCCACAGCTGTACTTCTAGCCCCTCCCCCAGGATTCTAATTTTATAATTTAAGCTTTCTAGATTGCCCATGGGGAGATCTGACCAGTTCCAGGGACTGAACTTTTCAATATTTAATGAATGGTATTTTTAATATTTCATTGCATTCAATTTGCATTATAAATCATTTATAGAAACAAGCGATTGATGTTTCTGTAATCAGCCCTTTAAAAAACAACTCACAAGACAACTGACCACTGGCAGTTAGTCTAGGAATGTCACCTACATCACAGGTCTACACCTGACTCATTTCATCTCATTCTAGATCATTAAACTCCAACTACACTTCAAATGACACAGCACTATACTTTAAATTATAGACCAGCAAAGCTGTCAATCAGATCTTTGGAAAGTGTGGAGCCTATCTGGGGCACACACACCTACACTGGAGGATATAACTAGCTTTTATGGTTGTGGTAGATTTTAATTTTCAGAAATTGCCACAGATCTTAAAATCAAGACAAAAAGAATATAACAGCCAACTTCAGCATTAACTTTATATAAAAATTAAGCCAGCATTGGGGCCAGCGAGACAGCTCAGCAGTCTAAAGTGCCTGCTTAGGCAAGCTTAGGCAAGCCTAGAGACCACGGTTCAATCCTCAGCACCACATGCTGCACCAACCCCATGGAGCCAGCCACAAAAAAAAAAAAAAAATTAAGCCAACATTAGTGGTGCATCCTATAATCCTACCACTCTGGGAGGCTGAGGCAGGAGGAACACAAGTAGAAGCCCAGCCTAGGCAACTTAGTGAAAACTAAATCGTTTCAAAATAAAGAAATGGGCTGAGGATATCGCTCATCACAAAAGTCTTGGGTTCAGTCTCCAGCATAGCAAATATAAAACCAAAGTTATGTGTCCTGGGCCTACTGATGTATCCAAATGGTGGAGCCCTTGCTGGCATGTCAGAGCACTAAGTTCAATCCTCAGCATATGGGAGGATGGTGTTTAAGTTAGGCATCCCGAGCGGCCATGGGCTAAGGAGAAACATCCCTACACCGAGCCACAGAAGCGAGGGATTTGGCAGGTTGGCTCCGAAGTCTATTCAATGACAAGGCAACACGGTACTCTGATATCTACCTAGCACCCCAAACTGTTCCCTTCTGAGATGCTCATGTATATGGAGAAACTCAAACTAGAATCTGAGGCGTCTTTTATTTCAGGACACACAGGCAGCCATATGGGCCCTTAAATAATAACAGCAGATTATTTCAGAAGATTTACAGGCATTTCACCTATAAATCCTAGGCTTCAGAAGAATCTGCAATTAAGGAATACTGCCACAAGGTGGCAGAAGTTATCTCCAATGACATGTTCCAAATTATCTAACCCAGCTAAAAATCCCACTAGCTACTTACTAAAGGAGTGTCAGCAGGCCCTCTGTTAACATCATTTGCACAGAAAAGTATCTTATACTATCTTTAAAATCCCCAGCTATGTCTTTTCTTCCCTCAAAATACAATTTAAATAGTATGATAGCACGCAGTTCCAAAATCAAAATAGAAAACATGGCTCTGTCCAACTCGCTGAGTAATGACTCCGGTCATAGGTTCTTTTGTTAGGATCAAACCATCCCCAGTCCTTCCAGCCAGCTTACCGTCCAAAGTCCTTTTTGCTTCTCCCAGCTGGCTAACTTGCTCAGACGTTTCCCTAGACAGACACTCCTGTGCCGAAGGTCCCACACCCCACTGACCATGGAAGAACGTGAGTGGAGCCAAGCAGTGGGGCAAGAGTACACTTGAGTCATGGCAGTGAACTGGAAAGGGAGACGCTGCTCCATGTGGGTAACCTCACCAGCGAAGAGGCAGCCCAGCACAGCCACACAAGACGCACATGACAGAACTGCCACCACTTCCAACATTTCTTCTACCCATGTGGGAGGGAAAGTACGAGTTCTCAGTGGGGCAAAGACATAGACCGGGCTGCTCACAAAATGGGCCAGGACACATCATGGGCCTCATTTGCTCATTAGGTGGGGAAGGGCAGCTCCACCAGGTGTCTGGTGCAGAGCGGGGCCGACCTGGGAGGCCAGCACACCTGCGGGAGCAGTGGAAGCACAAGGCAACCTGACAATGTGCTGGTACTCGGGGCAGGAGGGAGCACTGTGACTTGCACTCAGCTCAGTGCATGGCTCTGAGAACGCTGGAAGGTGCGGGGACCGTGATTCCAGTGGCACTGTGAGGCCCTCTCCTTCTCCACCCGAACACTCCCACTCTGCAGACCACAGCAGCCGGCCAAATTTCAGAGTGGAATGGAGAAAGGGCAGGAACCTTGCAATGGGGCAGAACTTGGCTAATGTGTGGATTCTGCGTCTTGCCTGCTCTGGAAATGGGAGCTTTAGTTATTTGTTTGTTTTGGCTTTATTTGCTTGCAGTGCTGAGGACTGAACCCAGGGCCCAGAGCCTGCTAGACAGTGCTGGGAGCAGATCATTCAACCAGCCAGATGCAGGTGGGCATCGAAAGCCAGGAACGGCACCCACTGCTGGGCCTTCCCGCTGTAACACGCACAGAGAAATACAGGCCCCTCTGTGCATGTGTCTTCATAAATGAATCACAAGCAGAAGTCCTGTTTTGGAAATACCTGAACAGGGAGATAGCAGGGCTAAGGAAGCTCTTGGGCTTAAGGCATCGTTTCCATGGCCACCTCCCAATTAGCACCTCCTAAATACATAACTGAGGCCGGAAGCAAGTCCCCAGTCTCCAACCCTTCGGAGGCCTTACTTTATCCTTTTGCTCACCAAAGAGAAGCAGTATTTTGCAGTGATACCATTAAGCATAAAATCATGGAACAACAAAACTCTCCCACTTTTAACAAAAGAGAAAACTTCAGCCAACCAAAGTAGCAAGAACATGAAATGTACACGCAATCCATCTCCTTTACACATGTGGCATTCCCAGGAACAGCTTTTGTCATGCAGCATCGGTTTCCTCTGACTTGCAAAAATGCATTTCTAAGTCACTATCAGCAATGCTTTTTCCTGAAACAGAACACTTGCACAGAACCTCCACTCTGTGAGCCCAAGTATAAAGCTACCTCATCATAATCCCAAGTAAACCTGCCTTCAAAATGAAACCTTCGATCCCCAGTAAAAAAACAACAACAAAAACCCACCATGAAACACCTGTAGCATACCCTGATCACGAGCTGAGATCTCAGCACTCAGCACAGCCTGGGCCTCACGATTTCTGGCTGAGAGGCGTCTGGTATCTTTCGGGGTGTTCTGCAGTGCCTTTGGCCTCCTGCCACTAGAGGGTGCCAGTGCCTCTGCCACTTAGGACAACCAAAGCTGTCTTCAGATACCTCCCAGGAACCCGGGTACCCCTTTCCCTGAACCCTAGAGAACCACCACCTTGGAGCCACCTCATTAAAGAAATTCAGTGCTTTCCACATAATCACCTGGAAGCTTTGAAACAGCCAACTTCATAACTTGGGTGTATTACTTCCACATGAAGGTAAATTTCAGTGAGAATAAATCCTTAGATCAATCAAGCATCTACTTTCCACTAGTACAGTGAAACTTGTCCTGTGTTCACCACGCCAGTAACAAGAACCAAGCACTGCACCAGCCACATCCTGTGACATCCAAGGCTGGCATCAGCCATGGCCGTGTTCTAAGTGGTGAGGCTAGACCAGGGCCCAGCCTTCTGGGAGTACACAGGACAGATACCTATCCCTGGGTTGTCACTGCTAGCTCAGCGATGACATGTAAGAGAGTCAACCATTAAATGCCACAGGAGAAACCCAAGTGCAGAGTGAGGAAGAGCCCAAAGGGGATTTCTCCCTGTGGAAACCCGTCAGACCAAGGAGACCAGACCAAGGAGGCCCAGCCTGCCTATGCATGGCAGGAATGAGCAGCCCCTCACGGATGACCAGCCCTAGAAGCAGGGTAGAGGGAAGTCAGGCACACATTAAAGAGGGGAAAGATTGCAGCCTGCAGCTTGGAGTTCAGGCTTCTAGTTCACTAGGCTGAAGGTAGTTGTCCCCCATCTGAGACTGAAAGTTAGAGGGAAAACAGGGCAGAGAATCCTAAGGAAGGGTTGCTGTGGACTGAGCATGTCCCCTCGTGGGCTAGACACCGAATCCCCAAGTTCCTATGCTGATGGGTCACAGGCAGGGCATCTGGGAGCCACTACGTTAGTTAGATGAGGTCAGGGGGTGCAGCCCCACAATGGTATTAGCAGCTTTGTAAGAGAAGAGAGACAGAACTGAGCTGCACCTCTCCTTCTCGCCAAGCAAGGCCCTTGGCCACCTTTTGCAGCAAGAAGTCCTAACCAGATACTGCAGCTTAATATCAGAACTTTCAGCCTATAAACCTACAAAAAAACTAATGTCTTTTATTTACAAATAGCCTGGTCTCTGCTGGTGTTATAACAACAACAACAAAAAGCACAAAAACAAACGTGCAGCTTTACTGTGCCCTGGCAGAAACAAGGAACCTCTACACCCCAGCTCCTCAAGGCCAGCTGAGAATGCTAAACTGCAGGGCCGGGGGAGGGGGGACGCACGTGCCACAGAGTTTGTGCTTAATAGGCACAAGGCCTAGGGTTCCATTCCCAGCATCCTCCAGAAAATCATTTGCAACCATATCCTGCAAAAAAATTTTCTTTCTTTTTTTTTTTTTTCATTTATGTATTTGGTACAGGGTCTCACTACGTAGCTCAGACTCATAGTAATCCTCCTGTTCCAACTTCCCCAGCACTGGGATTACAAGGTGCGCATCACACACCCGGTCTCGGTAGCTGGCTCAGTGTGCCCCAGGGGCAGGACCAGCACAGCACAAGGACCAAGGATAGAACCCTGGACCCTGTGCTTGCCAAAGCAGGCGCTCAGTTGGCTGAGCTATCTCGCCAGCCCTTCGCAAAAAAAATTCTTAGTCTAACTTTTCAAAGTTTAAAGTGGGTCTTCTAATTTTTTCCTCCAAATTTGAAATACTACTTAAAAAAAAAAAAACTGTGGTAAAATAACACAACATAAAAGTTTAGCCTCTTAATCTTTTTTTTTTTTTTTTCTTTCCTTTTTCCTGCTTCGGGAGACAGAGTTCTCATCATGTTGCCCAGGCTGACCTCAGACTGCTTGGTTCTAGTCAGCCTTTGACCTCACACCCCACAGAGCTGTCATGAATGAACAGCACCTTACCAAATGCCATTTCCCAATGAATCCACATGACCTTGCAATTCTTATTCATAAGCCTGTCAACACGGTTGATTTCTGAATGCGCAAATAGCCTTGTGTACATGGGATAAATTCCGTACAGGCCAAGGTGTAGGATTCTTTTTATAGATCACTGGATTTGAATTTCTAACATTTTGTTGAAAACTTATTCTAACAACTTTACTGAGGTTGCCATTTGAAGAAAAAAAAAATCCTGTTTTGATCTGAAAGTCCTACTTGTTTGAGGACACCCCATTTCATTCAATCAACAACAAATGTAACACATTTACAGCACTGCCAGTCACAAGTCAGGCACTCTGTGTATCATTTTGCTTATCATTAAGACTGATTTTTCCAAAAGCATTATTTAGCTACACGATTGTAACAAAGAGACAGCAACTGTCACAATGTTATTTTTGAGACATCAGGATGTGATGATCACAAACGTGCTTTTAAAAATGAAGATAAAAAGAAGTCAAGTAGAACTAATGTTTCTGCTGTCAAGTCTAGCTGAAATAGAGCGCCCGCAAATCTGAGATCAATACAGTACCTGCAAGCCTATGACTCAGCCCTGTCCATAACCTTTTCAGACCACAGATTCTCTTCAGAAATCTATCCAAAACCTGGAACCCTCTACCCCTCAAAAAATGCGACCACACAAAATAGTAGGTTTAAGGGACATCTAGACTCTACAGACACAGTCTAGGTAAAAACTGCTCTTACAAAACATAGAGTAGAGGCCAGGGAGATAGCTCAGTAGAAAAAGTGCTTGCCTGGCAAGATTAGGGTCCTGAGTTCAATCCCCGGTCTACAGCCATACCACCCTGAACACGCCCAATCTCGTCTGAGTTCAATCTCCGGTACCACAAAAAAACCAAACCAAAACAACAAAAAAACCCAGAGTAGAATCTAATTGGCCTCATAAAGCCGGCATCTTCATCCAGAACTGGAAAACAAACTGCAAAGCTGTTTCTTTTATGTGGCTCTGAGCTTTACTTGTATTGAGAGTCTGCAGCAGCATCTTCACCTGGACACCTCCTTCACTACCCCAGGACAGTGGCCAGGAAGAAACTAAAATAAGGAGGGTGCTGCCTCTGCCTCTCCAGAGGCCTTAATGACTGGTGACAGAGAGGTGAAAAGTGACACAGTTAATTTCAGGCACATTTGTGGTTTGAATAAAAGCTCAGAGCCCAAAGAAGCTTCTGCAATTGTTTTCTGATCAGCCGTACAGAGGGCCCCCCCTTGTACTCCCTCGCTCAGGGGCTGAAACCACCACACATTATCACTTCATGTTCTTAAGAAGATGAAAAGGAAAAGGTACCTTTGGTTAAAATAGTAAGGTCCTATCAGGTGTAGTGGTGCACCCCTGTAACCCCAGCACTCAGGAGGGGGAGGCTGAGGCAGAAGACTGAAACAAATTTGAAGCCAGCCTAGACTACACTACACAGTGAGCCCAAGGCCAGCCTGAACCATGTGAGACCCTGTCTCAAAACAAAACAAAAACAAACAAAACAGTAAGGTCCTAGGTGAATGAAAAGGGGGCACATGGCAAAACCTTATTCTATTATTATTATAATATTATAAATAATCCCACATTGAGTGTAACTATGTTACATCTTAAAAATAAAAATAAATCTTGGATTTAAAAAAGGAAGAACCTGGGCTGTTGAGATGGCTCAGTGGTCTAAAGCACCTACTTAGAACAAGCTTAGCAAAGCACAGGGACCGCGGTTCAATCCCCCAGCACCACATGCCAGCCAGCCCCGCCCCCTGGTGGGCTGAGCTGGCCACACACACACACACACACACACACACAAATAAATAAATAAAAATTTAAAAAAAAAAAAAAAAGGAAGAACCTGAGTTCAATCCCTGGTTCCGCCAAATAAATAAATAAATAAAATAAAATAAAAAAGGAAGATAACTAGTTAGATGTGAGGGTAGGAAATGGATGAATAAAAGAATATAGAAGTTTCATTCTTTTTTTCTTTCCATATGCTACACTGCCCAGGTTGACCTTGAACTCCTCCTGCCTCCGCCTCCCTAGTAGCTAGGATTATAAGTGCATGACACAAGGTCCAGCAAGGCTTCCTTCTTTAAACAAGTTCCAGGGTTAGCCTACAGAACAGCCTGAAGATTTGCTCTGAGCACACACCAGCTACAGTACATCATAACCCAGTGAGGATGGCCAGCATTTATTCCCTGCCCTCAGGAAGACACGCATTAGCTTGAAGTGGTCTCCAACAAATGTCCTTTCGAAGCAAAGAGAATGCTGAGTTGAGCATGAGGAAGAGCTCAGCGGCAGAGCATGAGGTGGAGCTCGGCGGTAGAGCACATGCTCCACATGAGGTCCTGGTTTTCAGCAGTAAAAACAGCCCATGTGGAAAGAAGCTTCACTTCTTTCTCTTAGCCACTAGCTCACTCCCCCCCCCCCCCGCTCAGGTTTTCCTAAGTGGCTTTATTTAATTTTCCAAATATCATACTGACAAACTTTTCTAGAAGCACATAAGAACATGTCCATGGCATTAAGTGTAGAAATGAATTACTTTTCTAATTGGGTTATTTCTTACTCAATGTAAGATTCACTGTATAAACCAGCTGGCCAGGAATCAACACAAAGCATACTGGAGCTGGCGCAGGAGCCACTCCTCTGAGTGCCTCAGCCAAGCAGGGCAGAAGAGCATAAGTACCCAGGCCAGGGCTGCAACATGGCCAAGGCCCTGGGTCTGTCCCCCCAACTAGGGTGGGAGCCAGCCTGCCTGCCATGTCTGCCATCCACATTTACTCTGTCTCTGAGCATCATAAACAACTGTCACATGTACTGAGCGCCTCTAATGTCACAAATGTGACTTGACAGCCAATGTTGCACAAGAGCCTCATGTCCAGTAACAAGATTTCTTAGTGACAAAAGCTTTTGCACGACTCTCCCAGGAGTCCCCAAGGTGACAGGTGGGCATCCGTATACACTCAGGAAGGAGGAGGTTGCCCTGGAGACCACAGGCTGGGACCCTGGGGCGGCAGGGTACAGGTGAGGGACTCCTGCACTCAGGCAGGTCCTCTGGGTTTTGGAAGCCAACACCCTTCAGCCATCCTCCTCTCCACAGGGAGACTTGGAGCCACATCCTTAACTGCAGGGTCCCTGGAGCAGAGCAGGCTCTCCACCCCAATCCAGATACAATGCATAAACACACGTTCAAGCTAGGGATAGGGGCACTCCATAGCCTGCAATCCCAGCCTGTATAGACCCTGACTCAAACAAGAAACTTGTACAGGGGGTGGGGATGTAGCTCATTGGCACAGCCACTTGCTTGGCAGTCATGAGGCCCTGAGTTTGATTCCAGGCAGAGAGAGAAAAAGGGGG
>NW_004524689.1:6388880-6392634 GCF_000260255.1 Octodon degus
GGGAGGGGAGGGGAAAAGAGCAGTACTTGCAGGAGGGTTGTTGACCAAGGTGGGTAAGCACAGGGGTGAGGTTCGGGGACCCTGTGCCATTACAACCTCTGTGACCTCTTAGTGGAGGTGATGTAGGGCTGGGCCATGAGGAAGTTCAAAAAGGAAGAGTAGAAGACCATGCAGGGCCGGGGAGATAGCTCAGTAGAGTAAGTGCTTGCCTGGCAAGATCCATGCAGAGGTGGAGGAGGAAGAAGAGAACAAAACCAGAGAAACCTCACTTAATGAGGTGTGCACCCTGGAGGCAGGGAGAGCAGACCTCAGCGTCCAAAGGCCCTAACACAGCCTCCCTGCCTCCGCCTGCTGAAGCTGAAGCCTGAAGCCGCAAGGCCTTAGAAGGCAGCTCCCCAGCTCCACTTGGAGCTGAACTCAGAATGGCACACACTACCAAACAGAACCATCAAGCCAGCAGAGCCGGGTGGCTCGTGGCTGTCATCCCACCACTGAGGGAAAATGAGGCAGCAGGAACCAAAGTTTGAGTCCTCAGCAACTCTGTGTCTCAAAATAAAAATTGTTTCACAAGAGCTGGGGGTGTAGCTCTGTGGTTCAGCATCCCTGGCTCATTCCCAGGGCCCACCCCACCACATCATGGAATGCTCACAAGCAAGGCTGGCAAGGGCTTCCTTGGCAACTGCATGCCCACTCCGAGAGCCCTGGGAATGCCTCTCCTAAGATACTCAGCAGTGGCCCAGCGTGCTATAGGGCCTCGCCCCTGCGGCAGCAGCACACCAGGCAGGCCTGCTCTCCAGACAAGGCAGCAAGCATCCCCAGGCGTCCCTGTCAGGTGCCCAGAAGCAAGTCACGCAGCCTCAGTGAACCCAACTTCACCACCAGCTTTTCCTAACTGCCTCGTTGCCATCAAATCCACCACCTGCTTGGACTTCCTGCTGCCTCACGGCCCTGTTAATGCTGGCAAGACTAATTTTGAGGATGATAATGAGTTAAGGCACCCACACTTGCATTTTGTAAGGAACAGTAATGATTTCACATAAAAACATAAGCTACAATTTAAGAAACATGGGCACTTGCAAGCTGGTGGAGGAAAAAAAAAATTTTTTTTTTGAGACAGGGTCTTGTTCTGTCTTCCAGGTTGGCTTGAACTCACTATGTGGCCCAAACTGGCCTAGAATTTACGGCGATCTTCCTGGCTCATCCTCCTGCAGGCCTGTACCACCACATCTGGCTAGGAAAATACTTTTGAAACAAACCTTTAATAGCCCTCAATTTGTATCCTACATTGATGGACATCACATCAAAAAGTCATTTTTTAAAGTCAATTATTTCCCAGAGACTCAGCTACTCAGGAGGCTGAGACAGGAGGATCACAGGAATCCAAAAGTTTTCATTCACTGAGAAGAAAGGTTTGTATTAATATTTTTTAAAGACAAGATATCATGTCTGCATCTTGTCCTCTGAATAACTACTACAAAGACAACAATATGCAATGTATCAATTATTGTAACTGTCCTACTAACCTGTTTTGAAACTGTGCCATTGCTGTTTTTTCTCATTAAAATGAATAAAAAATAAAATTACAAAATGAGGATTTAAAAAAAAGAATCTAAGAGTTTGAAGTCAGTCAGAGCAACATAAAAAGTCTATGTCTCAAAAAAAAAAAAAAAAAAAAGCCAGCCATGCAGATGGAAATTATTTGGAGTATATGTATTTTTATGCAACTTTCTACAGAATTGAATACATAGCACAAGAACAAACCGACAGCATGGCACTCTTAGAATACTTTAAAACACTGAAGCATCCACATTCGTTTATCAAAAACACTTACAGTGCCAATCAGCAGCCTAGTGATGTGACAAAGTACATGCCTGATTTCCTTTGCTTCGCCATTTTGCAATGTTATCAGGAAATCAGGCCAGGCCTGCCCTTTCCCTTCTCTTTATCATTACCACATTCGTCTTGAACTAAAATAAGACAGAACACTGTCCAAAATCATAACGTAACAGTTGGGCAGCAATTTCCAACTTTTGTGTGTGTTTTTATAGTCTCATGACCTTCATATACAATGGAAGACCTTACCACATATAGTTCAAAAAAGGCCATGCAGTGTCCAAGACCCGCTGACATTCATTATCAACGCAAAGTCCCTAACACCTGCCACCCAAGTACCATCGTATGCTGCCTATGATTGTCCTATAAACCCATAAATGCCAGCCAGAAACATCAAGATTCTTTGTTCTTTTTTTTTTTTTTTTGCCCTTTGATTATTTATGTTTCTACAAAACTAACAATAGTGAGATTAAGGTTTTGACATGGAGCTCTTACATTATTTATAAAATGGTTACTTTATATGTAACATTTTTGCAATAAACACAAGGAAAGTACTCAACAGCATTTCACAGAGTCCATCTGACTCTGACTGAGACGCACATTTATTTTTATTACACAGCAGGATGAACGACCGATGAGCTAGGGTCCAAGATGGGGGATGGGAGAAGCCAGAACACTCTGCTTGAGTGTTCTGGGGATGTCTCAGCCCCAGGACTGAGACTACACAGGCTGGTCTCCAAGGACCCTGAGACATGCAGCAGCTGGGGTCTGCCAATTGGAAAAGGATGGACACCACTGTCTGGTTCTGTGAGTGCAAAGCTCAAGACAGACAAAGTTCTGGTTGACTTCTATGCTGTTAGAGCATAGGAAGACAAAGAGCTGGTGATGCTCTTCACAGGAACAAATTACATGGAAACATTTTCAGAAAGTTACCAGGAAAGTCGGGAAATCAGCATCACTGACAACTGACTTAGTGCCAAGCACCCCTTAAAATACGTTGCTCATCTGGGACTTCAGTGTGGCGCTTGACCAAGCACCTCTCCACATTCTGTGACTGAGACACAATGGGGACAGAGAGCCTGGACAAGAGTACAGTGGACTCAATGGCCACAGCCACCCTAAGAGGTCTGTGAGGAATGTACCCCAAAAATCTGGGCAGCCTCAGTCACCTCCCAAGGCTTTGTGGTTGCTTGGCTCTTTCCCTCATTATGTCAAATCCCAGCACTCTGAGACACAAGAGCGGACAGATGGAATGTGGACTGAGGGCCCGCCACCCAAGACGCCGAGAATAAAGGAAATGCCAAGGCTAGAACAAAACACTGCACGGCTGGCATGACAAGGCAAGACCATCGTGCAGACCGCTGAACCAAGACAACTCCTCCAGCCTACCTGGGAGGTGGCCAGGGACATGCCCAATGGAAAAGAAGCAGGCCAGGGAAGTGAGAAGCCTGAGGAGGAGCCGAAGGCACCCAGGTGCTGCGAGAGGAAGGCGAGGGCCAGGGGACCCCTTTGTTGGTGGGAAGGTAAAACGTTTCTGCCTGTGGCTGGCAACAGCCCGATGAACCAAGCACAATTACCACAGGACCCAGTCATTCCACTGTGGGCGTCATCCCAGGAACCGAAAGGAGACAGTCAAACACTGACCTAGGAACAGTCACAGCGACACTACCAGAAATCCAGCAGATGAGAACAGCCCAAAATAATTACCAACAGATACATGGGCAGGTAAAATGTGGTACATGGTACAATGGAACCATAAAATAAGTATTCTTAGTTACTACAATGTGGATGATTCTCAAAAACATGCCCTGCAGGGTGGGCACATACCTATAATCCCAGCACTCTGGGAGGCTGAGAAAGGAGGATCAAAAGTTCAAGCCCAGAGGGCCAGGGAGATGGCTCAGTGGAATAAGCGCTTCCC
>NW_004524689.1:6392809-6394464 GCF_000260255.1 Octodon degus
AAAAAAAAAAAAAAAAAAAAAGAATAGAAAATGAAAACAGGGCTGGGGATGTAGCCCAGTGTGAAAGTCCCAGGTTTAATCCTCAGAACTGAAAATAAATAAATTAAACAATGCTGGCTCAAAGAAGCCACACATAAAAGGTCATGAATTATATGACTTGTTGGTATGAAACATCCATGAGTAAATGCAGAGACAGAGCAGACTGAGCTTAGCGCTTGCCAGGCATGGGGGGAAATGTAAGCAGCAGCTATAACCTCGGGTATGAGGTTTCGGCTTGGGGCCTGCACACAGTCTAGAACGGGACAGAACTAGTGGATGTACAACAGCACCAATGTACTGACCACTGCTGAACTGTACATTTTAAAAGTATTATGCCAGGGGCTGGAGATATGCAGAGGTACGGGTGCCCAGAGGGGCCCTGGGTTTGGTCCCTCTGGACATTCTGATTTCCAGCCCTGCAAAGGAGGAGCTTGGTAATCACACTCTGTCCTAACTAGTAAAAAGCGGAACAGGACGTGAAATCAGTAACTCTTCTTTGCTTGATCAGAGCAGTGCGGCTACAGGGCAGGCTGCTGTCCTCTCCCCACCTCCCAGGAGTCGCACAGGGGAATCCAGAGCACAACTCTAACGCAGGAGGGAGGGGAAGGCGTGCCAGGGTGTGGAACGCTGAGCTGTGACTGGGGTTTGTGTGCAGGGAGACAGTCACAAGGGACCCCACATCCCTGTGATCTGACTTTCAGGAGGTCTACCAGGTCCTCACAGTAAACATCAGAAAAAATCACCTTGGGCTTCTGGCAGGGGTGTGAAAGCAGTCATTTTTTAAATACAGCACAGCATTATTCTGCTCTATTATAATTTTTGGTGCTGGAGCTCAAACTCAGGGCCTCTGCGTGCTAGGCGAGAGCTCTGGCACTGAGCTCTTTTCACCCCCTCAAAAATGTCAGCAGAAAAATCATACCATGTCTACTGTTCTCAGACCACAATGGAATGAAATAAGAAATCAGTAAAGAAAGACAACTAGAAAAATCCAAAAATACTTGGAGATTAAGTATCACATTTCTAAATAACACATGGGTCAAAGAAGTAATTCCAGTATGGTGCACACCTATAATCCAAGCACATTAAAAGGCTGAGACAGGGGCCAGGGAGATAGCTCAGTAGAATAAGCACTTGCCTGGCAAGTGCAAGGGCCTGAGTTCAATCCCCGGTTCTGGAAGAAAAAAAAAAAAAGGCTGAGACAGGAGAATTTTAAGTTCAAGGCTTGCTGGGGCTACATACTTAGTTTACAGCAAACTTAAAGTATATAATAAGACCTTCTCTCAAAAGAAAAAAAAAAGAGAAATTTTAAAATATTTTGAGCTACACAAAAACAACTCTGGGACAGTTATGATGGAATGCACCTATAATCCCAGAACTCAGGAGGCTCAGACAGGGGAATCTCTATGAGTTCAGGCCCTGCCTCAACTACACAGTGAATTCAAAGTCAGCCAAAACCACATAGGGAGGGGCTGGAGAGATGGCTCAGTGGTCTAAAGCACCTACCTGAAACAAGCTTGGCAATGCACAGGGACCGTGGTTCAATCCCCCAGTGCCACATGCCAGCCAGCCCCGCCCCCTGGTGGGCTGAGCTGGCCACACACACACACACACACAAA
>NW_004524689.1:6395669-6410516 GCF_000260255.1 Octodon degus
GAGAGGGTGTAGCCTAGGGACATAGCTCGGTAGTCTAAATACTTACCTGGCAAGCACAAGGACCTAGGTTTAATTCCTTGTACAGTGTGCCCTGCTGGCCCCGGAACCTGGGGCACACCCTGCTGGCCATCAAAACTGGGCGTGGTGGCACACGCCTGTAACCGCAGTGCTGGGGAGGCCGAGACAGGAGGAGCACTCTAAGTCCTAACTGTGTAGCTTGACCCCACAGCAAATAAATAAATTTAAAAGAAAAAAGAACAGTGGGATGTTGTAAAAACAGTACTTAGTGGGAAATGGGAAATTTATACTAGTGAACCCACGAATCGTCACATGCCATGAAATGACACAAAATTTCAGTCAGCAGGGGGCAACATATATGCCAGTTGTCCCATTAGATTACAGTGAAACTGAAAAACTATCAGGCATCATACTGTCATAGCACAGCATGTATTTTTTCTTCTTCGCTGCCTATTACTCACATCTGTAGTGACCATGCTGTCATCGCGGGCACAGAGCTGCCAGTCATGTAGGTTTCAGTCACGTGTGCTGGGACATACCTATAAACCCAGGACTTGGAAGGCTGGGACAGAAGAGTGGCCGTGAGTTCAAGGTTAGTCCGGACTACATGACGAGACCTTCTCCCCCACAAACACGTCCAGTCCGTAATGCCCGGTGCCAGTGGACTACCACATTCCTGGCTTAGGCACGTGCCATGCTTTTTACCATTAGAGTGCGCTCCCACTTACAAAATAAAAGGGAGTTCACTGTCAGGGCCCTTCAGGAGCACTGCAGGAGGAGACACTGACGCTGCAGGACCTGTGCCTCTGTCCACGAAGACCTTCCAGGGGACAAGCTGTGGAGGGGGGAGCACCGATGTCCTGCCCTGTGTAGGCCTAGGCTAATGTGTGTGCTTCTTAGTTGCTAACAAAAAAAGTTAAAAAAAAAAAAAAAAAAAAAAAAAACCTACCTTAGTGCAGGTGTGTAGAGCGTCATCTCACCCAGGTTTGCGTAGAAGACAGACCGAGCAAGGACGTTTCTCAGAATGTGTTCCATTAATAACAACACGTGACACATGAGGAAAGATGGAAAACCACACATTTAAGCTTCCATCTTAGGCAAAAGGGTGAGGAGTTCCAAGCAGTTCAAGGTCAGAGTGGCGTGCGTAACAAGAACCTCTGTCCAAAAAAAAAAAAAAATAAAAATTGCCTTTCTTCCAGCCGGGCATGGTGGCACACACAGGCCTGTAATCTCAGCACACCAGAGGCAAAGGCGGAAGGATTGCTGCGAGCTTGAGGTCAGCTTGTGTTACAAACTGCGCTTGAAGCCAGCCTAAACCGTATAATGAAACTGTCTCAAAAAAAAAAGAAAAGTTTCAGACATTCCTAGGTGAAAGGATGCACCTTGAGACCACAATCTTAAAAGTGAAATAAATCAGACTCATGTGTAAATACCATATTGTTTCTCTGGTGTGAAAAACCAAAAGTGTAAATAAGAACCAAAATGTGTATTAAATATTGTGAAGTTGGAGGAAAAATGTTCAGGGGGAGGGGGCCAGGGAAAGAGGAGAGGGAAAGGAAAGAAGGGAAAAGTCAAAAAGCTGGAGATGTAGCTCAGTGGCACAGTGCCCGCCTAGAAAGTGCAAGGTCCTGAGTTCAATTCCTGGTACAAAAAAAAAAAAAAAAAAAAAAAAAAAGCCAGCCTTTGCAAATAGGGAGAGGAGGAGAAAGGGTTAAAGGGATGAAGGAAAATGGGGAAAAAAGAATCAAATTGTGTCACATACAGGTACAAATTCTCCATGATAAATGTGATCATTAAGTATATCTAAAATGTACCAATACAATATGACCAAGGAATATTATAAATTATTTATAACATCCCCATGAATATTATAAATTCCCACGAATTTTTTTGTTTTGTTTTGCATTTGGTACACAGTCTCACTATGTACCTCTTGGACTTGTAGTGATCCTCCTGTCCTCAGTCTCCCCAGCACGAGGATTACAGGTGTGCGCCACTATACCGGGTCTCAGTGGCCAGCTCAGCATGCCCAGGGACAGGGCCAGCATGGTATGTGGTGCCAGGGATCAAACCCCAGTTTCTGCATTGCCTACACAGGCACTTAGTCCACTGAGCTATCTTGCCGGCCCTTGTTTCCACAAATTTGATAACCTAAATAAAACTGACAAATTTCTTGAAAGACAGAATATACCAAAACTCATACAAGTAGCAATACGCAATCTGAACAAACCCCCACCTAAAGACATTCAGTCAGGGGCTGAGATTCAACTCAAGGGTGGAGCCCTTATGCAATATGTGGGAGATCTTGGATTTGATCCTTAGCACCTTCCCCCACAAAATGTGGATCACAGACCTCAGATTGGTCATCATAGACCAAAGCAAAACATATACTATAAAATACCTCGAGGAAAACAAAGGTGGGAATCTAGAGGACCTTGTATGTGAGGTGATGACTTGTTCTTTTGAGACAAGGTGACTATGTAGCTCAGACTAGTGATGATTTTTTAGATACAAAACATGAAAGGTGTCATACCTAAAAGAAAATAAACAGAATTTATTAAAATGTAAAATTCTGCTCTGCGAAAGACAAGAGAATGAGAAGACAAGCCACGGGCTGAGAAGAAATATTTTTAAAAAACACATCTCATAAGGGACTGGTATCCAAGATCTCTTGAAGCTCAACAACAGCCAGGCACAATGGCACGAATTTGTAGTACCAACTACTATACTTGCAAGGCTGAGACAGGAAGACTTTGACCCCAGAAGTTCAAAGCCAGCTGGGCAACAAAGCAAGACTCTACCTCAAAACAAATCAAAAAGCCTCAACAAGAAGACAATGAGCGTAAACAATGATGAAAGAAAGGCTTAAGACTATGTAAATGTGAATGGAAACTTGGAAATACGTTTTTATAAACCACAGATTTTTTGTTGTTAATCAGGAGATCCATATTTATTTTGCAATTAAATGTCAAGCCTGTGGATGATTTTTTGAACTTAGTAGTTCATAAAGGTTTACAGTGAATGAAGGGCGTCATCTTGAGTATGCCAATATCAAAAGGGATTCAGTAGTTACTGCTGTTTAAGAATATGGAACGTGGGCTGGTGAGATGGCTCAGTGGTCTAAAGCACCTACTTAGAACAAGCTAAGCAAAGCACAGGGACCGCGGTTCAATCCCCCAGCACCACATGCCAGCCAGCCCCATCCCCTGGTGAGCTGAGCTGGCCACACACACATACACACACACACACACACTAAATAAAATTAAAAAAAAAAAAAAAGAATATGGAACGTAAGGTTAAGACCCTATATGAGTCAGGGCATTTTTTTCTGTGCTGGTTGCCACATCTTATCAAGCACCAAAAAAACTAAAGCAGTTTTTAAACCGATATTTACATAAAGAAAATCATAAAATCCAATGCTTCTGCATACTGTGTTATGTTACAGTCCAGTTTTGTGTGCTTTACTACACAGTTTGGTTACAGGACTTCTGTGCACTGTAAACATAAACAGCATGGAAAAGGTTAAATACCTGTGTTCAGATTGTAAGATCTAGTCCGGACTTGCTGTGTATATTGTAACGTTAAATGAAAAAAGAAACCCCCTTTGTATTACAGTCATGCGGTCTTATGTATGATAAACAGTTGAATAATATGAAAAAAAGAAGACAATGAGCAACCTAATAAATAACTGAACAAAGACATGAACCGACTCCTCACTGAAGATCTACAGAGGGCAGGCAGGCAGGCAGGCCCACCAAGCGATGCTCCCTGCCTGCTGCGTCATCCGGAGAAAAAACTTCAACAAAGGTGAGATCCCACTACACCCTGCCACAACAGTCAAAATGCATGATACCACAGACATCAAACGCTGGGGGGACGCTGGGGAAGCTCGGAGAGAAAGGGGTGCCTCCCATCGCAAAGGAACCACGCTTACACCTGGCCCAGCAACTGGGCTCTTTGGTATGTACCCACATAAGACTTCTAACCACACCGACCTGCGTGTACATGCTGCAGCAGCAGCAGCTTCCCCTGTAATTATTCGTAACTGCCAAGCCCTGGAAGCAGTAGGGGTGTCCTGTAGTAGATGGAACTGCAGTATATCCAGTAACGGGACAGCACTGAGCACAAAGGAGGAGCGAGCCACCACGCCACAGGAAGACAGGGAGGAGCCTTCAACACACGCACAAGTGTGGGAAGCCACGTGCGAAGGTCGCACACTGTGATTCCAGCGCTGCAGCAGGGTGAAAGAGGGAGAGTCTACGGAGGCAGCAGGAGCAGCGGCTGCTGGCGGCTGGGGCTGGAGGTTTCAGGGCTGTTCTGTACGATACAGCGACTGGGTCGTGTGCTTCTTCTATCTAGACCCAGATAACATACAACTCCAATAGGAAGCTGTGACATGAACTGCAGACTCCGGTGCTGATGACCTCGCAGCGCAGTTCACTGACCACCCCAGACACAGCACCACCCTCCAGGAGGCTGGGGCTATGCAGCAGAGGGAAGGGCCACACAGGAAATCTCTGTGCGTCGTGCTCCACGGCACTGCAAACCTACTGCTGCAACTTGGCCTGTTTTAAAATAAACTTTATTAACTTAAAATAATTATTTTATGTTACATAAATTTCATCTGAATTTAAAAAGGAAGTGAATGGGGCTGGTGAGATGGCTCAGTGGTCTAAAGCACCTACTTAGAACAAGCTTAGCAAAGCACAGGGACCGCGGTTCAATCCCCCAGCACCACATGCCAGCCAGTCCCGCCCCCTGGTGGGCTGAGCTGGCCACACACACACACACATACACACACACATAATAAATAAATTAAAAAAAATAAATAAAAAGGAAGTGAAGAGTTTTATATGCTACACTTGATCTTAGCCAAAAGGCCGAGAAGCAATGAGAGTTTTATATGGAATAAAACACCAAACACGTTTACTATGGCGTTCTACAAGTCATAAAATTTTTTTAAATTTCGTAACAAGTTTATGAGATTAGGTATTACTATTAGTTACTTCACAGATGAAGAAACTAAGGCACAGACAGACTTAGTAACCTGTCCCTCAACACAGCTAGTAAGGGGCAGAACTGAGATCGGAGCCTTATCGTTCAGCCTGAGTCTGCTCTTAACAGATCCACCACACTCCGATAGGGCCAAAATTGACATCCTCTTGCTTTCTCTCTTGGCAGTACTAAGAATGGAACCAGGACCTCATGCTCTATCACTGAGCTACACCCACATCCCTTATTTTATTTTAGGGCAGGGCCATGCTAAGTCGCCCATGCTGGTTTTGAACTTACGGATCCTTCTGCCTCAGCCTCCTGAGCAGCATCACACACCTAGCTCCAAGGAGCTCTCTGACAATGAAGGCTGCCTTCCCTGATCAAAGAAACTCCCTGATGGTAAGGTGCCCGGACTGTCACACTGATGCAGTCTATACTGGGGAGGAGCTGCTCATCAAAGCCTCCCCACATCACTCCTGAAGCTCTTGTCAATGTTGCAACTGGGATTTGAACATCATGTACAAATTTGAGATATTTGTATTAAAAAGCGCTACAACATTTTTAAAAGTGGCAACTCCGTTAGTATCACACATACCTGCCCAGAAAGGTTAAAATGCCACTCTGATTTTATAATCTACCTTCCTGATCCAGCAGTATGTGAAAGATGTTAGGTAACAAGTCACCCAAATGTATGCTTTCTGAATGCTTTTTATTCCTGAAAAAGTGCCAAAAACACTCCAGATCGGACTCCACTGTCATTCCTGCTTTTCACATCCTGAGCCAGAAAACATCACCCCATGACCAAACAACTTCATTTGTTTCCTCTCTGCTAAGATAGGCTCAGCTCCAGGACTTCTAAAGCCCCTTCCATTCCTAGAATTCTAGCCATACAATTCAGAAGCTGGTATTTTAAAAATAAATTAGCAAATGTTGTTTAAGTTTAGGAGCCCAGGGAAGTACTTAACATCCTAATGCAATAATACAGAAGTAACCGGAGCTCATTTAAGCAGGAAGGCAAATTGCCAGGTTTTAGAAGTAAAAGACTTTCACATCAAAGGGTAGAAAGGATTAGACGACCTCTCAAGGGGACACAGGACTTATGGAACGTCCTTGGGCAGAACCTGAGTGGAGGACTATCAGGGATAATGCCAGAACAAACAAACAAACACACTGCCCTGGTGCAGCTCTCAGCCTCCCCCCCCCCCCAGGCTCCCCTCATACCTAAGCATCCCTGGAGAAGTCAGAGGCTGGGAAACCCCAAAAGCCTGTTCTGGAAAATAAAGGAAACACTACAGAGTAATTATAAAAAGTACTTTATAGGGGCTGGCAAGATGGCTCAGTGGTCTAAAGCACCTACATGGAACAAGCTTGGCAAAGCACAGGGACCACGGTTTGATCCCCCAGCACCACATGCCAGCCAGCCCCGCCCCCTGGAGGGCTGAGCTGGCCACACCCACACAATAAATAAACAAATGTTAAAAAAAAATTATAAAAAAAAGTACTTTATAATGACGCAGAGGCCTTGACACTGAGCTACATCCCCACCCCACTGTATTTAAAGTTTTGGGATTTTTGTTGTTAGTTTTAACTTTTTTTCTCTTTTGGTACCAGGAAATCGAACTCAGGGCCTCACGCTTGCCAGGCAGGTGCTGTGCAGCTGAGCTGCATCCCGCCACCCTGTCGTTTTGTTTTCCGGGGTTTTTGTTTGGAGTTTTTGTTTGTTTGTTTGTTTTGGGGTTTTCTTAGAGAAAGGACCTCACTATGCATAGCACAGGCTGGCCCTGAACTCATTTTGTAGCCCAGGCTGGACTTGAACTGAAAACACTCCTCCTGCCTCAGCCTCCTGAGTGCTGGAATTACAGGCGTGCACCAACATGCCTGGTTTAGTATTTGGGACTTCTGTTTTTATTTGTGACAGGGTCTCAGTAAGTGGCTAAATTGCCTAGACTGAGCTAAAACTTTGGCCCTCCTGCCTTAGCCTGCCAGAGCACTAGGGTCACAGGCATGTGCCATCACACTTGGCTGAAATCAGCCATTTATTTATTTATTTTTTTATGCCAAGGAATACATTTATTAATATTTTGCTGCCTTTGCCAGTTTCTGGGGGTTTTCCCATCTACAGTGTCAGCATTTCTTTTTTTTTTTTTTTCATAATTTTGTTGAGAAACAAATAGCAATGAGACAGTTTCAAATCTAATTGGTAGGCCAGTTTCAATAATTAACACACTGCATACATTCTTCCTAGCAGTCAATCGCTGCACAAGATGCGGACATGACATCCCATTCACAAACACCATTAGAACAAATCCATTAATTAAGAGAATGTAACTACGTATCTATCCCAATCACCCTGAACACACAGATGCAAAATGGACATTCATCTGTATCCCCTCTTTTTGTCAGAAATCAGCCATTTAAAAAGGCTTCAAATGTAAAGACAAAGATGGCAATGTAGCAGGCCTGCCCATCAACTCATCTGTTTAAGTGCCTGCTTAAACAAAGCAGTCAGGCTCAGGATGCTGTGGTTTAATCCCAGGATCAAGCTTTCCCATACCTGCTCTGAAGGCATCCTGAGCTAGCCCCCTCTACCTCTCCCCCCCAAAAAAAGATGGCAATGTTTTTAACAAACCTTTTTTTAAAAGGCCTTAACTCATATGATTTATGAACATTTTGCTAAGCTAAATGAGTATAAATTACTAAATACAGCTCCCCAACATCCACGTAATTTTAATTTTTCACCCTTTCTTTTTTTTTAATTAATTAATTTATTTATTTACTGTGTGTGTGGCCAGTTCAGCCCACCAGGGGGCGGGGCTGGCTGGCATGTGGTGCTGGGGACTGAACTGCAGTCCTGTGCTTTTGCTTAGCTTAGCTTGTTCTAAGTAGGTGCTTTAGATACTGAGCCATCTCATCAGCCCCTGCTTTCTTGCTTATTAAAAAAAGTCTGATATTAAAATTTAAAAGGAGGGCCAGCCAAATAGCAGCGGATTAAAGCAGAGGGGTTCAATCCCCAGGTCTGCCAAGCCAGCCCTGCCCCTGGGGCACGCTGAGACCGGCAATTGACACTGGACGTGGAGGCACAAGCCTGTAATCCCAGCTCTTAGGAGGCTGTAAACAGGCGGATCACTACGAGTCCAACCTAGTAGTGAATATCCTGTAGACCCTTCCCTAAAATACAATAAATAAATAAATAAATAAATAAATAAATGGAAACTGACATAAGACCCATGAGCACGCTGGACCTGCGCTCCCGGGGGCGGTAATGACACTCCACCACAAAGGCCTCCCTGGGCAGAAAAGCCTCCCCTGCTCCCACCAGGAGAGCAACAGTGAATTTGGGGAGCCAAGGAGATGGCTCAGTAGAATAAGCACATGCCTAGCAAGCATAAGGGCCTGAGTTCAATCCCCAGTTCCACAAAAAAAAAACCCAAACAAACAAACAAACAAAACCCAGTGAATTTGAGGGCAGGCATGGTTACAGGAAGAAGGTGGATAACTCAGCCTTTCTATGTCTGAGTAAATCATCTGCAAGCCTTGCTTTACAGCCCCAACTATTACTCAGAAGCAAATTACAGGTGACTAACAGTGTGATGTCAGCCACTGCCGCAGAGCACTTACCAGACTGTGCTTTGGGAACACCCAGGGGCCCAGACTTCCAACTTTATCTATGTGACAGCCACTTCCTTTAGTCTTCTTTAGCCAGACAACAGATAACAACAGACTCAACCTAGAACCTGGCTAAATTTTCTTAAACTGAAAAAAAAAAAAGGTGGGGCTGGGGAGATGGCTCAATGGAATAAGTGCTTGTCTGGCAAGCTCAGGGACCTGAGTTCAATCCCCAGTTCCACAAAAATAAATAAATAAATAAATAATAAAATAAATTTTCTTAAACTGGACATCAATGAGATTAAAATGTAAGACAATACAGTTCCTTACTAAATTGCTTTCAACTTGTTTTCCAATGCTGTGGAATCAAATCCAGGGCTCCATGCATGCTAAGCAAGTGGGTTACCACTGAGCTATATCCCTGACCCCTTATACTGTGTTTTGTTTTGGAAAATATGATCATAATTCACCTAAAAAAAAAAAAAGCTGTCAAATTACCACATGAGTTTATTATTGCTGTTTTAAGTAAATTAAACATGGATTTATTTAATAGTCTCTCACTTTTAATTTTCAACATAGTAAATATGGATAAACGCAACCACACAACCACAGGCTCGTGGGGGCTGCAGTACCAGGAATCAAACTCAGAACCTCGCTCTTGCCAGGCACGTGGCGCACCACTGAGCTATATCCCTGCCCCCCACCAAGTTCTTTAAAGTGCTCAATAATTTTTGAGCACAAAGTAAGGGGCCCAATCAATTTAGCAACCCTAAAAAATTCACTACACAAATTTTACCGCACCCCTCTAGGTATTATCCTACACAAGCCGGGTATAATGTTTATTTTGACCTATGTGTCACTGAGGCTGACTCCAAACACCTAGGTTCAAGCGGCCTCTGCCTCACCCATGTCACCTAGGACTGCAGGTGGCATCGCCACACTCAGCTCTAATGTAAATGTTTCCGCTTTTTCCTGTTTGTTTGTTTGGGGTACTAGGGTTGAACTGACAGCTTCTGCCCTGATCCACATCACCAGTACCCCCACTCCACTTTCGGAGGCAAGGTCTCCCTAAACTGCCCCGGTGGGGCTCAACTTGCAATCTTCTTGCCTCAGCCTCCTGGAGCGCTAGGTTTACACAGCATGTGCCACCACACCCAGCCGAAATGTTGAATGAGTGACATTAAGGGAATGTGATAAACCACTACTTAGGACAAGGGACACAGCCTAGTGATAGAGTGGCTTCCCTAGCATGCTTGAGGCCTTGGGTTTGATTCCTAGCACTGTTAAAAAATGATGATGATGGCTAGGGAGATAGCTCAGCAGCATAAGCTCCTAACTGGCAAGCACAAGGTCCTGAATTCAATCTCCTGTACCACAAAAAAAAACCCAAATTAAAAAAAAAATATATATATATATATATATATACATTTTTTAAAATAGATGATAAATTTGCTAAATTCTCTGTATAATATGATCACATTTTGTTTAAAATTTTATGCAGATAAACCTTTTTTTTGCAGATAAACTTTTCACAGGAAAAAAGTTGGAAAGCTTCACACCAGAATATTAACACTAATCTCAGAGAGGAAACACAGGACTCTCGCTTACGTAACTTACCCTCCGCTGTGGCCCACTCACTGTATTTTCCTTCTCTGTGGCGCAGGGCCAGGGCACCCTGCAGCAGCACCTCCTCCAGTGCAATCTAAGCAGCCTGGGCCCACAGGCTGCTCCAGGAAGAGCCCAGGGACACTCAGTTGAGTAAAGTGGGTGACTCGCACCTGGCGATTCCTTAACATATAGAGTACAATAAAGGCCCTAAGAAGTCCTGTGGCAATGAAGCCTGTGACAGCATTTCTCAGATGCAGATGACCAGCAGAACCTCTTCCCCATGCAATACTCTGTCAGAGGGACACAGGGGAAACTGCTACAGCGATCTGGTGATCAACCTGTCATCCCACATGATATGTGGAGGCCTGCAGGGACTCTCTGCCATTATTTGTGTTTTGGTACCGGGAATCAAACTCAGGGCCTTGCACTTGCCAGGCAGGTGCACTGCTGCTGAGCTATGTCCCCAGCCCGCTGTTGCTATTTATGTCAGATGACTTCTAACACTCACATTAAACAACCCATATTTGGGATTTGTGTTTTAAAAAAAAAATTTTTTTTTTCAGGGGCTTGCAGGTTAGCTCACTTGTTTAAAGCACCTGTTTGGGCAAACTCAGTCAGGTACAGGAGACCGCGGTTTAATCCCCAGCTCCACATGTGGTACCAGACCTGTCCTTAAAGCAGCCTGAGCCAGCAAAAAAAAAAAAAAAATTTGGTACCAGGAATCGAACTTAGGACCTTGTGCTTGCCAAGTAGGCACTGGGCCACTGAGCTATCTCCCCAACCCTGGAATGTATGAATAATACAAGTTTTACAGGGTTTTTTTTTTTTTTTTTTTTTTTGGTGGTACCAGGGATCAAACTCAGGACCTTGAGCTTGCCAGGCAAGTACTTATTCCACTGAGTTATCTTCCCAGCCCCTACATTTATTTTCACCAAAAACTTTTACAGAAGAGTAAATTTAATTCATACAGATGGAGGAACTTGGAAAATTCAAATGCTTTTGTGTTTGCTTTTGGGGTGCTCTGTGCCGGGAGAAAGCGTCCAGCACCTACAACAAAGCAGCCACTGAAGCGCTTTCTCCCTCCTGAGGCCACTGCTGTGTCGCCACTTAGAGCTCACTTACTCAACCTGCAACTCCTGTGACCCTGAGACGGGCTGTGGGGAGGCGCACTGATCTGCTGCCAACCTGCCCGATCCCCGCTGCCCTGGCTAAGCAAGTTCCTCACAGTCCTTTCGGAACTTAAGGGGCTCCTAACAACGTGTGCGCAGCTAATCATGTGAGCTGCCTTTTCCAGTCCTCTGGGAATCCAACGGGCTCTGGCCCAGGAAACAGCCGGGCAGGCAGGGCTCCGGGGAGAAGACAGTCCCGGGACAGGCTTGCGGCACCTGGCAGGGGAACTGAGAGCAGTAAAGTAAAAAGGCGCCCAAGCACCAGGAGAGCCGATTTCAATCACCAGGTCTACGTCAGGCTGAACGCTTGATACCTGGGGTTGGGGCCGCGCAGACGTCTGCCTCCCCGCCAACTTGCCTTAGTTTACTGGCCTCTACTTGGGTTTCTGGTAAGAAAGTCCAGTCAGCCACCAGGAGGCTGAAACAGGGTAACAGCCTGGGCAATACAGTAAGACACCCCCACCCCCCGTCAAGGGAAAAAGGAAGTACCTTGAGTGTTCCATTACAAGAGGAGCTTTCCAGCTCAAATCCTCTTTCCTACTCCCAAGCTAAACCTGGAACTTCAGGAAGCCACCAGGGCCTCTTCCCTCAGGCCTAAGCAGCCACACCTGGCCCAACTGGTCACCCTTGTTTTCTTTCACTCTGGCTTCACTGTCTACCAGGACTGAAAGCCCCTTAAGCAGAAGGGACCAAGTTCAGGGGTCAAGATAGCCTTCCTTATTCTCCACCAGGACCCCAGGACCCACACTTGAGGCCAAGAAAGGACCACAGCCATGCTGGACATGCCTGGCTGAGTTGTGCCCCTCTGAGCCAACGTCATGACTTCCTTACGTACGAAGAGCTGGCTCTGAACACCTGGCTTCCACCTGTACAGTCAGGTGGCTCTGCCGGTCTGGCCAGCAAGGTCATTCACACCCCAAAGGCCCTTGAGCCCCTTAGCCACCAACCCTTTTCCTGCATCTCTGACACTCAGATCGCTGGCCTCGTCCCCCCTGCGCTGCTCATCCCTTCCTGCTCTGTTCTTGTCTCTGATCCTGTGAACCTGACAAAAACCTAGCACACACCTCCTGAAAAACAAGAAAAACCCACCGGGCCGCCTGTCCAGATGCACCTGCCATAGGCTTTATACTAAAAAAGCTAAATTCTCTAAGCACAGACAGAATGAGGTTTGTGGGGAGAAAAGGGTCAATAAACTCAACCAGCTGAAAAAGCAAATATATAATAACCTCCGGCAAGAATGACTCCCTGAAACACTTCATTGAAACAAATATGGGGGCCTGGTGAGATGGCTCAGTGGTCTGAAGCACCTACTTAGAACAAGCTTAGTAAAGCAAATGGACCATGGTTCAATCCCCCAGCACCACATGCCAGCCAGCCCCGCCCCCTGGTGGGCTGAGCTGGCCACACACACACACACACACACACACACACACACACACACACACACAAATAAATAAAATTAAAAAAAAAAAAAAAAAGAAACAAATATGAAAGTCACGGGGAGGAAAAGACTGTATCATGAAATCACTCAGGGGGCTGGGGAGATGGCTCAGTAGGATAAGCGCTTGACCGGCAAACACAAGGATCTGAGTTCAATCCCCGGTTCCGCCAAAAAAAAAAAAAAAAAAAAAAATGAAATCACTCAGAGCCAGGGCCCCTGTTCAGTGCAGGGACGCCAGCGCAGCCCTCTCCACGCTGCTTAAGCCTCTCCTGCCCTGGGATGTTTCCTTTCTTCGGTGCTGCGGACGGCGCGCGGGGCCTGGCTCACACCAAGGCACGCACAGGCTCTGACCCGCAGCTGCTGGCTCACACGCACGGCTCCTCCTGGTCTCCTGGTGGGTGTTGAGAGGGCCAGACCAAGCGCTCCTCAGCTAGCGTCTTGGACCCCCAAGAATAGACTTTTATATCCTGGCCAGATAAAAATGCTTTCTATGGAAATCCTGAGCAGGTATCAGTGGGGATTTATAGAAAACTTGGAAGCAGGGTCAGGCCCTGCCAGCTCAGGCTTCACAATCCAGTTTAGGATTAAGGAGGTTCCCTGCCTGGAATTCAGTACCAACAATGACTGCTCCCTGACCATCCCTTCAGCAACCAAAGCCCAGAGGGGGCCAGGAGATTATATTCAAGCTGGTCTGTGCTACAAACTACCTTGGTAAATGTTTGAAATGCATGGCAGACAATGAGCAGGGATTATCAGAGAACTTTAATTACTTCTGATATCCTTGTTACTAATTCCACATGTAATAGGAAACTGGCACGAATTAGTTGCGGTATTCCAAAGGTAAACATAATCTGCTCGGCCCCTGCTTTAATCCGCCACCGCGTGGCAGGGAGCCTGTTCTTCAGAGTGCATCTGCTTCCGCCTGTGGCTGTCCCCTGTGAATTCAGCTTAATCCTTGCCTGCAAGATGCAGGGGGAAGAAAAGAAGCAAGCAGCCTCTACCTGCGGCCAATGGAGAATGCAAGGCTGCCGCCTTCCCACAGGGCTGGGCACTGCGCATTTACCGCAGAGGACAAGTAGTTCTAGCAAAATCCTCAGGGGTGATGGCGATTCTGATACTGACACACAGGCAGAGGCTGGCAGCACGGAGTAGACAGAGCACAGCCTCGGTACGCCTGAGGCCCTCCCTGAGTTCAAGACCCAGCGAAGCCAAAAGAAAAGAATGCTGGGTGCGGTGGCACAGTCCTGTAATTCTAGCTCACAGAAGGATCTGAAGCCAGCACAGGCTGCACAGTGAATTCAAGGCCTGCCTGAACTACATAACAAGATCTTGCCTCAAGTTAAAAAAAAAAAACAACAAACACCTGAGGAAGGCCCAGCAAGGTAGCTCAGCCGACTGATCACCTGCTTATGCAAGCACAAGAACTGCGTGCAGCACCAGCCCCACCCCCAGGCATGCTGAGCCGACCAGCAGGTGTGCTGGTGCCTGCCTGTAACCCCTGCACTGGGGAGGCTGAACACAGGAGGGTCACCACGAGTTGAGCTGTGTAGTGAGACCCTGTGCCAAATACATCACCAAGGGGCTGGGGAGATGGCTCAGTGGAATAAGCGCTTGCCTGGCAAACACAAGGGCCTGAGTTCAATCCCCCCATTAAAAAAAAAAAAAAAAAAAAATCACCCAAAAAAAGGAGGAGAGAAATTAGGTGCAGCGGCATACATGTGTGATCACAGCACTGTTAGAGGCTGAGACAGAAAGACCCAAGTTCAAGCCCCACCAGGGCAACGTGGCAGCCGGGGATGTACCTCAGCGGCAGAACACTTACCTACCATGTGTGAGGCCCTGGATCCAGCCTCACTACTTTAATTAAAATAAAAGGAGCTGGCAAGGTAACTCAGGGCAGAGTACTTGTAGGCTTGAGCCTCAGTACCAGGCAGAAAGAGGAAGGGGAAGGAAAGGGAAGGGGAAGAGGAAGAGGAAGGGGAAAAGGAAGGGGAAGGGGAAGGGGAGGGG
>NW_004524689.1:6410616-6418878 GCF_000260255.1 Octodon degus
GGGGAAGGGGGAAGGAAAGGGGAAGGGGAAGAGAAAGGAAGGGGAAGGGGAAGGGGGAGGGGAAGGGAAAGGGGAAGTGAAAGGAAAGGGAAAGGGGAAGGAAGGAGAGGGGGAGGAGAAGGGAAAAGGAAGGGAAGAGAGGTGGGGTCCTGTGTAGGAAAAAATGTTAAGTATTTAGGAAGAGCTCAGAATAAATGTCTTTGTTACCTTTTTTGTCTTTATTACTATATTTTAAGCAGGTCTTAAAGATAACATTCATTTCTACTGAGTTTTTCAATGCAGTTGATGTCTAAAGACATTTCTAAGTGTTCCCACACTATAACTGAAGACTGAGTGAAGAAACAGTTAATGAAACAATAAAATCAAAAGGCCAGACAAAATAACTTAGGTTTTATTTCACAAGCCACATTTGTCACCAAGGTGGCGTATGAAGAGGACACGGGTGAAGAAGCTTCCCTTCAGCCCGCTGCGGTTTCACCAGGCCACTCAGAGCTGTCTGCCAACCACCGCGTCACTTATTCCGCGTGTGCCGCACCTCACAGGCGCGCTGCAGGGCCTAGCCCGTCCTCAGACCTGGGCCATGTTTCAGGTCTGGGGGCCACTGAGTGTTTCACAAACCTCACGCCAGCACAGGGAAGGGGACAAGGACAGTCACAGGCCCAGACGCGGCAGAGACGGAGGATAGGAAGGAGTAGAACGAGCCGAGGGACACTGAAGCCCAGTCAAGGAGAATGCTGGGGGCTGGGATGGGGCTTGGTGGGGGGACCTGCTGGGCATCTGGGCAAGCCCTAGCTAGGCTCCCCCCAGCAGCAGCAGTAGAGGCTCTGTGAGCCAGCTGGTGCCCACGCGGGAAGAGATGTCTGCTTCCCAAGGAAGGGCACAGATCCTTCAAGGTTCCTTCCAACTCAGTCCCCAGGCCTCAGACACAAGGAAGGAACCAGCCAGGCAACACGGTACTTGGCACCAGAGCCAGGGAAGTCAGCAACTCAAAACTGTAGTGAGAATCGCTCAGAGAACCGGGAGGACAAGCTCGAGTTGGAAAACGCTGGTCAACAGCCCCAGGACGGTGTGACCATGCTAAGTCTGACAAGAGTTCCCTCCCACCCAAGGCCTACTTGGTCCCCAGGCCACAGAACAGAGGACACACATCCCCAGTCTTTTTTTGTTAATAGAGGGCCTCACTACAAAGTTCAGGCTGGCCTTCCGCCACAGCAACCATTGAAAAAGACCATGGCCCTCCGCTATCCCATGGCCGTGGGCCTCAACAAGGGCCACCAGGTGACTAAGAATGTGAGCAAACCGAGGCACAGCCGCTGCCGCGGACGTCTCACCAAATACACCAAGTTCCTGCAGGACGTGATCCGGGAGGTGTGCGGCTTCACCCCCTACGAGCGGCCCGCCATGGAGCTGCTCAAGGTCTCCAAGGACAAGCGCGCCCTCAAGTTCATCAAGAAAAGGGTGGGGACGCACATCCGCGCCAAGAGGAAGCGTGAGGAGCCGAGCAACGTGCTGGCCGCCATGAGGAAGGCAGCTGCCAAGAAGGACTGAGCCCCACCGGAATAAAGCTTTGCAGAAAGTTCAGAAAAAAAAGTTCAGGCTGGCTTCCAACTCACAGGGATCCAGCTGCCTCAGTCTCCCAAGTTCCAGATTACAGGTGTATGCCACAACTGGCCCCATAAAATCTTGTACACAAATGCTCAAATTTTCAAAATAGCTGCAAAGTGGACCTAATTAAAATATCAATACAGTGCGATATTACTCAGCCATGAAAAGGAACAAAGTTCTGATCCTTGCTACAACGTGGAAGAACTCTGGAAACATCATATTGAACCCAGTTGTGGTGGCACACACCCATCATCCCAGAACTTGAGATCAACCTGGGCGTCACAGTGAGTTCAAGGCCAGCCTGAACTACAAAGTGAAACCTTGTCTCAAAAGGGAAAAAAAATCCTATATAATCAAAAGAGAGGCGAGTCACAGAAGGCCAAGAGTCTGTTGATATGAAATATCCAGAATAAATAAATCCAGAACAGTAAATTAATGGTTCCAAAGAATGAGAAAACAGGGAGATGGAGAGTAACTACCAATGTGAATAGGGCTCCTTTTGGGGGCGATGAAAACATTTTGAAATTAGGACGTGGTGACAGTCGTATAGCTCAGTAAATATACTAAAATCACCAAAGTACACATTTTGGAAGGATAAAGCCAGGTGGAGGGATCATAGCTGTAATCTCAGCACTCTGGGAAGCTAAGGTGCACTTCAACTTCAAGCCCAGCCCGAACAATTTAACCATAAGGCAAGACGCTGTCTGCAAACAGTTTTTTAAAGGGCTAGGATGGTACCTCAGTGCAAAGATCCTGGCTTTAATTCCCAGTAGCAAAACAAACAAAAAAAGTTAATGTTACTGTATGTCAAGAAAGGTGTGATTGGGGCCAGGGAGATGGCTCAGTGGAATAAACACTTCCCTGGCAAGCACAAGGACCTGAGTTCAATCCCTGGTTCTGCCAAAAAAAAAAAAAAAAAAGAGAGAGAGAGAGAGAGAGAGAGAGAAAGGTTTGTTTTTCTTTGTTTTGGTTTGGTTGGGTTTTTTTAATTTTGCTTTTTTGTCCTTCAGGTTTTTTGTACTGCTAGGAACTGAACCCAGGGTCTCACATGGGCAAGTACTCTACCACTGAGCTATATCCCTAGCTTGAAGCTTTTGGGGTCTTTTGTTTTTAAATAAATAAATAAATCAAAAGTAGTATTGGGCTAAGGAATATAGCTCAGTTGCACAAGCCTGTGCCTGGTAAGCATAAAGCCCTGAGTTCAATTCTCAGTACCCCTAGTACCGCAAAAAAAAAAAAATTAGTACAGACAGGATGATCACTGTTGAGTTCAAGATGCAGCAAGCCAGGCATGATGGCACACATCTGTGATCTGAACACTCTGGAGCCTGGGCTAGGAGGATTTCAAGTTTGAGGCCAGTGTGGGTTACACGGCACAAACCTTATGGCAGTGCCTTGTCTCAAAGAAAAAAAAGGAGATGTAGGGAAATGTGGTCTGCTCTTATCCTAAACCATGAGCTAAGCACGGATCTAGGCAGACTCGAAAAGTAACAGGCTCAGTAGGAGCTCTTAGCACAGGACAATCAGACTAGAGGAAACAGAGGGCTGAAAGGTAACACTCAGTCTGACCCTGAAGGTAAAAAGGCAAAGCACAGATGCCTCCTTTTCTAGGCTACCACACACTCACTAGGATTCAGGAACAGAAAAAGTTCAGATGTGTTTTACAGGTTTTCAAGATGTTCTAAATTCAGTTACTTTGAAGTAATTGAATCTTTGCCGAGAACCTTTAAAAATAAAAAAAGACTCAGCAACAGATTCTGTGAAAATTTTTAATCTAATAATATCATTCTAAAGCTAAATGAGAAAATGAGCGAAAATATGCCTGAAACACAGGGGATCAGAGACTGGTCAAGTGGGGACCAGTGAACACATTCTCATCCCCGAAGAGGCAGCTGGGCTGAGGGTCCTGCTGTGGTCCCTGTGTGGCCGCCGCTGCTGCCAGAACCATGACACTTTACAGGGTTGCTCTTTTACTGATTCAAGCATCTGACACTGCATAATGAATTATTTTTACCTGTCTTGAGCCTGTATGCCTAATGCTCCACTTTAAACCTATATTTTAGGGCCAGGGAGGTAGCTCAGTAGAATAAGCGCTTGCCTGGCAAGCACAAGGGCCTGAGTTCAATCCCCGGTTCAAAAAAAAAAAAAAACCATAATAAACCTATATTTTATGGCAGATCAACATCTTAAAATTTCATCTCTGCTGAAGCTGCCAGCCAAGTGCAGTGGCATATGCCTGTAACTCCAGCCCTCTGGGCCCTGAGAAGAGAGGATCACAAATGCAGGCCCTGCTCGGGCAACTTAGCAACTTGGCAAAATGTCTCAAAATTTAATAAAAAGGCAGCTCCTGAGTTCAATTCTCAACACTGGGGGGAAAAAAAAACAAAAAAACAATTTCTTTGTGCAACTGTGCTCCTGCCAAATCAAGACCACGAAAAAAGCAAAAGCAAGTCATGAGACTGAGGAAATGGCTCAGTGGAATAAGCGCATCCTTGGCAAGCGCAAGGGCCTGAGTTCAATCCCTGGTTCCACAAAAAAAAAAAAAAAAAGAAAGAAAAGAAAGAAAGAAAGAAAGAGAAAGGAAGGAAGGAAGGAAGGAAGAAAAAGAAAAAAGCAAGTTATAATGATTTTTCAGGATAATCAGATCTTTTACGTTATTTCAACTCTTATAAATAAAAACTTCATTCAAAATATTAAAAAAAAAAAAATGCTGAGTGTGGTGGTACAAACCTGTAATCACACACAGCACTTGTGAGACCGAGGAAGGAGGATCACTTGGAGTTCAAAGCCAGCCTGGGCTACATACTAAGTCCAAAACTAGCCTGTACAACATAGCAAGACCCTGTCTTAAAACACCCAGCCAAAACAAAACAAAAATTACATTTTCCTATCTGAGAAAGCAACAAAAACTGGGGCAGCACAGTGCCTGCCTGGCAAGTGCAAGGATCTGAGTTCAATTTCCAGTACCAAAAAAAAAAAAAAAGCAGTGACATTTAAAACTCCTTTAGTTCCTCTTCTATATTCAGGCTTGGCTAAATGGCTGAATATGCTTTCCCAATTTCTGAAATCAGTGCTATGAATTTCAGCAGTTCTAATTTCATTGTAAATATGCATTTCATAAAAATTTCATTGGGGGGGGCCGGGGAGATGGCTCAGTGGAATAAGTGCTTCTCTGGCAAGCACAAGGGGCTGAGTTCAATCCGCGGTTCTGCCAAAAAAAAAAAAAAAAATTTCATTTGGGGTCATATTTAAAACTGAAGAATTTGGGGCCGGAGAGATAGCTCAGAAGAATAAGTCCTTGCCTGGCAAGCACAAGGTCCTGAGTTCAATCCCCGGTTCTGCAAAGAAAAAAAAACAAAACAAGAACAACAAAAAAAAAACTGAAGAATTAGTTGCTCTTGGGGCCGGGGAGATAGCTCAGTAGAATAAGTGCTTGCCTGACAAGCACAAGGGCCTGAGTTCAATTCCCGGTTCCACAAAAAAATAAATAAATAAATTAGTTGCTCTTTTCTGGCTTAAAAATCAAATACTATCAACACAGGTAATACATGATATAGCTCCTAAAACTTCCTTGTGAAAACGATTTCCTATGAAACTATTGGGTTTTATGTTTTTCTTCCAAAGTATGCAACCAAAGGGTAAATCTCCAGTTCCTTGAAGATCCCAACTAATCAAGTTATAGCAATTAAACTAGAAAATACTCAGCTAGAGGTCTCATATGAGATGTCATTTGTTTTCAGTATTAAAAATGTGAGACAAAAAATTAAAATGTTTGGCTAAGGGTAATAGTGCAGTCTACATGTTAATAAATTATTTCCTCAAAACTGCTTCCAAAAAGCAAGGTAAGAAGTTGGGAGTTGGGGTGCACTGGGAGGCTGAGGCAAGAGGATGGCAAGTTTCAGTCTCACCTGAGCAATTTAGCCAGACCCTGCCTCAAAACAATTAAAAAAAAAAACTCTGGGGACATATGCAAAGCCCTGGGTTGAATCCCCAGCACTGTGAGTGCACACTCATGTATATAAACCCGCGCAGACACCCAGAATAACAAATTAAACCATCTTCAAAAAAATACAGTATTTTTCAAAAACAGGCTCCAAGTGGTAGCTGCAAGCCTTTCAAGCTCAGCCAGATTTTTCTAGCCTAATATCCCCAACACTACAATCAACAGAATGGACCCTTGAAAAATCATCCAAGGAATCCTCATATTCACAGTGTAGGGTTTAGGTATGCCTTACACTTCTGCATATTTAGATGCTTTCCTCAGGCTACACTTACTTGCCAGGTGAAAATTAGGCTGTAAAAATGCTATTGCTGTCCTATCCAACCATTAATTGCATCACACCACTAATATTCTGGGGCTGCATTAGCATGCCCCAGTGACAGGAATGTGCACATGAATGCAACCCCCCCAGGCGTGTTCTACAGAGGGGAAACGCAATAAACAACATATGTAAGTAAATAAGACATGTTAGCAGAAGTTAAGTGCGATGATGGAAAAAAAGTGAAAATGTAAAGTAGGAAAACTGCATTCCCAGGAGCTCCAGGAGATGAAATGTTAAATGATAGTGAGATGTCTCACTGAGACGTGTGTGCAAATGGAAAAACTGCACTGAATATTATTTATTTGGCTTTGAAAAGTACTTAATGATTGCTTTTATTTCTTTTTCTAAACATGCATCTCGCTTTCTATTTTCTCTGGTTCAATTTCTATTTCCTGATTCTATTTCCTTACCTCCACGCCTCCAGAGGAGGCAGCAGCTCGCACTGAGGCCACCTAGGGAACACAAGGATATGTCTCCTAATATTTTGGCTTATTTGACGTATTCTGAGAACTACAGCTATAATTAAAGTGAATTTTGGGGGGCTCTCTACAAAACTAATTAATAGACCAACGCAGTTTCTAATGAGAGTACCTATCATTTTCCCCAGCAGCTCCGATGTGCTCCCAGGGTAGCTAGTATGACTAGCACTCGTGTCATCGTGCCTTGCAGCTATTAAAAAATGCAGTTTGGGCTGGGATCCAGCTCAGGAGAAAAGTGGACCCCTTTTCTGAGTTCCATCTCAAGCAGCCCAAAACAGAAAAACAAACAGCCTCAGAGATTAGTTGAAATGATCACCTTTTCAAATGAGCCCATAGAAGGTGCTGCCACAAATTGCATATTTACATTTAAAGCTCATTTGTAACATTTCAAAATTAAACTGTTTTATTAGCATTTCATGTAATATTTATGAGACATTTCTAACCATGCTGGCTGGGGGGAAAAAAAACCGAATGCAAAAGAATAACTGCTATTTAGATAGTTTTTGTTCTGAAGACTAAGAATCCCTAAGTGCAATAACTGCACCACGAAAAGCTCAGAGAAAACCAGCAAATTACAAAGACTACATCACTCAAAACATCCTTCCCATAACAGTTCTCAGGCCACCAAAGAGAAGCCAGTCAAGAGTTGTAATTTATGTCCCCTGTTTAACCAAAGTAATTAGTTACTGAATAGCAAATATAGGTGAACGGAGAAACTTCAAAAACAGAATTTAACAAGAAACGCTACCGTGACTCAACTAACAGCACAAATTTAAAATGTAGTGGGTCTTCCCTGACAGAAGTACAAACTTTGACCTTTTTCTCTTGGCTACATTAGATTTTTAGAAACCTATTTTACACCTGGAAAGAACACTGCCAACTTAGATGGACTTCTAAAAATCAATTTGGGGGCAATTAAGATACTTAGTAACATCTGAATTTTGACAGGGTGGACCAATTTTATCATCTTCTATGTGCAGAAAGGGACACTGGAACAAAAGATGTCTTGGTTGTCTCTGCCCTTTAATTTGCAAACACCATACTTCTCTCCCTATGTCATGCCCAGAGGAAAAAAGAATTTTTTAAAAGCTTGCTAAATAGGGATATGACCATTGCATCTAGGCTTCCATCAATCCTCCTCCTCCTCCAGTTTCTTTTGATTTAAAAAAAAAAAAATCAGAATAGATTCAAGTACCCCCTTAGGCTACACCTCTCCGTTCCCAGGCCAAGGAAAATGTTTACGATTTCAAAACCCATTCAGAAGCCTGCATCTGCAATGCGTAAGCTCATCGTCGGCAGGACCGGTCAATATCCAAAAGCAGGGAACGTTTAAAAGGTTAAGAGGATGAAGGTTAAAAAGAATCATCAGTCCACTAAGAAATATGATTTGTTCTCTAGCCATACAATTATTCCCATTCTCTGGCCCTAAGGACACAGCGGGGTTGCTCGTTTGTGCCGAGGCCACGGAGCGCTTTCTGCACGATCCACCGCCCATGGGGGGGAAAACTGCAGGGGAGGCGCACGTCGCCCTCCCGCCGGGGTCCCCGCTCGCGATTTCACCCTTGGGTGTGACAAGGTGGGAGGAAGGGAGCGAGAAGTTTGCGGCTCCGCTCTCTGCACAGCCCACACTGAAAGGGCTCGGATCAGGGGCGCAGCCCCGGCACCCGGCTCTCCGGAGGGGATGCGGAGGAGGGGGCGCTTATGTAAGCAGCCCCGAACCTGTGCGTGCACCGGGCTGGGCACCCGCGTCCCGCCCGCACCCGGGGCGCATCCCCAGACCCGCGCGCCCCCACGGGTGGGCTGACCGGGCCCCCGCCCCGCAGCATCAGCGCAGCCCCGCCGGGCCTGGCCCCCCG
>NW_004524689.1:6419340-6445061 GCF_000260255.1 Octodon degus
GGCGCGCCCGAGGCGCGCTCCCCATCGGCCCCCAGGGCCGCGCCCCCGCCTGGCCGCCGCCTGTCTCGGCCCCTCATCCGTCCGCGCCCTCCCGAGGGGGGCCCGGGCCTCTGCACCCAGTGCGCTGCTCCTGTAGCCCGAAGGACCCCGGCTCCGCGCCCGCACCCCATACCGGCGGGCCGCCCCGCTCCTCCCTGAACCTCCGCGGCCGAGGGCAGGTGACAGAGGACCTCGGGGTCGGGAAAGGCGCGCGTGGGGTCCCGCCCGGGCCACGGAATCGCGACTTAGCGGTGCGCGCCCCTGCCGAGGGACCGCGGGGACCGCTGGGGTCGTCCCGGGGTCCCCTTCCCGCAGCTGCGTCTCCAGGAGTGGCCCACACAGGAGCAAAGAGCCAGGGAACTGCTGGGAGATGGCCCTGCGCTCTCTGAGAGACTCCGCAGCCCCGTGTTACAGAGGAGGAAACTGAGTCAGGGAGACCGATGGCTTCCCGGGATGAGACACGACCCATGGTTCAAAAAAATCAGACATCAGCCCTCTGGGACGGGTGGTCAGGTTAACTAGACACCAACAGCAAAAAGCTCATTAGCGATAGTGATTCAAGGCTGCTGGAAGGAAGCTACCAAGGAATGTCAAGGACCAAGGTTTGGGGGTAACCTGGGGATTGAACCCAGGCCCTTCCCACTGAGCTGCATCCAAGCCCTTTTTATTTATTCATTTATTTTTGAGACAAGGTCTCACCAAGTAGCTGAACTGCCCAGGCTGGGCTCCATCTGGATCTCAGCCTCTCTGGTTGCTCAGGGCTGACTTGTGGGAAGGGTCTGCCGCTGGGGGGCTGCAGGGTACGCAGCTGGGGTAGGGTGGAGGAGGTTCTCAGCAGGGGCAGCGTGGTGTGGGGAGTGCAAGGGACTTGTTTGGGAGAATTTGGGTGAGGAGCCCCAAAGGTAGACTGAGGCCAGACTGTGAGGTGCATCTGGGACGTGGATCTGATTCTCTGGGGAACAGTCTGCGGTGAGGGGGTCTGAACACTCCTTCCTGTGCTTCCTATCGCATCTTCAGTGAAGCTCAAGGGTCCAGGATGTCAGGGTCTCTCCCGTGCTGTTCCCACCCCCGGGCTGGGGAAGAGACCCTCTCCAGGGCACCTGTCCCCCATACTGTACCCCTCTCTCCTCCAGCCAGAGCTGGCCACCCATGCTGCTATTGACTCTGACCCTTCCTGGCTCTTAAATTCAGTGAGTGGCTTCCTACTGCCGCCTCCCTGCCAGCCTCCATCCCGAAGCACAGCCGAGCTCTGGGCAGGCGTCTGCCCAGGGCTGGGTCACATGGCACAAGATGACGTTCTCCCTGCAGAAGTGCTCTTGCCCGGCTGCACCTGCCCAAACCTGCAGCTGGATGCCTCCTGTATACCTTCTCTCCACCATGGTCCAGGGTAAAGGAGCCAGGCGTGCAGCCAGGGCTTCCAGAATTTTGCCTCCCAGTGCAGGGGACCTTGAAAAGCTTGTGGGATTTGCTGAGTATCTTTTCTTGCCTGAGAAATAGAGCAGCACCAGCACTGGGGAGGCTGAGGCAGGAGGATCGGTCTGAGTTTGAGACCAGCCTGGGCTACAAAGTGAGTTCAAGGCAAGGCCAGGCTGACCTGCATAGCCAGACCTTGTCTTTAAAAACCAACCGCAAGTGTCTCATAGAGTCTCTGATTAGGATACCTAGGTGGTTGGTAGTGTCTCATCCCTCCAGGGCCTTCATACAGCCAGCATACTGCTGAGTGCCGAGCAGCTACTCAGCATGTTACCGATGAGGAGCTAAATGAATGGCTGTTAGATTTTCTTTCATGGAGCCCATGTCTCAGAGGGTTAAAAAAAAAAAAAAAAAAGATCCACCCTGTAGGTTTCCCAGGGACCTTTGAGATTTACAGAACATAAAATCAGAAAGGTCTAATCTCAGAACTGTGTGGGGAGTCAATAGGCTGATGCCAAGAGGGGAAGTTTAATGTATTCAGTTCTATTAAAAACACAAACAAAAGCTCCTCCGTGTCTGGAACCCTGAGCCCTTTATCTTCTGTCCCTTAGAGAAATAAAGACGTGGATGAAAAGAGCGCAGCGCCAGGTGGGGCCATGGGTGGCTGGTGAGCGAGCTCAGTGAAACTGCCTGCTGAGATGCCACCCACAGGAAGCGACCAGCCACAGAGCTCAGCCCAGAAGCCAGGAGCCCAAGCACCTCAGGATCAAGTGCACCTGATGCTAGCCTCAGCCGTGTTGGCACTTTGCTTTTTCTTTTGTTTTGTTTTGTTGAGACAGGGTCTCACTATGTAGCTCAGGCTGGACTCACTCACTGCTTAGACCAGGCTGACCTACAACTCTCTATGAAAAAAAAACCAAACTCTCATGATCCTCCTGCCTCAGCCTCCCAAGTGTTGAGATTACAGGTGTGAGCCACCAAGCCTCATAACATTGTCACTTTTCAAAAGTCTCCCCTGTGATGCATTGATAGCCCTGAAAAGGGCTCTGAGATGGGGATTGATAAGGACTTGGGGTGACAGGGTCAGCCACTGACCCAGATAGCATGGGGGGCCCAGGAACAGTGGCACCAGGATGGCCCTTGCCCACCCCAGCACTGCACACCCAGCTCTATACCTGCATGACACACTCCCTGCCTCCAGTGCCCCACTGTGGGGGGACTTTATTGTTCCTGTTTGACATAAGAGCAAACTGTCAAACTTGCTTAAGAGCACGTTGCTAGAAGCAGGACTCTTGGGATCCGTGGCTTATCTGTTGGAGCCCCAAACAGTGTCTAAGCCTGGCCAGGGATCCCACCCAAAGCCCTGCACGGGCCAGGACTCCGGGGCTGGGCTGCCTTACTGGGGATGTTAACACCCAGGTCTAGAGGCATGGGGAGAACTTGCACAGAGCTCAGGGCTATCCCTGGGGAGGGGAATGGGTTTGTTGTCACTTCACCGGAACACCAGCAAGTGTGGAGACAGGGGCTGCAGGCAGGTGAGCGGCATCAGGGGCAGCTCCTGTGGACCAGCTCCGGGGCAGGAGGCTCAGAGAATGGAAGGAGGGAAGCAGCTGGCTACTGGCACGAACCACTGCCGCCGGAGCCCCAGAAGCCACCAGAATCCCCTGTGGGACCAGAATGTATATGGTCCAGCTCCGTATCTGGCTTCTGGTGGCTTGGCCCAAAGACTTCATCACTGTAAAGAGGGAGAATTCTTTTAATTTTTATTCATTTTTTAAAATTTCCCGGGGCCGGGGAGCTGGCTCAGTGGAATAAGCGCTTCCTTGGCAAGTGCAAGGGTCTGAGTTCAATCCCCGGTTCCGCAAAAAAAGGGAAAAAAAATTTCCCCCTAGGGCCAGGTATAGGGGTGCACACCTATAATCCTGGAACTCAGAAGGCTGAGGCAGGGGGATCAATCACTGTGAGTTCAAGGCAAACCTGAGCTATATAGTTAGTACAAGGCCAGTCTGAACTATACCATGAGACCCTATATCAAAAGAAAAAAAAAAGGAAGAAGAGAAGGAAGAGGGGGTGGAGAGGGAAGTAGAGGAAGAAGAAGAAACTCTGGCTTTGAAAGAGGCACGCCATGGTCTGTGGTCTTCCGGAATCAGATTGGCACCTTGTTTCCTACTTTTACTACTGCTGTCTTCCATACTTTCCCTTCGCAAAAGAACTCAAAGAATTGCCATAGGCGAAGCATCAGCAGGACAAGCTGGTGAAAATTCCCAAGGAAAGAGGCCCCCGCTCTCGACAGAGACCAAGCAGCTCGTACTTTATTGCTGCATCCTCAGCCCTTTGTCTTATTTTGGTCCAGGATCTCTCTTCTTAGCCACTTGCCTAGGGTGGGCATCAATTTTGAGATCCTCCTGCCTCAGCCTCCCAGAGTGCTGGGATTGTAGGCATGTGCAGTCAGGAGGAAGAGGACAAGAGGCAAGAAAGGTGTAAGCAGAAGGGAGCCCAGCTCCCAGCATGGCTACACTGAACTGAGAGTCATGAGATCAGGTTCCTTTCTTTCTTTCTTTCTTTCTTTCTTTCTTTCTTTCTTTCTTTCTTTCTTTCTTTCTTTCTTTCTTTTCAGACAGGGTCTTGCTATACAGTTCAGGCTGACCTTGAGCACACTTTGTACCCCAGACTGGTCTCGAACTCCAAACAGTCCTGCTTCTGCCTCCCAAGTGCTGGGGTTACAGGTGTGCACCACCATGCCCAGCTCAGACTGATTTTCCACTGCTGGACTCCAACGATTCTCCTGCCTCAGCCTCCCCAGTGGCCGGGAGCATGGGCATGCACCACAGCACCAAGTCAGAACATCCGGGTTTTACCTGGCTTATCTCCCTGGAACTGAAGGAGATCGAGGAGTAATTTAAAACAAAAATAAGCGATGGCTGAGCTGGCCACACACACACACAATAAATAAATGTAATAAATAAAAATAAATAAATAATTAAAAAAATAAGCGATGTAGTGGCACCCAATTGTAATCCCATCTCCTGAGGAAGCTGAGGCAGGAGGATTGCTGGCTCACAGGAGTTCCAGATTATCCTGGGCAATATAGTGAGACCTCAACTCAAAAAAACAAAAATCAAAACCCAGGGCTTTCCAACTAAGCAACATCCCCAGTCCTTTTAAATTTTTTTTTTTAAATTTTGAGGCAGGGTCTCGTTAGTTACCCAGGCCAGGCTTAAATCTTTAACGTGTGATGATCCTGCCTCAGCCTCCCAGAGTGCTGAGGCTGCTGAGGGCTCAGGTGAGGCTGAGGGATCAGGATTGAGCCAAGATGCTGGGCTGGCACAGTGAGAGAAGAAACGCCTGGACCAGGGCAGTCAGGAAACCCCTGCTGGGCCAGGAGAGGACGTTACAGGCCGGATCACACCCTGCACGGGAGCAGACACAGCCTCCTCCTGCGCTGGAGCCTGGGCAGGCTCCTCACCCTTCTGGGGCCTCCTCCTGTGTCCTGCTTGATGTCACCTCCCTGTCCTCACCTGCAATATGGGTGTGATAGTGAGGTAGGCGCACAGGGGTGGGGTTTGGGCAGAAAGTGACAATACTTGGGAATGTGGAATAGTATGCTGCCACAAAGAAAGAGGAGTCACTTGTAAGAAAATGGATATAGACTGGACGTGGTGGCACCTATAATACGAACACTGGGAAGGCTGAAAATAAGAAAATTACTACAGGACCGGGGAGATGGCTCAGTGGAATAAGCGCTTCCCTGGCAAGGGCAAGGGTCTGAGTTCAATCCCCGGTTCCACAAAAAAAAAAAAAAAAAGAAAGAAAAAAAAATCACTACAAGTTGGGGCTGTGTAGTGAGACCCAATACATTAAAAAAAAAAAAAAAAGTAGGGTATGTTAAGTGTACATGTCTACTCCCTAGAGTGAACATAAGCATTATGGGTTGTAATCATGTGCTAATTAAAAAAGAACCGGAATCTCATACAAAATAAATCACACATGGAGCATTCTCAGTGCTGAGCCTCGCCCGTCCTCCCAGTTGGGGCCTTCCCTGGTCACCCCTCATCCCACGGTGCGGATAGGGCAGGGCTCACTGGCCCTTCTCCCCTCCCTTCCTTTCGCCATCAGTCTGATTCCTTGGTCCCTACAAATGAAGTCCTGTGGTCTCTGCCACAGAGACCAAGGTAGGTGGCTCCAGGCTGTGGCCCTGTCATCCTCAGTGTCAGAGCCAGGGCCCTGGGACATCCGGGCCAGCCTGTCACATGCCAGGCACTGCCTGTCCCCCGAGCCCAGGAGCAGCAGGGCAGGGGTACCTGGGCTCCCGCTTCAGTGCTACCTCAGCTACGCCAGGGCCTCGGTTTCCAGCTCCCTCAGGAAGGGAGGCCGCTCACATCTGCTCAGCCCCAGCTCACGCTCCGGCCTCAGGGAATCCACAGAGCGGGGCTTTGATCATCCCGGCATCCTTCAGTGGCTGCAGACGAGCAGAGCGGCAGCTGAGGGCAAAGGCTGCTCCCCGACAGCCAGCCCAGCCACCTGGCTCCAGGAGCCCCTCCTGGATTTGTCTGTGGCTGCGTTAGCAGGAGGGGCTGGAAAGGACAGGACAAGATGAGCCGGCGTGGGCCAGGAGGCAGGAGACCCTAGTGCCCAGGAGGGGCCACCGAGGAGGGGCCACCAGATCCTGCTCCATCACACCCCAGACAAGAAGTCTCTGCCTGGCCCCTGGGGCTGTACATATGAGGGCAGCAGCTCATGCCAGCCTGCTAGCCAGAGCAGGGCACCTTGTGCAGGGGACAAGCATGGACAGGACAGTCTCCAGGCAGCCTGTCTCTGGAGCTGTGAGACAGAGCCAGGCCTGCACCTGCAGAGTGGGAGGGGACAGCAGTGCTCATCTGTGTCCCCTGGGAGTCCGCCAGCTGCCCTCAGACTTGACCTCCATCCAGGCTGCAGAGGTTGTGGCCCTGAGCTACAAACCTCAAAATGTGACTCAAAGGGACCCCAAAGCCCCTCATGGTCCGCAGCTGGGTGTGGGATCCCCCATGCTGTACAGGACAAAGGCCAAACCTCCAATCTCGGTCTTCCCGCATCTGCAGCCTGCAAGGCTAGCTCAGGAGTCAGGTTCCTGTAGGCCCTGGACTCCTCACCCTGAAACTGCAGCTGACACTCTTACCAGGGCTCCAAAGGCCAGGCCTGGGCGCCTGGGCACAAGACCCCCAGCCCTCTCTCAGCAGGGCGAGGGGAGACAGATGTTAATGTGTTCATCGTCACTAATTTGAAAAGGGGCGTAAACAGTGGAGCTGCACAGTGCAGCCCTGCCGAGGGTGCCGTTCAGGCCCAATTATGTATCATTACTGCATTTGCTCTTCGTTCCCTTGGCATATTAATTGCAGCGCTACCATTGTGGCAATTAACACAATTACGGGCTCTCTTTCTCTTCCGGTTGACAACAAGCCACATGCCTCTGGCCACGGGTGGATGGTGAAAGGCTCAAGGGGAAGGATGCCCTCAGCCCAGGGTTGAACTATGACACCCCCCCCATGTGTATGTGGCCACCCTGATCCCCAGGATCCCAAGATGTGAGTTTCCTGGAAGACAGGGTCTATGAGGAAGAACTGTATGGCTGACACCAGGATTTCAGCCCTGCAGCCTCCAGGGCCCTGCAACCAAAACCAGCCTGTCATTCATGGCTGGTGGTTTTTTTTTTTTTTTTTGCGGAACCAGGGATTGAATTCAGGCCCTTGCACTTGCTAGTGAAGCACTTATTCTACTGAGCCGTCTCCCCAGCTCCTGTTGTTGTTTTGTAGTACTGGGAGTTGAACCCAGCGCTTTCCCCTTAGCTACATCCCCAGCCCGTTCTTTTATTTACAGAGTCTTGCTGAGGCAGTAGGTTGTCTAGGCTGGGTTTGAACTTGCAGTTCTCCTGCCTCAGCCTCCCCAAGAGTGGTAGGATTACAGATGTGTGCCACTGTGACCAGCTTCAGTGACCTCCTCTCCATTGCACACTTCCCACGATCCTGTGGAGTTTAGGGTTATTATTTATTTTACAGATGGGGAAACTGAGGCACAAGGAAGTTATACAACCCATAAGGAGTAGAGCTGAGGCCTGAACCAAAACATTTGATTTTACTACCATGGTGGTTCTTATAGTGAGGACCTCAGAACAGCTAAAAGTTTCCAGAGTTCTGAGACCAAGTAAGACAGAGAAAGGTTCCCGAGATGCTTGTCTGAACCTGGGCCTCCTCGGGCCCCTCACTGTACCTGATTCTCTTGGGTGCATACAGCAGGCACCCTTCCCAGTCTCGTCCCTCCTGTGGGTGCCTGGCATTATAAGCGGGGCCACAGGACAACAGTGCCAACCAAGCATGGCAAAACCAGGCCTACTTAGGAAAAAAGAAAACTCTGATGCGGTGGTGGCATATGCCTGTAATCCCAGTCCTTGGGAGGCTGAGGCAGGAGGATCACCATGAGTTTGAGGCCAGCATGGCCTACATAGCAAGACCCTGTCTCAAAAGAGGAAAAAAAAAATCTAAACAGGAAAGCCTGCTTCCCACCCAACTCATCCTTCTCCTCTACCAGGCAGGCTGAGGAGGGCTGGTGTCAGGATGGGACTCCAAAGGCTCTAGGGTGCAGCTGGCAGAGTCCTGTGGTGACCATCCTGTCTCTGACCGCACACCAACCTTTGTTTTAGAAGCCACAACCACCCTCAACCCTCCATGAGGCCCTGGAAAGGACATCACTCTAGCAACCTGCTACACCCTGGCCATTTATTTAGTCAATGGGACGTGATTAAACCTCCAGCCCTAGTGATTGGACCACTCCAGAGCACATGACCTCAACCCAGCCAATCAGAGATTGCCTTCAGAATTCTCTGGGCCCTGGGAGAAAGGTTTCTGGGCATTGAGGTTGCTGGGAGCCCCGCTGCAGAGCAGGAGGAGGCCACAAGGCAGACATGGAGAAACAAGCAGAGATGGCCTGAAAGGAAGAGTGTCCAGGAAGCTTCAAGTCCCCACTTCCAGGCCCCTAGGCTCTGTTCTTGTGATGACTGGTGTAATCCTTTGAGCCTCCCCTAGGGCCTCCCTAGCCTGTTGGCTTTGGGTTTCTATTGCCTGCAAACCAAAAGGCCCAGAGCAGCTGAGTGTGGTGGTGCAGACCTATAATCCCAGAATTCGAGAGACTAAGGTAGGAAGATCGCCGGGAGTTTGAGGCCGGCCTGGACTAATTAGGGAGCCTGGGCTCTACTGAGACTGTGTTTCACCAATCCTAGTCCCCAAGCTCCCTTAATAGCCCCAAACTGCTTCAGCAGCCAAGAGAGCCCAACAGGACAGGGGGCAGGGGCCCCAGCATCCCCAAAACATCCCCAAGGGACAGGCCAGTCAAGCAGAGAGGGCACTTCCTCTCTGAAGGTCCGAGATTTTCTCTCTGTGGTGATAACAAACAGTGATGGCACCTGCGGGCCACAGGGGTCTGCAGAAGGGCATTCCCGAGGTCAAGATTATTCGATTGCCAGGCATGGAGGTGCACGCCTGTAATCCCAGCACTCCAGGAGGCTGAGACGGAGATCGCAAGTCCCTCCTGAGCATCTCTGAACTTAGGGAGACCCTGTCTCAAACATTTAGTAGAAGGGGATATAGCTCAGTGTGAAGAGCCTGGGTTCAATCCCTAGGAATAATAATAAAGGTTATTCAGTCATTACCAAGGCTTTACTGAGGGCCCCCATAGCCGGGCACTGAGGTCATAGTGGAGAAGGAGCCAGACAAAGCCTTGGCTGCTTCCTTTCGGTGAGGGAGGGGGAAGGAGGGAGATCAAGAGGCCTCGCAGCCTTGCCAAACCCTGGTTACAAAGCTGTACCCAAAGGGCACATTTCTGGCCATACTTCCTCAGTAGCGTTCTTAGGCTCACAGTTAATTGTGGGGGCTGGAGGTAGGCAGCTGGGTGTAAGGGGAAGAGCGCAGGGACACCAAGGCCCCTGGGGCTCAGGGACATGGAGTCACCCATAGTGCCCTCTCGAAGTTTCCTGTCCTGCACTCCCAGCACTGCCCTCCCCCGCCCACCAGCTGATGGTTGGAGGCACCTAATCTCCTAAGCCGGGCGCTTCATCCTCTGGCGTCTGGAGGAGGGACAGTGTGAATCCCCTGAGTGCACCAAGGGCATTGGTATAGGCCCCACAACCCCGATCAGAGCTGGAGCTGCCCAGGGCCAGCAGCAACAGTGCCAAGCCAGCTCTAGCGACACCCTGTCTTTTCCCAACAAATCACTTTCGCCAAGCCACTCCCTGGGTCCTTTACCAGAAGCCAGAGCCAGTAGGCCCAGCCCCTTGCTGGCCCCACCTCATAGGACAGGGCTGGAAGAGGACAGCCCTGCGGGCAGGTACAGGAGCTCTGGGGACAGTGCCCTTCCCTGCGCATGCCATGGCCAGCTGGGTCCATCTCTCCCTGCAGCCTTAGCATCTGGGGGTCAGGGCTGGTGCCGTTTCTCTGCCTACTGATCCAGCAGCACTGTGGGGCCTGCCCAAGGGCCTGGCAGCAGCCCAGCTGGCACAGGCGGGGCTGGCTTACTCTTGAGAGCCTAAAGGAAGACACCAGCTGGAGGACTCAGGACTCAGAGGTGATGGGGAGCGGACAGGGTTCAGCCTGCCCGGCCGCCTCCTGGGCATAGTCTCAAGCTGTCTCACTCCTCTGCTGGGTCCTGGGGCCTGGCTCAGCCCCGAAAAGTACCTGGACCATTGTGGCCACAGCCTTCCTGGGGCTGCTGAGCACACCCCAACACAGTCCCCAGGGCATGGCGCCCACCCCCTCGTGGATGGGGTGCTGCTCACCCCGAGACTGGCTGCCCTGGGAGGAGGTGGGTCTTGGCTTCAGGTGCCGCAGACATGGGTTTGAATTGCTGGTGAGACCCTTGCGGTCTCTGCACCTGTTTCCTAACGTGGAAGATGGAAATGACCATGAGGCCCACCCTGTTGGTGTCACCTGCGTCCATCCACCCTGCGTGCCACCGTGGGGCTGTGTTGGGGCATGCTCTGGCACCCACTTTCTCTCTTCCTCCTCCTGCTCAATCTGGAGCAGAGCCTGCTGCAGAGGGAAGGAACCACTGGTTCTGAAGGGGTTTTTTAAACCACTTGATCACGATCGAGGGTTTAATTTTATCCCCTTCCCTGCCTGGGCCTGGCTGTGATTCTATTTGGAGTCTGAGCACAGGCGGCAGGAGGTTCCTTGCAGTGCCCACCCCCGGCACTGCCCACTCCCTGCCTGCATGCCCAGCCAGAACAGCATCCATCTCAGGGACCCTCGCAGCCCCCCAGGGTTGCGGAAGGCTGTGGACCTGCTCCAGTTAACACCCTTCCCCCACACGCGCTGGGGCTTAGGGGACAGCGGCTGTGAGGGGGTGGCCGAGGAGGCTTGATCGTCTCAGCAATGCCTTGCTCATCAGAAAGTGTTTAGCAAGGGCCCCTCCCCAGCCTGGGCTGCAGACAAGTGCTTGCGAGCGACTTAGGCACAGGAGAGGGTAAGGCCGAGGGACAGGCCCACTGCAGGTCCCGGCCACCCGGGTCTCGCACTCATGCTCGCTGTTGGGGGCCTCCAGCACTCTACCAGGGAACCGTGTTGTCTCCCCTGAGTGACATGGACATAAAGATGGATATGGCTACCCTAAATCTAAATCCATTTATTCAGATTTTGAGACAGGGTCTCTCTCTGGGTTTCAGGATGGTCTTGAGTTTACTATGTAGTCAAGGCCAGGCCTAGAACTCCAAGGGATCCTTCTGCTTCAGCCTCCCAAGTCTAACCTAGATTCCCACTGGAAGAGGAATTTCTGGCAAAAACAGCACGACCTGGAGTTACACTACCACAGCTGCGTGGTAAAGGAGATAGCCTGTGGGTCAGAGCGGACACTCAGTGGGCACTGGGGTGGGCCAGCCAGGACACAGTCACGTTGCCCATCGCCGGGGACGACGTGGGCCAAGTGCTATACATCTGCCCCCAGGAGCAGCCAGAAACCAAGCTGTGTTAGCAAGACTGGGACATGGGACTCACCGTTGTCTATTTTCTGCCGCTCTAACAAAATACCCAAGACTGGAAAGTTTATGAAGAGCAGAGTTTATTTGGCCAAAGTTCTGGAGGCTGCAAAGGCCCAGGGCAGGGCACTCACATCTGGGGTGGCCTTGCTACTTGGTAACACAGCAGAGGCTTCCTCAGGTCAGGGGGGTGAGGGTGCCAGCCCAGGCCCCTCTTTGTTTTATTCACTTTTTTGTTGTTTTGTTGTAGCAGAAATTGAACTCACAATCTGGAGCTTCCCAGGTAGGCACTGCACCACTGAGCCATCTCCATAACTTATTTTTATTTTATTTGGTGGAACCGGGGATTAAACTCAGGCCCTTGCACTTGCCAGGGAAGCGCTTATTCTACTAAGCCATCTCCCCAGCCCCCATAACTTATTGTTTTTTTTGTTTGAAATGTTATAATGGGGCTGGTGAGATGGCTCAGTGGTCTAAAGCACCTACTTAGAACAAGATTAGTAAAACACAGGGACCACGGTTCAATCCCCCAGCACCACATGCCAGCCAGGCCTGCCCCCTGGTGGGCTGAGCTGCCCCCCCCATAAATAAATAAATAAATAAATAAATAAATAAATAAATATTTTTAAAAAAAGAAATGTTATAACAAGCCATAGGGTTTGTTTTTTTTTGGGGGGGTGGAGGCGGCAGGGGAGTACAGGGAACCAAACTCAGGGCCTCATATTTGCCAAGCAGGCACTTACTTTCTGTGCTGAGAGCAGAACCAAAAGGCCTTCTTTTTCAATTTTTAATTTTGAGAAATAGTCTAAGTGGCCCAGGCTTGACAACTTGTGACTCTCATCTCAGCCTCCTGAGCCCCTGGAATTCTGCACATGCCCTATCACACCAGCTCTCCTCTTCCCTCTCCTCCTGCTTTAAAATTTATTTTTGTACTCAGGATTGGGCCTGGAGTCACCAGCCTGAGCTTCATCCCTAGCACTTTTTTCTTTCTTTGAAACAGGGTCTCCCTAAGTTACTAAGTTGTCTTAGGACAGCAATCCTCTTGTCTTATCCCAGCTCTTCCTCTTATAAAACCACAACATATCACGTGACTTCTACCCTCACATCCTAATCTAGCAGGACTTCTCAGAGGCCCCTTCAAGTACCACTGAATTTGTTTTTTGGGGTTTGTTGTTGTTGTTGTTTGTTTGGGGTTTTTTTGTGGTACTGGAGATTGAACTCAGGACCTTAGGGTTGCCAGGAAGGTGCTTATGCCCCTGAGCTATCTCCCCAGCCCAGTACCACTGAATTTGGAGAGTGTGCTTCTAACATGTGAACTTTTGGGGTCCCCTGTGGGTCTGGAAGTTGAAACTCCTAGGGGTGCCGGGGCTGTACAGGCCGGAGTGGGACTCTCACAGGTGTGCAAACCGGGGAGGCCACCTGTCACAGGTGCTCCTCTGCCCCTTCCTTGGGGACAAGAAGAGGCCCAGGAATGGCTAGGAGTTGCTGGCTTCCCTGACTTCCTAGCCAGCTGCCCTTGGTGGCCTCCATGAAGAGACAGTTTTAGTGTCCAGGAGAAAAGATGAGACATTGGCTGACAGCCAAAAGGCATTGATTTCCTGCCTTGGTCCTCCGAGGCCCCTTTTTAATCAGGACCAGCTGAACCTGCAGTCTCTATCCCAGGACAACCAATTCTTTTGTGGATCAGCAGGTGGGGTTGGGCACTTTCTAACCTCAGCCCAGGTCAGCCTGGGCCCAGCTCCTCCCTGGGGAAGGTCAGGGGTGGCAGCCCTGTGCTCCTGAGAGAGAGAGGACGCAGCCCACACAGGAGGGCCCGCAGAGCTGCCCGCTCCGGAAGTTGGCTCCTGTCCTCACCAGCTGGACCCGGTGCCAGAGACAGGATCAGTTTCTCTGAGACAAAGGACTCTGTTCAAAGCTGGGTGCAGCCTGGATGTTCACCTGTCGGGAAGGTGAAAAGCACGTCCTTCATCCCCCACGGCTCTTCACAGAGCAGGGCCACAGTGACAGGGTACTCTGGCCTCCACCTGTCCCAGCCTCCCTCAGCTCCCTGCCAGCCTCACCATCCTTCAGTCCCTCAGGATGGCGACTACCCACGGGCCTGGCACCAAGACGGTGGACCCAGGTGTCCACTGTGTGGGCTGAAGGACTTGAAAGCCACCTGCTGCCAAGGGGCTCACCTGCCCAGGAGCGCTAGCTCCTCCTCCGTGGCCTACTTCCTGTTACAGATCCAGTGGGGTGGACAGCTCCTGGCCCTTCCGCCAGCTCTGCCTGTGGCGGGAGAACTAGGACCTAAGCCAGCTGTCCTTCGGAGGGGTGACAGGGTTGGCAGAACACTGCGAATGGGCGGAGTTCACACAGAAGTTAACTAGTGTGGGCCTCTGAATGTGCGGCAGCACCTAATTCTTGGTCAACACGGCTTTTATTTGCTGTACTTTTCTTGATACAAGATCTCGGCAGGCAGTTCAGGCTGACCTTGAACTCCCTTTGTAGCTCAGGCTGGCCTCCAGCTCCAGAAGATTACTGGGGAGAACCACCACATCTATTTTTGTCTTTTTTGCAATGACTACAAATTCCTTTCTGGACCAGGAAGTTACAGAGAAAGTGTAAGTATGAATACAACATACTTGTGGTGGAGATGGTGGCCTCCCAGCCCCAGAAGGTTCTGGAGCCACGGCTGCACAAGCCCTTTTCAGAGATGTTCTGGTGGGGATTCCTGCATCTGGCTGCTGGGCAAAAAAAAAAAATTTTTTTTTTGAGACAGGATCTAGCCCAGGCTGGTCTCAACCTCATGCTGATCTTCTGGTTCTTGCTTCTGCCTCCAGAGGGCTAGGACTGCAGGCATGTACCATCACATCCAGCTTGGGCCAATTATTATGTCTTTTAACTATAAAAGATGATAGATAGATAGATAGATAGATAGATAGATAGATAGATAGATAGATAGATAGCAGAGGGTCTTGCTACATTGCCCAGGCTAGCCTTGAACTCCTGGCTCAAGTGATCCTCCTGCCTCAGCCTCCAAGTGTGGGAACCACAGGCACCCAGCTTACTCAAGGCTTGAGAATGCAGTTGTCAGCCAGGCCTATATTCTGAAAACCTGAGAGCATCTCAACCCACAGGAAGTTTTTGGAATGGGAATAGAAGCAGCGAGTCCACTGTGGACAGGGTGGGGCAGAGACCTACAGTGGGACTCCAAAGAGTGGAAATGAGAATTTCTGGAAAACGCTTCCAAAGCAAGAATGTTGGAGTGAGAAATGACCTCAGCTTCTAAACTGGAATACACAGCTGAATGTCACAAACTCTCTACTTGTGGGGTGCCGGGAGGACTGCGCCTTGTGTGTGGACTTTTGCAGGGTGTCGGGGTTGCTCAGCATTTGTCCACAAAGGGCAGGGTGCCTGGAAGACCTGCCTTACTCAGTACCACCCCAGGGATCATGCCAAATCTCCAAGGCGGGGAGGCGTTCTCTGAGACGTGAGGTGGCTGGGCAGATCTGGTAACCCCTCCAGCCCAAGCTTTAGTACATGCCATACAGGGTCCCCAAACAGTGCCAGCAGCTGCCCCTGTCCCCATGCCTCCCTGGGGAAGGAGGCATGCTTGCTTCCAGGCTTCCCAGAGCCCGGACTTTCTGGGAGATGTCAGCTCTGCCCACCCCTAAGCTAAGCAAAGTGTACTGGCTCTCTTTGCCCCAGTGGACCCGCTTTCAGTTGAGATGCGCAGCCATGGCGATGCTTGGGCTTTGCCTCTTCTGAAGATGACTGAGGCCAGGGCTGTCACTGCTAGAAAAAAAGCAATGCCCAGAACTGCTGCCTACAAGGGCAGCCTGGGGCAGGACACACACTGCCCTGCATGGGGCGGCAGTGAAAGAAGGGGTGTCCAGCAACACCCGATTCCAGCTATGACCTGGGGCTGCGAGGCCAGAGAGCCCCCTCTGTCCCCAGGGCTCATGGGCACTCCAGGCCACGGAGCTGTGAACACATGCACCATGTGTGCACACTCGCGTCACTTGTGCCCACATCTGCTGCCCCTCTGGAGGAAGGTATCTCCCCATGGTCCTGTCTCCCTCCGATCAGTGGCCTTGGCAGCTTTCTGTCAGCAGGCAGGATCAGCGGCAACGTACAGTAGGCACTCAAGGCTCCTGCTGGGACAAGGCTGACGGATGACCCCATGACAGAGGGCCAACCCAGGGCAGGAAAAGGACATCTGCCACCTACCACCTTTCTTCAGGCTCCTGGGTAAGCCCTGCTCTGAAATACAACTTAAGATCATGTCTGAGAACCAGCTAGGAGGACACCCAGCTAGCCAACCCTCTAAGTGGGCACTCTGTAAATAATGACACTGGTCCTTCCAGGTGACACCAAAACAAATGATACAGTATGGTTTGGGGATGAGGCGGGAGTGGCTGACTGGGTAGGTCAGGGCTCTGGTGTGGGTGCCAGCTCCCGTACCTGGACTCCTATTAGGTGGGCTCCAGGGTCTGGTGAGACTCCCCGCTGGGAGCAGCAACCTTCCTCTCCAGAAGGAACCCGAGACAAGGATGGTGAGGGTGGCAGAGAGGCAGAGCTGCCCGAGTGTCCTGGACAGTGTCTCACTGGAACAGGCTGGTGCCAACTCATGGCACCAATGCCCATAATCCTGGTCACCTGTAAAGTCTGGGCTGTAAGTGCAGAACAGAGCTCCATAGGGACCCTCTTGTCCAGCTGGGGATCCACCTGGGACCCCTGGGGTCCATTCGCTGGTGTGGCAGGTATGATCATTACAGCAAATGTGATGTGCAGGTGGGCCCAGGCCCAGAGCAAGTAGAATGGCAGCAATTCCATGGTGATGGGGTCATGGGCAGGCGAGGGGGCCCCAGATACAACACAGGCACCAAATCCCAATGAGGTTCAAACACAGATCCACACGTGAAGGCGGCAGCAAGCTCTTTGTGTAATAAATATTGCAAAGCGCACTTGATTGCTTTTTCTTTTCAAGTCAAATATAACAACCAATGTCCCAGACCCTGTTTTCTGCATTCAGCATAGTGAAGCTGTTGGTATCAGCAGAACATCTGCAGCCAATCACAGACAAGACCCTGTCCCACTAGCCAGCCAATCACTATCCTTTTCCAGTTTAAACAGCCAATCAGGCCTCTTCACATTCCTAAAAAATGACCTAAATAAAGCACCAGAGCTCGGACAACTTCCTGGGAAGCCAGATACCGAGGCGCAAATTTTTAAAAAAATAAGAGTCAGAAATAAAAATAAAAGGTTTCCGTTGGTCAAGATTTAAAAATAAAAAGGTTTCTTCCTGTAGCCAATCACGAGTCCATCCCTTTAAGCCAACTGTAAATGCACCACTGGTGTGGTGTCCCCTGGGGTGTCAGCCCCACTGTGTGGCCAGGCTGGGGGTAAGGGACAGGGGTGGGGTGGGGAGGGAGGAGGGACGGTGGACGCTGCCACTTGCAGGAGCCACACAGACCAGTGGACGCTGCACTCGCAGGAGTCACCTAGACCGTCTGGCCCTTGACAGCTTCCAGAGCGTCCTGAGGGAGGGGCTCACAGCAGCTACTGCCTCCGATCCTCCGTCTCTGACCTGGAGAAGGCCATCACCACGTCCTCTGCACCTGCACATGGGGGACAGGAGTCGCTGATGGGTGATCGGGACAAAGCGGGTCATGCCTCCAGGCCACCCACCACCACCTACAGTGGGGCTGGAGAAAGCCCTTTCCTTCTGATCTTCCCTGCAGCCTGGCAGGGACAGGGACACACACACACACACACAGCCAGAGACCCCCATGGGGCAGGGAAGTTTCAGGGGACACCTCACGGCTGCGGGGTGGGAAGAGGCCGGACCAGGACTGACAATGCCTCAGTCTTTATTAGCCTGCTGCCAGGGTCCCAGGGACTGACAATGCCTCAGTCTTTATTAGCATTAGTCTTGACCCCAAGTTGGAGATTCCAGTCCAGGCACTCATGCAGTCACTGCCTTTGTCCTATTTCCATGACGGGCCCTGACACGCTGCCAGGAGAGACAGCAGGAGGAATGAGCGGGAAAGGCTGAGCTGCACCCCACCCCACCCCAGTGAGCTACAGGGAAGGCAGGGCAGGCCGTGGCAGGCAAGCCGACCGGGCATCCACCCCATCTCCAGCCCAGGGTCCCTCTTCTGAAGGGTGGTTCTGTGCGTGCCTGGCAGTAACATCTGTGCCCAGCATTCTGAGCAAACTTCTTGCCTGAGCTACGGGAGGAATGCTCCAGGGAGGAGGCGCTCGGAGCAGCAGGGGCAGGAAAGGCTGCCCACGGGTGGGCTGGTGCCCAGAAGGGCTGGTGCTGGCACAGCAAAGGAGAGTCACTGTTTCTGAGATGATGCTGGAGGAGGGGGTTCTGAATGCAGGGTGTGATGTCAGAGAGCCGCACCTTCATCTGGCAAGGCAGCAGGACGGTGCTAGGGACCCACCTACCCACCCTTCTCCCTGGCTTCACGGGCTTTTCTGGCACAACCTCTATTCCTGAAAAGAAAACAAGGCTTCTGGGAAGGCCCTCGCATCTTCTGGCTTCCTAGGAGCCCCTTGTTGTGAAGCCCCACAAACGCTCCCTGTCTTCTTGGGAACATTCTGTTCTCACCCAGGCCAGGACCACGCAGCAGCGCTGTAGGCAGCACCGTCCTAGCAACGCGAACTCCAAACCCTTCCTGTGCAGGCTCAGCTGAGCCCTCACCTAGCAGATGCCCACCTCCCCCGGGGGGCTGCTCCCTCCCGGCACACAGTGATGGGGCAGTGTCAGAAGATGCCTTGGTGACAGTCACTGGTGGCACCCACTCACGGCCTTCCTCGCACTTTAAGGGCTTTCTTTTGGGGACCTCAGGGTTCTGCTGCAGGCACGGAAATAGCATGAGTGCCCTGAAGGGAGTGGAGCAGCAGCCCTCCAGGGCCGGAATTCCTTTTGTGTCCAGCCCCCGAGGGAGAGTGGAGAAGTCACCCTTTCAAGGTCATATGAGGACATTGGTGACTACTTAACAAGATGCAATAGCGAAAGCTCTGTGGGCGTTCCTGCCTCCCTCGTCTGTCTCCCCAGGATGCTGGGGCAGAAGGGCTCAGCTCTAGCCTGGTGCTGCCCCAAAGGACTCACTGCTCCTGCCTAACCCAGGGAGCTTTCCTCTGGGGACAGGCCACTGGCTCTTTCAGAGCACTTTAGGACCCAGGCTTTTTTGTTCTTTTGAATATATGGCCTGGCTATATATTTCAGGCTGGCCTTGAACTGGTGGTGACCCTCGCCTCAGCTCCCCGAGTGCTGGGGTGACAAGTGTGCATCATCGTCACACTCCAGCATTTCTTTCTGTCTGTCCGTCCATCCGTCTGTCCGTCCTTCCTTCCTTCCTTCTAAGCTTTTCTTTTTCTGAGGAGAGGTTCTCAGCAGCTGGGACTACAGTGTGCATCACCACGCCTGGCTCGCTTTCACCACTTCTGCTCAGCACTGTTTTGCAGTGCTACAGGTGGAGCCCTGGGCCTGACACATCCCGGCCAGGCACTGGCATTAAGCACCTCCCCAGGCCTCATACGGCTTCCAAGGGGCGCTGCTGGGAAGTTAGCACATAAAAGAAGTCATTGGTATCTAGGGTACAAAGGAAGCAGTAGACTCATAGATGACGTGATCTTTTTTTTTGTGGAACCGGGGATTGAACTCAGGCCCTTGACACTTGCCATGGAAGCGCTTCTTTCACTGAGCCATCTCCCTGGCCCTGATGATGTGATCATGTATGTAGAAAATTCTAGAGGCTGGGGAGATAGCTCAGTAGAATAAGCGCTTCCCTGGCAAGCGCAAGGGCCTGCGTTCAATCTCCAGTTCCACAAAAACACAAAACAAAACAAAAAACCTGGTAAGTTAAGGTTGCAGGGTATGAGATCAACATACAAAACTTAATTGTGTTTCTACATTCTAGCAAAGAACACTGAAAATGAAATTAAGGCAGTAACTCTACCTGTATTAGCATTAATAATGAAATAGGAATATATTTAATGAAGTCCATAATTTGCACTCTGAAAAGCATTAAACATTGTTGAAAGAAATTCAACCCTTCAAAATCCCAGCTAGCTTTTTGGGGTAGAAATTGATAAATTGACCCTAAAACTCATATGGTAATGAGGGACCCCAAATAAGCAAAATGCCCTTGAAACTGAAGGACAAAGTGAGATTCAGGGGGCCGGGGAGATAGCTCAGTAGAATAAGTGCTTCCCTGACAAGTGCAAGGGCCTGAGTTCAATACCTGGTTCCACCAAAAAAATAAATGAAAAGTGAGATTCAACATTTCCTGGTTTCAAAACATATCCCAGGGCCAGTCAAATAGCTCAGCAGATCAAAGCACCTGCAAACAGGCCCAGAAACTGGGGTTTGATCCCCGCCCAGGCCTGCTGCGCGCGCGAGGCCCCACTGCCCCTGGGGCACACTGAGATGGCAACTGAGACTGGGTGTGGTGGTGTGGGCCTGTAATCCCAGCTCTTGGGAAGCTGTAAACCGGTGGATCACTGCGAGTCCGATCTAGTAGTGAGACCCTGAACACCCTGTACACCCTTCCCTAAAGTACAAAAACAAAAAACAAACCATATCCCTAAGTTACCATGGCCAAGCCACCATGGTGGGCCTGGGACAGGACAGGTGAGGAAGTTGGAAGCACAAGGCGGGTACAGAAATAAACCTGTTTAGGGTTTAGCTCACACTTGACAAGAGTACCCAGACAGTGCGTGGGAAAACACTGCAGAGCAGGTGCTGGGAGAAGGGGATATTCACAGGCAAAACACGACACCCGGCCTCACCGGGCACCAAATACCAGAATTAGTTCAAAATGCATCAGTGATCTCAACACAAGAGGCAAAACTACAAAACTCTTTTTTTTTTTTTTTTTTTTTTTTGGTGGAACCAGGGATTGAACTCAGGCTCTTGTGCTTGCCAGGGAAGCACTTATTCCACTGAGCCATCTCCCCAGCCCCTACAAAACTCTTAGAATAAAGCACAGGAACTAATCTTCATGACTATCGTGGCCCCCAGCTATGGGTAGCGTAAGCCTATAATCACGAAATTCGGGGAGGCTGAGGCAGGAGATCTCAAGTTTGAGTCTGGAGTTCAGCAGGATGAAGCAGCTAGGTGAATCACAGCACAGGAGGACCCGGACACAGCCCTAGCCCCAGCCCTATACCCTGCGTGCTGCCAGGGCCTAGGCTATGCCTTCCCCGGGGAAGGGAAATGACTGGCCTGTCCTCATCCTGTGGACATGGAGCTGCATGGCAGAGACTGGACCAGTCCACCTGTCACTATAAGCATGGATCTGAGTCCCAGGATTTCAAAACATTACCAAGTATCACCAGCACCCTGGGAGGTTGAGGCAGGAGGGTTGAAAGTTCAAACCCAGCCTGGGCAACTTAGTGGCTTAGTGAGACTCTGTCTCTGAACAAACAAAAGGGCTGGGGAAGTAGCTCAGTGCAAAGGCCCTGGCCTGATTCCTATTTTTAAAAACAAATCACCAAAGCAGCCAGGGATACCCTGTAGAAAATTCAGCATGGGACTCAGTGCCCCAGGAGCCCTCTCCCTCCTCCCCTGTCCCTCAGCATGGCCATCTGTACTGCAGGGCTCTCTGAGTCAGGGAAGGCACCCAGTGGGCCACCCAGCCCACACCCAACACCAGCTCAGCCCCTTGAATAGGGCCAGTCAAGTGGCAAGGGGAGAAAAATGCCAACTATGCAGGGGCTCAGCGAAAGGGAAGCTAGCGCAGGCGGCACACAATGGGGTCACAGGTCTGTGCTGCATTGGGGTGAACCCAGTGCATCTGCACCAGTGGGCTGGGAGGCCATGGCACACGCAGAGCAGGGCCATCTGGAGAGTGTCCCAAGTCAGACATCACTGGAGGAAAAAAGAGGTAAGCAGACCGGTGGTGCGCACAGGCGACATCAGTAAGGAAATAGGGGGCGGGGCCCCAGGAGTGACATCGGCCATAGGTAGGGCACCCATGTGACCTGGTTTGGAGCCAAGAGGGCCTCTGAGCCTAACCATAGGTCCCTGCTCCCCACCCCACATTTTCACTCCTTTTGGGCCAGAGCGAGCCAAGACTGTTCCAGCGAGAGACATTTGGGGTGGGGGTGGGGGCAAGCCCATGGCTGCACACCTCCTCGGAGGGACTGGACGGCTCAGAAGCCTGGACCCCACACACCTGGCCAATGGAGGGAACGCTCTGGCCTGCACTGCAGGTTCAGCCACCAGGGTGGGGAGCTGACTGGCTGGAGCTTCCTGGGCAGCACAGGCTCCGTGCTGACCCTGCTGAGTGTTCCACTTGCTCCCAGGGGCCTGGCTGCCCCTCACCAGGAGCTCCAGGGCTCCACACTGCTGCGGCACCCACCCCAAGCCCATCGCGCTGTCCCATTTTAGGGAAGGGTCCACAGGGTGTTCAGGGTCTCACTACTAGATCAGACTCATAGCGATTCACCAGTTTACAGCCTCCCAAGAGCTGGGATTACAGGCCTGAGCCACCACGCCCAGTCTCAACATCTCAGTGCGCCCCAGGGGTGGGGCTGGCCCTGCAGGCCTGGAGATTGACTATTGTGCTGTCTAAGTACCTTGGGTGTCTCTACCTGCAACCCACTGCAGCCATGGCCCTGCCACCAGCTCTGGGGAATGGCTGCTTGGAAAAACAGGTCCCAGCCAGTCCTCAAGGGGCAGGGCTGGTGGCCTTCTATCCAGGTCCTCCCAGTGGGCCCAACCCGCCCTGGGCAGCCGCATTGTTCCCAGCAATGCAGAGCCGAGCTCGGTCCCAGGTCCCAAGGGATGACGCTCATCCAGAGGCAGCATGGCACTCTGGTTGCTATGGGAACAGCGACCAGAGACTCACCGAAGTCTCAGCTGCAGCTTAAGGCTCAGCGGTGCCTACTGGCCCCGGCTGACGACCACAGTCCCAAGCACACAGCTGCAGAATGCTGAGCTGGCCCCTGAACAGGCTCGGGCCTCCTGCACAGGGTGACAGGCTCCATGGGTCTTCAGGCCCAGAAACCTGGATCTGGGTCTGGGGTGCCCTGACTCCTCGCTTAGCCATGCAAATCTAGCCTCAGTTTACTCACTGTGAAATGGCAGGCCCGAATCTATGCCAGCGATTTAACTTGCCACAGCATAATGTGTCAAAAGCAACATCTGACATTTGTCACCCACACCCTCCATGGCTGGTGTTCCCACACAAGGGCTCTTTCTCCCCACGTTTCCCCCAATATAAGCTTTCCCTGGACCAGAGAGCATGATGGGACAAACCTGGGGTGTGCAGATCCCTCCAGGGGTCACCATATAAAGTTCTGATGTTTTCTCCAATTTTATTTTTTCCCTTCCTTCCTTCCTTCCTTCCTTCCTTCCTTCCTTCCTTCCTTCCTTCCTTTCTTCCTTCCTTCCTACTGAGCCATCTCCCTGGCCTGTTTTCTCCAATTTTAGATCTTAGATAACAACCACTTTGGGGGCTTTTTTGTTTTAGAGATGGTGTCTTATTATGTTGCTCAAATGGCCTTGAACTTTTCAGCTCTTGCAATCTTCCGGCCTCAGCCTCCCAAGTACCTAAGAGTACTGGAGCTAACTATCTCAGCTGTTTTGGGTGTTTGTTCAAAATGCAGATTTACATGGTGGAAGTGGCACATACTTGTAATTCCAACACTAGGCTGAGGCAGGAGAATCACCAGGAGCTCAAGGCCAGCCTGAACTACATAGTGAGACCTTGTCTCAAAAATAAATAAATCAAATGCAGATTTTAAGGCTCACTTGGCAGGAATTCTGATTGAGAGAGCCAGGCGGGACATGATGTCCACATGTTAAACACATGCCTGAGGACTCCAGTGTGGTGGTCTATGAAGACTCTGAAGCTACAAGCTGTCCTTGACTTCTCCCCAGCCCTGAGCTGTCCACCTTCCTTACACAACATCCTGAAAGACGCGTTGGCCTCAGGTACAGCTCAGCGGTAGAGTACCTGCCTGGAGTGTGTGAGGCTCTGGGATCCATCCCCTGGGAAGGGAGGGAGGGACATGAGGAAAGGAGAGGGGAGGGGGAGACAGAGGAAAGGGGAGGGAGAGGGGAAAGATGATGGGGAGGGGAGGCCCAGAAGGGAGGAGGTTATTCCACTCCCACTGCCCAAGGCAGGGCCCCACTGTCCCCATGCCCAGTCTGCTCCCCCAGGTGGCTTCTCAGACTCCCAGCCCACCCTCACCCAGGCCCACCATCCTTCCAGCTGTCCTGTCCTGGCACTGTGCCCAAAGACACCTCCGCTCCACATACCCACCCGCCGCCTCCTGCCCTGCTGTCAGCCATTCAGACCAGGTGCTGTGCTGCCTGCCATCCCCACTCACCACCTCCACCTTGTCACATCACCACAAGGTCAGTCTCAGACGTCCACGCCACTGTCCTGATATCCCTGGAACCTCCCTCCCTCGCTGGCTCATGCCCCGTCCCACACCTTGTTTCCCAACTGGACCAACAGTGAGCCTCTGGAGCTGGGGATTGAACCCCTAAGAGCTGTTTGCCTCTGCAGCCACCCATACTGCTGGATGCCCTCTCTAGGCCCAGCACAGGCAGCACCTCCCCTGGGGCTGCCCATGTGGCTTCTCCCTCACAATCCAAGGCCTGGATCTCTGCCAGGTTCATGGTGACAGTGGCTAATAGGATGAAACTGGTCCCCGGGGATGAGGCCAACTGTTTGTAGGGAGCTAGCAGGTGAGGGTCTGCGAGGGGCTCTGAGGCTTGTGGGCTTCTCTTCTCAGACCAAACAGCAGCACTGGCACACAGGTGATAAGGCTCACACCGGGAGACAGCCTCAGGGCGGCCTTCAGTGCAGCCAGGCCCAGCACACTGGCTCTGCGGCTCACCCTCAGCACACCCCTGCTCCTTCTTGGGGCGTCTTCCTGCCTTCCGTGACACCAACCCCTCACTGGTTCCGCCTGGCTCACTGCTGTTTTTAGGGCACAGGTAATTCTCGCTGAAGTGGTGATTAAGGCTGGATTCTCCCAGGGTGACTGGGCTTCAGTGCAGAGCCTGCTCTCACCTGGGCCTCTGGGAGAAGCTGGGAGCCTCGGTGGGGAGAGGAGACCCAGAAACTCCTCCACAGAGGAGCCAGGCTCAGTGACAGACCCTGGCCACGGGGCTCCCACTGAGCCCAGAGGGCGCCATGCTGGAAACCAAGGGACACAAGGGCAGCAGCGCAGGTCCACCCAACCCCACTGCTACGGCTGCAGGGCAGAGACTGGTTGCTCCCCCAGAGATGCTGCAGGGTCACCTGGGAGGTGCCATGCAGGGGCTGCTGGCCCAGCAGTGAGCACAGCCCCTTCTTACAAACTTCTGGTGTGGCTTGGGAACCTGCTCCAAGCTCTCTGGCAGCAAACCCTGAACTAGCAGCCTCAGACTCCAGAGAAGAAGCCACAGGACTTGAACCAGCCACTGGTCACACAGCAGGGGACCGGCCCAGAAAATCTTTGGAGACAGGACAGCTGGACAGAGGGTATGACAGACCTGAGACTCACTGATACCACGCAGCTCCCAGGAGCAAGAACAGCAGTGCTGAGCATGCTGACATCCCAGCACTTGGGAGGTTAGAGCAGGAGGACAGCCTCAAATTAAAGGAGAAGGAGGAGAAGAGAGGGGGAGGAGGAGGAGGAGGGAAGAGGGGAGAGAGAGGGGGAGGGAAAGGGGGAGGGAGAGGAAGAAGGGGAGGAAGAAAGAAGAGGAAGAAGAGGAGGAAGCGGAAGTGGAAGCAGCAGCAGCAGCAGCAGAGCAGGCCTGGCTTACCACAACGGACTAAATTCTGAGGATTTCTGTATCAGACGTCTGCCACACCCAGGGCCCTCCCTGACTGCTCAGGACTCTGGAGCGCAACCTTTCAGAGCAAGTTTCTCACTTGAATGTGGCCCTGGGACAGCAACAAGGTCACAAGGCTGGAGACGGGGACCTCATGGGTAAGCCAGGGCCTTCGGGAAGAGCTTAACAAATGTGATGGGAAGGGGCCGGTCAGTGAATGACAGTACAGCCAAAGAGGGATGCTTATTCTGCAGTTGCGAAAATGTTTTCCTGGAAACTGCTTTTGAGCAAGGAAAATTATCCTAAATGAAAAAGTAGATGCTAAAAAGAGTTAAAATGGGCTGGTGAGATGGCTCAGTGGTCTAAAGCACCTACTGAGAACAAGCTTAGCAAAGCACAGGGACCGCGGTTCAATCCCCCAGCACCACGTGCCAGCCAGCCCCGCCCCCTGGTGGGCTGAGCTGGCCACACACACACACACACACACAAATAAATAAA
>NW_004524689.1:6447331-6465581 GCF_000260255.1 Octodon degus
ATATAAATAAATAAATAAATTTTAAAAAAAAGATTTAAAAAAAATAAAAAAAAATAAAATTTAGCTAGGCATGGTGGTGCACACCTGTAACTCCAGCACTTGGGAGCCCGAGGCAAAAGGACTGCTGCAAGTTCAAGGTTAGCATGGGCTACATAGTGAGTCTGAGGCCAGCCTGAACTACATTGCATGACCTTATCTCAAAAAAATAAAATTATAACAAGCAAATAGTATATATGAGGCCCTGGGTTTACTATTTGATACTGGGGGGAAGAAAGACCTGCTGGGAAATGCAACAGGGTTACCCCAATAAGTCTCTCTGCTGTTCCCGACTGAGGAGGGTGCTGGCCAGAAAGGGCCTATCTCCCGGGTCAAGAACAATGATCTTGAGCCAGCCAAATAGCTCAGCAAATTAAAGCACCTGCAAGCAGGTTCATGAGCCAGAGGTTCAATCCCTGGGCCTGCTGTGCTGAGATGGCAATTGAGACTGGGCATGGTGGCACCCATGCCTGTAATCCCAGCTCTTCAGAGGCTGTAAACAGGGGGATCACTATTAGTCCAGCCAATCTAGTAGTGAGACCCTGAACACGCTGTAAACCTTTCCCTAAAACAAAAAGAAAAAGAAAAATGATCTCTGGCTCACAGCTGGTCCTGCAGGCTTTCAGGGCTGCCCACTATGCAAGAGGGGACGGTAGAGGTGGAACAGGTCACATGGGTGACCAGAGGGCTGGCAGGGTAATGGGAGGCCGGGCCTGGGCCACCCCTGCCCTGTGTGACCTAGGAGGCCTGGGGGCCTCACTTACTAGGCCAAAGCAGCAGGGAGCTCCTGAAATTCCAGGCAGGAGGGAAGTTGCTGATACCCCCCAGCTTCAACTCACCCTAGCCTTGGAGTGGGGAGAGGAGTCTGGGTGGAGGGCCTCTGCTGATGCCAGGGGAGACATAGGCAACCTCCCAGGGAGGGAGTGGGCGGTGAGGGAGCAACTTAGTCAAGTTGGGGAAGGCGGAATGAGATTGGAATGGAGGGGTCCTGGAAGGAGAGGAGGCTGCACTTTGCAGCCGGGCAGCCTGACAACAGTGGGGTAGGAGGGGGTGGGAGCCCACAAGTGCAGGCCTCTCCTTAGGTCTCAGGTCCCCAGCCCCAGGGGGACACAGAGGTGGTGGCCGGATCCCCAGGGACAAAGCTCAGGCCTCTGCCTAGGGGCCTGAGGGAGTGGAATGGCAGGCAGCCTGTCATCTGCTGGCAGAAAGCGCCACCTGGTGGGCACAAGGCTTTCATGCCAGGCCCTGGTCCCAACACAGTCTGTGGGCATCACACAACCTGGCTCCCTGGCCCTACCCTACGTCCCAGCTGCAGCGATGCAGGCTTCTGACACCTGAGTAGGACCATGCGTCAGATGGCACAACGTCCTGTGGCTCAGGCTGCGGCTGGCTCTGCCAGTGGAGAGGGTGGCAGGGTCTAATTTGGCCCCAAGGTGTGGGCAGCACCGCAGGCTCTGGGCCTTAGATGTGCAAGTAGTCCCAGTTGCTTGAGAAGCTGAAGCAGGGGGATCATGTGATTCTAAGAGTTTGAGACCAGCCTGGGCAACACAGTGAGAAACTGATTCTAAAGAAAATTAATTAAGAAATAAAAAAGGCTAAAGCAGAAGGCTTATAAATTAAAGCCCAGCCTGAGCAATTTAGTGAAAAGCTGTCTCAAAATATAAAAATAAATTAAATTTTAAAAAGGGAAAAAAAAAAAAAAAAAAGGCTGGGAATATAGTTCAATGTGGACCCTGGGTTCCATCCCTAGTACAACAATAATGAATGAAAGAGAGGGAAAGGGAGGGAAAGGGAGGAGAGGAAAAGAAAAGAGGGAGGGAAAAGAAGGGGGAGGAAAAAGAAGAGAGCTGGGTATGGCGGTGCATGCTTGTAATCTCAGTATTCAGGAGGCTGAGTCTGAGGGCAGTGTGGGCTACATGGTGACCTTATCTCAAAAGCTGAAAAGAACAAAGGAACGGCACAGAAGACGTGGAAGGCTCTTCCGAGCACAGCCACCCTCTCCCCCCACACTCAGGAATCCTCCAGGTCTGCCACAGCAGCCTGGTCAGAGGTGACCATCCCCGGGTGGGTGATGGTACAGGAACCCTAGCCATACCTTAGTGACTCTGCTCAGACAGAAACTTCCCCACAGCACCCTGTGGCCCTACCCTCGCCCCGCAGCTCCTGCCAACTGCTCAGCAGTTTCAGACCAGGTCCTCCGGGCGGCGGGCGGCACAGTCACCGCGAAGCCCAGCAGAGCTCACCTGCATTGTGCACGCTGCCTCAGCTGAGCGAGAGCAGCGCTCCCTTGGAACGCTCCAGGAGCGCTGGCCAGAGCGCCCGAGGCCCCTGGCTTGACCTGAGCACGGCAGTAACAACTGGCCCTCAGCACAGAACAGTGTGCAGAGAGGAAAACGCATTCTGTAGAAGACCATGACTCGGCAAGTGAGGGCCTGTCAGTTCCACCTGTCAAAGGCATCTGGTGGGGTGGCGTTCGGTCCCAAATGTCTCTCACACATGGTTTTCTTTGTAGTAAAGAGCTGGATCCATATTTCATTGGCTTTTTTTTTTCTTTTTTGAGACAGGGTCTTACTATCTGCCCAAAGCTGGTCTCAAACTTCTGACGATCCTCCTGCCTCTGCCTCTTGAGTGCTAGGATCACAGGTGTGTGTCACCATGCCTGGCTGTTGTCAGTTCTGTCTGTAAGCTGGTGGGTGAGTGGCTGGGAACATGCTGTGAACTGTGCGACTCATTTTCACTCCCTCTGGGTCACTCCACAGAAGCATGCTCACCACCCTGCAGCAGTTCAGGCAGCTCAGTGACTGAGACCTGGTGAGGAAGAAGCTGAGTCCCGAGGGACTCAAAGCCTGAGGGCTTCGGGGACACCTATCTCAGGAGAGGCCAAGCTCCATACTGCAAACCCAGCACAACGACAGAGATGAGCACTGCCAAGGGAGTCACCAGAGTCACCTGCGCCCTGGCAGGTTTCTGCTGAGTTGGTGCATGGGCTGAGTCACACCCAGTGCCCCCCTTGGGCCCAGCCCTTGTGCCAGGTAGAGCCAGGACACCAGGAGAAGCAGGGCGGAACAGCACATGCGCCACCAGTGCTCTGGGGCTCCCAGGAGGTGGCTCACGTCTGGACATGCCGCAGCCACAATATTTTATGGCTGATAATTCTAACAAGGCATAAAGAGAACAGGAAAAGGCTACAGGAAGAGTCTGGTCAGAGTACTGGACCACAAGGCCTGCTAGAGAGGGGCACACTTGTAATCCCAGAGCTCAGGAGGCTAAGGCAGGAGGCCAGCCTGAACTACATTGCAAGGCCTGGTCTCAAAAACAAAAACCGGAAAGGACTACCAGCCCCAGGAGCGCAGCCCGGCTGCACAGAAGACCGAGTTGTGAGGAACCAACCATGCAGGACTTGGCCTCATGACCAAGGGCCATAACTTGCGGTGTTACCAGAAGTGACACTGCTGTCATCTCAATGATCACTTGCCATGGTGCCTGCCACAATAAACACTCTCATGTTGCCTGTGACCCCAAGGGCCAACTGCAGTTACTCAAAAGGAGACACAACCACTTCAGGCACACACAGAGCCCCAGGGCTTCGGGACATCCCTTCTGGATGTCCCCAAGTGGCACACAGGCCAGCTCACTGTCCCTGAGCCGGGTGCAAGGTAGACAGGGCCAGGGCAAGCTTAAGAAAACTGTTATGGGAACCCCCTCAGGCCTGGAAAGTGATCCGCTCCACTGTGGGCCTCAGTTCGTCCCCGGTTCCCTCTGGGGAAGGAGGGGACTTGCAGGAGACCCTATCCATCCATCTCTCTGCCCGCCTGCCCCCCTGCCCACCGCTCACCCTGGTCGATGGCGTGCTGGGGCAGCTGGCTGAGCTGGCTGCTGACCACACCCGCGTAGGTGCGCAGGAACTCCTCCTCGCTGGCTGTCAGCTGCACAGAGAGATGGTGTTAGACCACGCCCTGCTCTAGGGTTCTAGGGCAGGAGCCTCTGTGTTTCCATTCCTTAGGTTGTCTGGAAGCCTGGCCTCCTGGATCCCACAGGCCTTAAGCCCATCAGACTAAACCTGAGAGGCACTGAGCCTGGCTCAGGGCCAGTGAGAACACAGACAGGAAGGTTGGAGCCTCAAACCCTTGGCTGAGAAGATTACTCATAACCTAGAACTGGACATGTCAAGCCCTGGCCTGGGGCCTGAACTGGCCACAAAGCCATACTACAGGATGCTCCATCCCCTCCTGACGCCACAGAGCCTGGGTGCCCTCATGGCGACACCCCGACACTCACGTTTGAGCCCATCTTCCTCAGCATGAGCAGCACACGGACCTTCTGCTGGATGTACATCTCCTCCGGACTCTTTCCGGATGCGCCCTCGCAGTTCATCCCCCTGGCCCAGCTCTGAGGACTCCTGCAGGGGACAGAGAGATGTGCTACGGTCCTGGCACCTATGGGCGACCCTACCTCCTTGAGCAGCCCTTTCCCACCCAGTCTCACTTCAGAGAGCAGAAAGTAGACAGTGAGTGCCCACATCTCCCCTGCCTGTCGGCCCCAGAGCAGGTGCCAAGGTCACATGTGAAGGGCAGGGACAGTGCAGGGCTGCCGCACTGCAGTGATGCAAGAGACAGGTGCATGATGCCCGCAGGTCCTGGTATCCAAAGCAAGCAACCTGCATTAGGAGCCAGTGACCGGATCAGAATGGCTGCCCCGGGCCTTGCGGCACTGTGGGACCTGCGCCAGGTCAGGGCCCAGCAGTCCCTCAACGGGAGAGCTGGCTTAGCACTAAGACCCTGGGGACCCACACTTGTTAGAGGGGATTGGACCCAGTGTAGGGCCCCAGGAGAGAGGCTCCAGGAGGGGCAGAGGAGAGGAAGTGGGCATAGAGGGGCTTGGGTTACATACTCTCAACTCCTGTATGAGGCAGAAATAACGCAGCAGCTGGTGGGGCGGGGCCTTGTTGACCCTGGTGCAAGGAGCTGCGCACGGGGAACCAGGAACCAGATGGGTGCAACAAGGACTCCTCATGCAGTCCTTTGCCAGGAGCCGTAAGCTGGCCTGGCAGTGCTCCCAGATGGGACTAGCTCGAGCCAGGGGCCGGTGCAGGGACCCAAGGCCTTCACCAGAGCCCACACAATAGGCTAAAACCTGCACCAGCTGGGCAGGCATCATGGAGGGACACCAGATTGGGCAAAGGCTCCTCCACACCTTCCCACCTTCCTCTGCAGCTGCTCCCTGCCAACTCCGGCCAGAAAGGTAGCCCCATGCAGCTGGGCATCACTACCTTCCCCCGCCTCCCTCTCACACCTACAGGGCACTGTGTGGCAGTTCTGTACTCCGCACGACATCCAGGTGAGCTCTGCTGTGGCCTCAGTCCTGCACGGCCGGGCTCCACCTCCCTCCTGACCCTGCTTCTATTTGGGCTGGATGTGGCGAGGCGACATGGGGTGGGGGTCTCTTTCCTGTCTCTCCCCACCTGTCCACATCAGCCAGAGCAGTCCTCAGGGAGGCCAGCGCCTCTCATGCTCCTCCCAGCAGTCCGCACACGATGTCCCCTGGCCCGGGCCAGCGTTGAGTTACTGTCATCTCAGCTTCCCTACACCCTTTCAGGGAGCCATCGCATGGCAAAGCAGAAGCTGGCTCTGCACCTGCACTCAAGCGCTCCCACCTGAGCGCACCTGCTTCTCAGGGCAGCTCCTCCTGTCCCAGTCACCCTGGGGCCGGCACTGGGAAGCAGCTACCTGGCTGGCTGAATGGGACACAGAGACAGCAGTAGTGCCTCCACATCCCCCTCCTACAACCTGCAGCAGCTTAAGGCTAAGTGTCACTGCATTAAAAGATCAAGTATCACGCACTGTAAGAGTGCTCACCTGTCACTGCAGCACTCTGGAGGCTGAACTAGGAGGATTGCCACAAGTTTGAGGCCAGCCATGGCTACATAGCAAGACTCTGATTTGACAAAACAAGAAACACACACACACACACACACACACACGCACACGCACACGCACACGCACACGCACACGCACGCCAGAGCTCCCAAGGGCTTGTCCAATCTGCCCTCTCCTGTGAGACAGGATGGTGTGCAGGGGCCTGGCCACTAGGTGTCAGCACATCTAACAACACCAGAGACAGAGCCCCAGTCCCCCTCCAAGACGCTGGGGGCCTGCTTCCTGTTCATGCCAGTCCCTGCCAAGGTGGCAATGCTGATCACCCTGGTGGGACTGCTGCTTTCTTTCTCTTTTTTTGTGTGTGGTTCTCGGTTCAATGCACTGAGCTGCACCCCCAACCCAATGCCCTCTGTACTCTTGTGTTTTGTGTTTTTTGGGGGGGTTTTGGCGGAACCGGGGATTGAACTCAGGCCTTTGCCTTGCCAGGGAAGTGCTTATTCCACTAAGCCATCTCCCCGGCCCCTGCACTCCTGTGCTTTGAGACAGGGTCTTGATAAGTTGCTAAAATGCCTCAGGTGGACTCAAACTTGTGATCCTCTTCCCTCAGCCTCTAGGGCTGGGGTTGTAGGCATGTACCACCACAACCAGCTGTTTTTCTTTCAGACACACTCCCACAAGCCACATCTGTCCCTTCAGGCAGACGCCAGTTCTACTGAAGCGGTGGTCCTGTGTGCTGCCACCTCCCAGATTCGGGGGTCCTGGCACACACTTGGGGCTCACAGCTGGGAGGCTCCAGCATGGCACAGAAGCAGTGTACGTGTGTATGTGGGCTGCAGGTTCTTGCCCTGTCCAGGGAGCCTACCTTCCAGCCCGGACACACTCTACTCCCATGGTCTTTGCTGTGACACTCACTGTCGCTGGGGACACTGGTCCTGAAAGGGCATATGGAGCTGGGTCATCTTCCCTTCCGCACATTTCCCTGACAGAGGCTGTTTTTCAAGCTGGTTCTTCTTGCCTCAGGAAGACTCCTGAGCTGTCATTTCTAAAAATTCTGCTCATCTAGGATTTCTCAAGCTCGGCGTGGAGCTGACTCTGCGGGCTCCTGGCAGTGAAGGAACACCCAGGACTGGATCTGGGGCAGAAGTGGCCCAGAGCAAAGCCTCCACCCTGCACAAGACGGCTGGAGCACTGGGGAGGCACCAGGCCTGGCTGACACCATTCCTCCAGATCTTGGGCAGGGCACCACCAGGAAGGCAACTCGGAACTGAAGACAATTCATCCTAACCCACCCGAGCTGTACAGGTACCACGGCTGCTGGAGTCTGGCCTGGAGTCTGGCGACGAGCGCCTCGCAGGGCGTTTGGGATTGTGGCCCAGTCGAGCAAATGTGACATTATGTTCTCGTCACAAGCCTGACAAGCAGTGAATGAACTGCACTTGAAAATTCCTGTTTGCCTCTCCAGGCATCAAGAACTGGTCGCTGTTAAAATGTGCTTAGATTACAGATGCTCAAACTGCGGCTCTTTTGGACACAGCAATTATTCATCCGGTCCTCAGATCTAAGAACCAAAACTTAGTGTCTCAGTGACAATCTCAGTCATCACCATGAACATCCGCACCCCATCGTCTGTAACAGGGTACGGCCCCTCTCAAATCTTCAGAGAATTTCCCAGTAGTAATTGTCTGAATCAGAGATGAACACACACACACACAAAGCTCAGTGCAATAGCGTATGCATACAGTCACAGTACTGGTAGGCGGAGGCAGGAGAACTGAAAGTGTGAGCCCAGCCTGGACAACTCAGCAACTCAACTCAGAAATACACACACAATACTACCTGGCAGGGGAGATAACATGGTCAAGAAATACACACACACTGCAAAGGGGCTGGAGGTGTAGCTCAGTGTAAAAGTCCTGGGTTCCATCCTCACTACCACACACACATACAAAAGAAAAATAATAAAAGGAAAACGGAAAGCAGCAACAGGCAGCTGTGGGGGGGCCATTGTGATAGCGAACTGCAGTCAGGTGAAAAGTAAGTAGCATTCTATGTGACGTGTGCTGGGACAAACACAAATGTGTGCATACATACACACGTGCACACTCAGGTGGAGGCTGAAGGAAGTGTCCCAGCCCTGGGAAGGAGACACACGCACAGTGACCTGTGGGGCTCATGGCCTGAGAGGCTGCTCTGCATCCTCTGGGGCATGACACGAACCTTCTAATCGGTCTTACGGGAAGAACAAGGACCGGGAGGGCGAGACAAGATGTGGGCAGTGGCAGCCAGGCTGGGAAGGGCAGCTAGTGCCTTGGTGAAAGCACACAAGGCCCTAAACACGAGTGCCACCACCCACACTCATTTGTATTTATGAACCTGGAGTTAGTGCTGTTTGAACACCTGTAAATTAGAGAGCCACTTACTCCTGGGGGCTGTACCAGCTTAGGAAACAGCAAAGCAGCTGCTGGGGTGCACGGCTGGCAGGTCCCGGTGCACAGGTACCTCTGACCTTGGGGTCCTGTCATTTGCCTTTTGTTTTATCCATTTAAAAACATATCAGGGTGACACATGCCTAAAATCTTAGCACTCAGGAGGCTGAGGCAGGAAGACTGTCAGAAGTTCAAGGCCAAACTGGCTACTTGGTGAGTTCAAGAGCAAGCTTGAACACAGCGAGACCATGTCTCAAAATAAATAAAAAGTATCAGGGTTGGGTTTGGGGGTGTAATCCCAGCACTTGGCGCCCAAGGCAGGATGATTACAAGTTCAAGGCCAGCCTGCACTACATTGTGAGACCTTGTCTCAAAAAAGCTCAAAAAGTAAGCAAAATGATATCATAATAGATTTTAAATTTTATGAATAAAAATGAACACATATTTTTGCAAATTTTATATTGCATAAATATCATAACTGTTATTTAGTGTTTATATAAAATATTGGGCCAGGGAGATGGCTCTGTGGAATAAGTGCTTCCCTTGGCAAGGGAAGGGTCTGAGTTCCATCCCCGGTTCTGGCCCCCCCCCAAAAAAAAAAAAGAAAAAATTAAAAAATAAATAAATATTAGTTTGATTCTTGGTACAAAAAAAAAGGGGGAAAATAATTAATTCAAAACCAGTACAAGTCTTAGCCTGAAAGAAATCAGCAGCACCACAGCACTTACCAAAAGAACACACAGTAGGGGCGCAGCCAGGGGCGCAGCACATGCTTAGCGAGCACAGGGCTTTGGACTCCAGCCTCAGCAGGGAAGAGAAGGAAGGAAGGAGGGAGGGAGGAAGGGCCCCTCACCCAGGGCAGTGGTGCGCTGCTGTAATGCCTGTAATTCCAACATTGGGAGGCTGAGGCAGGAGGGTGACTTAGCAGGACCCAGTCTCAAAATAAAAAGGGCTGGTGATATAGCTCAGTGTGAAGGCCCTGGGTTCAGTCTGCAGAACCAAATAAAGAAGAGAAAGGAAAAAAGAACCGTTGCACCTGAAAAAGTGAGTATTGTGGAGAAACACAGGAGAGGAGCCCTGCAGCCCCACCCGTGGCAGCACCCAGGGCCCTTCACGTGCTCCTTACCTGCTCTGGAAGTTAACGTTGGCACACGGGCACGCGGCTGTGAGGCTTGGGCTGTGGCCGGGGGTGGGGAGGAGGAGGAGGTTGCCACCCTGCAGGAACACAGAACACTGTCACAGAGGAGCCACCTGGCACGATCCCCGCCAAGGGACCAGATGGCCACAGGAAGCTCATACCAGGGTCTCCTCAGTCCAGCAGACCTGCACGTCCCAGCCCGGGAACCCACTGTGGCTGCACTGGGAGCTGTCACCAGCAGTGAGCAGCGGGCTCCTCCCCTGAGTTAGTCACCGGGGACCACAGTGAATCACTTCGTGACAGAGGACGACCCACCCCTCAAATGCCACGCAAACCTCAGCTCCCTGCCGGGACATGCGACACACCTCTTGCAGGATGGTGCACACTCCTCCGCTCTCCACCTTATCACAAGCGTCGCACCTGCTGCCTAGCCTGGTGGGGGTGTGGCCCACAGCAAGGGCCGGAGGTGGCCTCCCAGCCTTCAGTCAGCCTGGAGAAGCCAGGGAACAAGAGGCCCAGAGCCAGTGGGAAGCCCGTCTGCAGTCCTCATGCCCAGAGTGTGCGCCCTGGGCACTGAGGAAGCCAGGCGTCTCCCAGCCTCTGTGTCCCCCTCTAAGCAGCAGAGGACATACACCACCGCCCCCACAGCATCAGACCAGCCCCACAGGAGCAGGCCATTTATAGCAATTAATTGCTCTTTATTCCTTCAATATCAAAGCACAAAATACCAAGGAGCCCTGGGGAACTCCGTGCCCAAGCCTCACGCGCCTTCAGAAGAAGAGGAAAAGCGCCCTCTGCTCTCCAACTGCCCTAGCTCCTGTGACTTCTTCCTGGAGCCCTTGGCAGCTAGTCCCCCCTCAGTATTCTCAATATCAAAGCATGGTCCTCCAAGCCATCCACAGGGCTCTCCAGCAAGCAGAGAGGAGCAACAAGTCTCAACTTAGGGGAGGGAGCCCGGGGCAGCCACCAAGGGGGTGCCCAGGCAGCGCCGGGACAGGGATACAGGAGGAAAACCAAGACACGACACCTAGCTGCAGAGATGACCCTGCCCGCACCACAGGCAGGGAAACCAGAACAAAGAGGACACGACGACGGCCCAAAGAGACCTAAACAAAAACACCCAGGGCCTTAGCCCAGGACAGCAATGGCGGAAAGGAAATGACAATACTCTGAGAATACTGAGGGGGGACTAGCTGCCAAGGGCTCCAGGAAGAAGTCACAGGAGCTAGGGCTTGAAGGACAAATAGGAGTTTACTGGTTGAGAGAAAGAACAGCACAGAGCACAGACTTTCCCAGCAGGCCTGAAGAGCAGAAGACCTTCTGAGATGAGGGGAGACATCAGATCAGACAGCGCGGTGACATACTGAGGACAGGTGTGACAGCTGGCTTGAGATGCCGTGACTGGGACTTGTCCCTCAGGACTGAGCACCTCGGGGAGCACCCAGAGGGCTCTGCCCCTGAACGGGACATGCCGACCACCAGATCGGGTGGCACCGGGATAGCTGTGTGTGGGGTCACAGCAAGGAATGAGGGGACGGAGAGGGCGGCTGGCCTGCTCGAGTGCCCGGTGAGTACTGGCTGCTGTGCTGACGCGAGCGGAGGGGGAGGAGAGTGCAAGCTTTAGGAGCCCCAAGCCAAGTGCGGCGTGCAGGCCTGCAACCCACGGCTTGGGAGGCTAGCTCGGGGCCTGCCCAGGCTATGTAGTGACTGGAAGGCCAGCCTGAACTACATGCTGAGGCCCTGTCTCAAAAAGACAAAAATAAATCAATAAAAATTAAAAAAAACAATAAAAAGCCCAGCTTCTGGGCTTGCCAAATAGCTCAGCAGTAAAGCACCTGCTCAGGCAGGCACAGGAATGGGGTTCAATCCCTGGCATGCTGTGCTGGCCCTGCCCCGGGGCACACGGAGCCAGTGATGGAGACTAGGCCTGGTGGCGCGCGCCTGTAATCCCAGCACTTGGGAGGCTGAAAGCAGGGGGATCACTACGAGTCTGATCTGTGTAGTGAGACCCTGTAGACCTGTACTAAACACACACACACAGCCCAGCTCCCCCCACCCCACTCTCGCCCTCCACTTCACCCTGGGCCCAGCTGGCTCACAGGAGTGAAGGGAGAAGAGCCAGGGTGGGGGAAGCCCACTCCATGTCCATCAGCTGCCTGGCTCCATCGCTGGGCACACTTGCCACGGTGCTCCTTAGTGGCCGTTCACACCAGCTCTGCCATGCGTCTGGCGCGGTGGCCAGCAGTGTGGACTCTATCTGCTACGTGTCAGTAGCACCTCCCTCCAGGGGGAGAACACTGCTTCTGAGAAACTGTTAGGTAGATTTGGGGGCACCAGCCTGTACTCGCAGGGCCAGGAGGCTGAGGCAGGACAATGCTGGGAGCTGGCAGCCAGCCCAGGCTACACAGCAAGTTCCACCTGGTCAGTCTGAACTACTAGCAAGGGCCTGCCCCAGAAAAAATAAAACAAGGAAGGTGAGGAGGGGAAGGGAAAGGAAAGAAGGGGGAGGGAAGGGGAAGAGAAAGAAGGGGAGGGGAAGAGGGGGCAGGGGAGGCGAGGGGGAGGACGGACCGCTCACCGCACTCTGGCTCACTATTTGTTGTGCTATGGCCAATCCTTCTAACAAGCAGTCCCGGTCTTCCAGCTGGCCCCCACACAAGGCACATAATGAAAGGTGTGCGGGGACCCCTCTGCAGCCAGCAGGCTGGCCAGGCCGGAGCAGCATTTGGACCCAGTCCTGCACTTCTACAGCACATAAGTAAAGAAGACAGACTGGGCTCAGAGCCAGGGGTGGCGCAGCTGGTGGGGCTGGGCAGCGGCTCCTGCTTACCCCACACCCCAGGTGGCACCTGGGGTCCTCCAGACACATCGAAAACAGGGGCGCCAGAGAGAATTTCCACCGCCACGTTCTCAGTAATTAAACCACAACAAGCTGCCTGGCCCAGGGCCTTGGAAGCCACCAGTTTAACTAACCAACTACCTCCAGCCTCCTCAAAGGGAGTGGCTGGGGCCCAGTGCCCACCAGGAGACAGGTTTGTAGGGTGCATAACTGCCCTGGGGGACAAGGCTGGGATTAGGAAACTGTCCTGAGGTCACTGACCTGAATGCCAGCCTTGCCTAAAGCCCCTCCCCTCTGTGCCACGTCAGGTGGTGCTGTGTGGCGACCGTCACTGGCAGGGGTGCTGCGGAACCCCCCTGCCAGCTGGAAGTGGCCATGCTCCCTGATGGGTCTCCTTCACTGCCATCCTCAGAGCCTGCAGGGCAGGCATCGGGCTCACTTTATGGACGGCACAGCCAAGGCTCCAGAAGCTATTCGTCCTGCCCAAGGCCATGAGGCCACAAGGCCCAGGCAGGGCAGGACCCAGATGAGGTCCCTACTTGGCCTCTTCTGCCAGCCCTTCAGGCCCCCAATTTATAAGCATTCTTCATCCTAACTGAAGTGAACATGAGGCTCACCTCGCAGAAAGAAGGTAAGAAAGACAGAAAGCAATGGGTCGGGCCCAACTGACCCTAACCAAAAATCAATCAAAGGCAGCCCAATGCATCCTCGAGGGGACTCCAGGACGTGGAGAAGGGCTAAATGGACATTATAGGTGGCTGGAAAAAATTAAGGGATGAGAGGAGAGTGTTGTATCAGTGTTTTATGTATGGAGTGCAATCTTGTTTTTTATTATTTTAATACAGTACTAGAGATTGAACCCAGGCCTTAGCACTGAGTTACATTCCTATCCCTATTTTACTTTTTAAGACAGGATCTCACTAAGTCACTAAATTGCCTAGGCTTGGGATCCTCCTGCCTCAGCCTCCTAGAAGGATTTCAGGCATGTGCCACTGCGCATGTGCCCATCTGCCTGCCCCTTCTGGGCTGATGTGTGGCGTTTGAGACAGCTCTGGCTGAAGGTATTAAGCCAACTCCAGCAGACCTGATACAACACAACCCTCCAGGGCCACAGTGACCCCCACCCGGCCCCCACACAAGGCAGAGAAGGGTCCCAGAACCAACAGAGCCAGCCCAGGCCACCCTTGGGCGCAGCACAGAAACCAAGGGTGCAGGGACAGGCTGGGGCCTGCCTGGAGATCTGCAGGCTGCCAGGGAGTGAGAAGGCGCCTCCTTCCCGCTGCTGCCAGGGCTAGCGGCCAGATTCCAGCCCGCCGCCTTAGGAGTTGTGTTGTAAAACTCCTGTCAGGGCATCTTCACCTCTGGCTCACAGCTCACAGTGGTGTCAACCCTGGAAGGGTCACAACTGAAAAGTCTAACTGGCCTACAATTCTAGCACTCTGGGAGGCTGAGGCAGGAAGATAGCAAGTTTGAGCTTGTCCTGGGCAACTTAGTGAGACCCTAGTCTCAAAATAAATCTTCTTGGGGCTGAGGCTATAGCTCAGCAGTGCAGCACCTGCCTGGTACATTTCAGATCCTGCGTTTGATTCCCGATACCACCCCCCAAAAAAACATCGCTGAATTGGAAATGTTAAGTGTCTTCTATTTATCTGTAGGACACAGGATCTTGCTGTGTAGCCCATGCTGGCCTCAGCCTCCCGAGCACTGGGATTATAGGCATACACTCAGAGCGCACCTGGAGATCTAAACTGTTAGAAAAAACCTGGAGCCGAGCTCATGGTTGTGCTCACTGCTCTGCACACAGCCCCTTCCCTCTGAGCTCCCAGGAAGGCGGAGCAGCAGCCCAGGCTCTAGGATCCAGGGGCCCCCGAGACCACCTAGGACGGGCTCCCTCCCTCATCCCTTGCCCTGCCCTCGGTCACCGCTTCTCTTGCATCCATTTCCCTATAACTGCCCAAGTAAACAAGTGTCTGACTTGAGTCCTCCACATCTCCTCCAAGTACCAGGGTGCAGACAGCCTCCTGCTGTGAGGAGCCAGTCCCTATCTCAGTCGGTACAGCTGGGTGCGGTGATGTGCACCTGTGATCCCAGTCCTCAGGAGGCTGAGGCAGGACGGTTACTGCAAGTTTCAGAGCTCACTCTACAGAGTGAGATCAAGGCCAGTCTGAATTACACAGCAAGGCCCTGTCTCAAAACAAACAATAAGTAAATAAACTGAGTGACCCTCAGGTGGACTTAGTTCCCCCGCTGCACCTCAGGGGCAGTGGGCTTGGCCTGCCAGTCAACCCTGTCAGCGCTCAGCTCCCAGTGACTACCCTCCAGCCTGCAGGGAGCCTGAGTGGAAGTCCTTGCCATCAAATGTAGAAGAAGGCCACTGCGTTCCAACAGCTCTCAGCAGACAGGAAGGGGCTAAGTAGGTAGGGTGTGTCCCGAGTGGGATTCAGGACATCTTGCAGGTGCTCCCCGCACACTGCTGTCTCTGCCCATGGCCCTGACCCTCGCTGCCCTCTCACTGCAGCCATCAGGAGCAGAACTGAATCCAAGGAAGGTGGAAGCTTCCCCATCAGGCTGAGGTCTCAGTTTCCTGCCACCATGTGTTTTAACAAGCTCATCATCAAAACAAACTGTTTTAAACAAAGCCACCTTTGGAATACCCCATGTGTTTATCCCATTAGCGGGTGGGGGAATGGCAGCTCAGGAGACTGGATGGCCGCCACGCCTCACCACTGGGACATCAAGGGAGGAGGGGTGCAGGTGCTCTCCAAGCTGGGAAAACACTGACCCTGCACAGGGACCAGCCACTGCCCTCTGGAGGTTTGTTTGAGGCAAGACCAACATGGGAAAGGCAGGGCCAGCAGATGGAGGGACTGGAGGCCACGGGGGCTGGCGGGAGGGATCCCAGAAACTGTCCCTGTTGCCAATGGTGCCAATGGGCACAAGTGTAAACACCAGGCTGGGCCTGCCCTGGTAATCCAGCACAGGAGCCAAATCCCCAGCACCGTGTGTAATGACATCCCTCATTCCCGAAGCCATGAAACCACAGGCAAGAGCAGAAATGATCTGTGCAGGGCGCCCAGGCCAAAGGACTCCTGGTGGAGGCCGGCAACTTGCAGTCCTCACATTCCACACGACAAAGGCCAGACACCGCCACCAGGTGCACGAAGGACCTGGTCTCTTGCAAAACCTCTCATGGAGAGGGAAGAGCTCACGCCAGACTGGCTGGGGGCTGGTCACACTGTGCATTCGCACGTGGCATTCCTGAAGACCAAGACCTTGTTGCAATCCCACAGCATTAAACTTCCTTCTATACTTACTTAGAACACATAATGTAATGTTAAAAGTAAACAATGCAAAAAAAATGCTCTTGGGCTGGTGAGATGGCTCCGTGGTCTAAAGCACCTACTCAGAACAAGCTTAGCAAAGCACAGGGACCGCGGTTCAATCCCCCAGCACCACATGCCAGCCAGCCCCGCCCCCTGGTGGGCTGAGCTGGCCACACACAAATAAATAAATAAATAAATTATAAATAAATAAATAAACTCCAGGGCTGGTGAGATGGCTCAGTGGTCTAAAGCACCTACTCAGAACAAGCTTAGCAAAGCACAGGGACCGCAGTTCAATCCCCCAGCACCACATGCCAGCCAGCCCCGCCCTCTGGCGGGCTGAGCTGGCTGCGTGCGCGCGCACACACACACACACACACACAGAAAGGTAGCCTTTAAAAAAAAAATGCTCTTTAATTCGAACAAAATACAAGGAAGATTATAGGAAATAGGAGACAGATCTCTTACAAATGGGAACTGGACTAAGAGATAGAGGAACAGGGGATATGAAAAGAATTAAGATGTGTTCTGGACACCCACCAACTCCCATGAGGAGTGTGACCATGACTGCAAACATGGACGAATGAAAATGAAAATGAAAAATAAACAAACTCGGGCACCAAACCCACAGTTGAGACCATATCAGTTCTTACCTATTTCTAGAAAAGCCATTTAAGTATGCCAGAAAGATACTTTGCCATGAAATCTTTCTAGTCCTAAAACAAAACATAGCACATTCAGAAAAGAAGCTATTAGAAAACAGGGAGGTAGGGAGCGAGGTATAAAGGAGCGGAAACTAGAAACTCAGGACCACTGCTCAGGAGGCAGCTAAAGGCTACGGGCTGGGCTGAGATTCCACAAGGAGCAAAGCTGTTTTCATTTCTCCCCACTTTTTCATTCTGGACAATTCCAGAGCCACAGAAAGGCTATAGGGAAAGTATGGCGAGCCAGACCCTGCCCCGCAGCCTTGTCAAGGTGCTGCTGCATGTCTTCCTCGCTCTGCGCTGAGGTAGAAGGGACAGGCCGCCTGGCCTGGCCTGCTGTCTCTCTGAGGGGCTTTGTGCCCATTATGGCAGGGGCTTTTGCTGAGATAAAACCCCCTGACTCACCTGAAATCAAGTCACTGACTTTGCACCTCCTTGATTGGCTCCTCACATCTCCCCCAGCCACTCACCTACACAGCCACAGCCATTAGCACTAAGGGACTTAAGTATTTATTTGAGACTGGGTGTGGTTGATTAATTAATGATCATTTTTTAAAAATTTAAAATAAAAAATAATAGATAAAACATTAGAAATGATACAAAACCAAGATGGTAACTCACAGTGGCATGTATATGTGTATGTGTGTATATATATATATATATATATATGTTTTATTGCTTTTGAGACAGGGTTTCACTATGCAGTTCAGGCTGGCCTTGAACTCACTATGTAGCCCAGACTGGTCTTGAACTCACAGGGATCCTCCTGTCTCAGCCTCCCAAGTTCTGGGATTACAGGGGTACATCACCACACCTGGCTTAAAGTCCCTCTATGCAGTCTAAACTGGTCTTGAACCTGCTATGTAGCCCAGACAAGCTTGACAGCCTCTTGCCGCAGCCTCCAGAGTGCTGGGATTACAGGTGCATATGTCACACCCAGCCCTGAACTGGTTTTTAATCTGGAATCCAACCAAACTCTCCGCTGCACAGGCTTCCCATCCTCTTTCACCTCCTCGGCAGGGTGGCTGCCAGCTTCAGCGACCACAAGAGCCCCAGTGCCGAGCCCAGCACCACTGTCTTCAGGGCTTCCCACCACCTGATCTGCCAGCTGGTCCTCAGAATCAGATGGATTTTAAACATTCTGGCGGGAAAAGCCTGTGGTCTCACTGCAGGTGCTAAGGGTCACTGCACCATTTCTGGGTGTCTACTTTGGGTGGCATCTTTAAAAACAAATTATTTTACTGCTTTGTATCAAAATGCAGGGGGAAAAATGCAGGGGAAGATAATTCTAGTTCTGAAATCTAAAACACAGTTGAACCACATGGTTCTTAATTTTCTTCCTTTCTGAACTTCCACACACACGTTCTTGCTTCTGCCAGACGCCACCCTTCTGGTTAATGTAGACATCTCTGCAAATTGTCCTTTAGCCACCTGCAAAGTAAGGCCTCCCCCATCACAGCACTGCCTCTCTTGTTGGTTTGAGGACACCAACAGTTTGCTGGTCACGTCACAAAATCAAGTCTTTGCATTGAGCCAATTTTCAAATGCAAATTGGTTCCAGCTGAGACTTTAATCCTCAGCAAAGCCCAAGCAGGCAGAATGTCCACTCCAGAGCCTCCCGCCAGCATGCTGCCATTTGGCTTTTAACTGCCCTTTAAATTCCAAGAGTGGATGGTGGGGTCCACTGCCTGGGGTACTACTTTTGGGAGGCCAAGGAACCCTTAAGAGGTGGGGCCTCTGGAAGCTAGGACAATGGGGGCGTGACCTTGAGTATTGGCCCCACCCATTCCCAGCCAGCCCCGTATGCTCCTGCCAGGATGCCCTGCCTCCCCTGGCATGAGACCAGAGGGTCACACCACTATGACTGAAGCCCCTAAAACTGTGAGCCAAAACAAGCCCTTCCTTTTA
>NW_004524689.1:6465761-6472463 GCF_000260255.1 Octodon degus
AGCCCTTCCTTTTAAACTGATTCTCTTGGGTATTTTCTCTGAACAGAAGATTGACTGACACGCTGGGTTTGCTAGCTTCCTTATCGATCAAGATGGAGGGTATAAATAGAGTAAATGTATTAGCATACTGGAAAAAGAAATTATCATGACATAAAACCTAGAAGTCGTAACAAAGTAAAAGCCTAGTCACAGGCAGGAATGGTGTTTCACACCTGTAATCTTGGCCCTGGGGAGTCTGAGGCAGGAGAATAGTAACTTTCAGTGTGCAGAACGAGGCTGGGGCTCACCCATCTCCTTGCAAACTGCTCCCAACTGGCACAATGATTCAGCAGGAAGGACACAGGCAGGCCCTGGAGACAGAGGTGTTTGGTCCACAGGAAGGGACCCTCATCTCTGCAGCAAAACTGGCCTGCACAGTCAGAGGCTGCTGAATGCCATGAGGAAACTTCTGCCCTGGGCTTGTTACTCAGCTCAGGGACAAGATGCTGCAGCAGGAAGCGTGTGGGCTGGATACTGGAGGGATGTGAAGCTTGCGAGAAGTCTGGTTGGGCCTGGTCTCAGTCTCGTTCCTCTAGCTCCCAACGTGGGAGGGGAGGTGCAAGTGGGTCACACGTGGCTAGTCACAGCTGGCACTGCAGGCTGCAGCCGCACAGGAACAAGTCCTGGTGCACAGTGACCTGGCTGCCTCCAGGGCAGCCGCTTCCTCCTAATTGGTGCAGATTCTGCCTCAGAGCGTCACTGTAAGTTTGAGGCTTGCCTGGGCTACAGAATGAGTCCTTGTCTCACAAAAACAAAACAAAACAAAACAACCCCACAAGAATCCAGGCAGCTGCCTTTGCCTGGCCTGTGCTGTCCTCACCTCTGGCTGGAGGGAGAGAGCGCTACATGCTTCTGCGTGAACTGCGGGGCCTGCCTGACCTCGGCCTTGAGACCTGGAGATGGTTCTGGGCAGACCTGGGGGAGAGGGACGCTGCCACTACCCTTCCTCCCTGCCATGGGAGCTGTGGGCCTTGGTTCCCTGGGGACCTCAAGCATGCATGGGGCCAGGAGCCTGGTTCCCTCGGCTGGCACAGGACACTGTTGGGCGGCAAGGGGGTTCTGCAGAAAAGGGTAGGTGCTGTTACATATCGCAGGAGAGGCACGAGGTGGGTGACGGAAATCTGATCTCCAGTCCCCGGAGAGTGTCCCTTGGCCTGTCCCTTGGCCTGACCAGCCCTCAGGAAGGGGCAAAGGGCCTGGGCAGAAGTGGGAAGAGTTCCTCCAAGGCAGGAGCTCATCCGCTGAAGGGGCAACTCTGCCCCTGACAGGGAAGAGCTCAAAGCTGCCAATGCTTCGCTGCCCCTAGGAGAAGCCCCAGGGTCCTCTGCTTCGAAGCCCACTGGGCACAGGGACCCTGGGGCTGAAGCGCACCCACCCCAGGCGTTCTTCATTGGACAAGCATCTTGGCCTACATGCAGAATGTTTCTACCCCGCCTACCACAGCACTCCCAGGACCCACAAGGGTGCCAGTTTTAAGTCTCACTTGGGCCGGGGAATTAGCTCAGAGGCACAGTGCCTGCCTGGCAAGCATGAGGTTCTGAGTTTGATTCCTGTTATTAAAAAAAAAAAAAAGTCTTACTTGCCAGGCACAAGTAGGAGGCAGAGGCAGGAGACTGTAAACATAAGCCCAACCTGGGAAATTTAGTGAGACTTTATCTCAGAATAAAGGTGGGGGATGTGGCTTGGGGGGAGAACAAAGAAAATTCACTTACTTTTTTTTTTGAGTGCTAAAGCTCAAACTCTTGAGTGTGGTGTGTGACAGCCAAGCGCACGGCTGAGTCACAAGAAGCGACACAGCTGGCCTCTACTCTTGGTTAACTGAATCAGTGGATCCTTAGGAGAAAATGAGAGAGAGAGGGAGGGAGGGAGGGAGAGAGGAAAGGCAGGCAGGCCCCACTTCTAGGTGTGCCTGTCCTTGGCTGATCTGACAAAGTGCAGCGGGGCCAGGACGGGGATGCAGTCCCTTCTGCCACCACAAGCCCCACCTCAGGGTTTCCCCACCCCATCCTGATGTGCAGTATGCAAACCTGCCTACAGAAGCTTATCCACCACACAGCCAGGGCACATGGAGACAGTCACAGTTCTCAGTATTTAGAACCCTCAGGAGGGAGGAAACAATGCTTTGGTCCTGCTGGGCGTGGTGGTGCATGCCTGTCCTCCCAGCACTGCGAGGCTGAGGTAGGAGGGCTGCTGTCAGTTTAAGGCCAACCTCAAACTATACGGTAAGACCCTGTCTCAAAAAGACAAAAACAAAAACAAAACAACCCAAAACACTGTTTTCCTCTAGCTGTACCCTGCACAGAAGGAACCCTTGCTCACTGGAGACAGCTGCCTTCCCCCTGGAACAAGGCCTCCTGGAGGATGGGACACAGGACATAACAGGTCACTAATAACTAAGTAAACAGCACCTGATGCCCAGTTCTGTTTCATAAAGAGATCCTGAAGTACTCCGGCTAACATCCTAATTGTCACGGCTTGTATCTCCACGTCATGCAGAGCCTCATGGTCCATGGTGGGCTTTTCCAAGGTGAACGGATCTAGGGTGTGTGCTGCAAGGATTAAAGCTTCCATGCGATGCTGGGATTGGACCCTGGCAAGATGCTACAATTAAAGCTGTCCCACCCGGGGTGTGAGCCCTCCCAGCCTAAGGGTGGGAAGCCTGGATAAGATGTAGAAAGAAGGTCACAGCTGGCTGCCTGCTTCTTTGCTTCTTCACTCCTTTGCTGTCTTCTGCCCACCATCAGCTGTCTCTCCCCTGCAATGGCCCTCTGCCAAGCCACCCTGCCTTGGAGCCAGCTGAGGATGGGCTGAAACCTCTATGAACTGTGAGCTACGTGACCCTTTCCTCTCTTAACTTTGGCATCAGGGATTTTGTCTCAGTGACAAATCCCCCTGGGAACTACGGAGGTCATCATCCCCATTCATAGCCAGAGAGAGCAGGCAAAAGGGAATCGTTAGCTTGATCAAGAGTGTCACCTCCCCTGGGGTTCAGGGAGGTATTTCAGCCAGGCATGGTGGCATACACAGGTAACTGTAGCATTTGGGAGACTGAGGCAAGAGGACTGCCGCAAGTTCAAGGCCAGCCTGGACAACATAGTGAGACCCTGTCTCAAAACAGAAAAACCAAACATGTACTACAGTACTCAGAACTGCGCTTGGCAACCAGACAGCTTGTGTCTGAATCCTGACTCTGTTCCCAGGGCGCTGAACCTCAAACAAGTTCCCCAACATTTTCAGCCTCCCTTGTGAGAAATGTAAGATGGTCAGTAGTGCGAGACACAGAAAGTATGTGGGGATTTAAGGAGACGACGTACTTTCAAGCCATTACCGCTCATTTTCTCATCTTCAAAATGAGCCACATGTTCTCATAACAGGAAAGCCAGCAAAGGGAGAAAAGGGCTGCAGCCACCCGGTGTTTAGCTTTTACGAGACCACAGGTGGCACGTGACTAAGAGGCATCTCGGCTCCCCCGACAGGAGACAGGATGCCGGGATGGAACGTTCCTTGCAACACACCCGTCCTACTGGATTCCCACAAACAATGCCACCGCCTCTCCGGATGGCAGGGCACAGGCTTTGTGGTGGCTAAGTGGTGCGCCTGGGGCAGGACCCAACCCTTAGAGCCGGGCACTGTGTGGGCCAGGGGACCTACATCAGGTGAGGGTGAGCTGAGCCTCCAGTCTGTGGCGCCAGCTCTGAGCTTCTGGCCTTCCCCGCCCAAACCAAAGATAGCCTGTGTTTCCAGGTGCGTCCTCTCCCATGATCGGCCAAGCATGTAACTTGGAGGGTACAGGGTGGGTGACCCTCCGCAGGAGACTGGAAGAGAAGGTGGCTGACAGAAAAGCTGGATGTGCCACTCGGTATAAATGGCAACCTGGTGTGAGTGTGAGCCTGTCCCCAGGCAGGCTGCCTGTCCCCAAGAAAGCTACTAAAAAGTTACTGCTGGGAGCCAGAGCTTTGGGCTGGGCATAGCTCAGTGGTAAAGTGCTTACCAGCCATGCACGTGATCCTAGGTTCGATCCCAGCCCCACACATGAGGAAGCACCTAACTCACAGGCTGGGAAAGCAAGCCAGGCTCAGCCCGGTTCCCACTATGAAGATGCACAAAGGGCCAGCTGCACTGTCGGCATTCAGGGCTGCTCTCTGTCGATCTGGTCACAGAGGGGAAAGTGCAAGGGATCTGCAGTCCCGTGGCCAACTCAGCTGACCTTCCCAGGTCACCTGGTGGTCCAGCCAGAGAAACAAAAGCCCAGTGGGAGCAAGCTTGACACTGCTGGCCTGACAGCCCCCAAAAGTGATCCCAGGGTAAGGACATCCCAGTGCAACTGTTCTTCCTGGTCTCCTGCCCTTTCTCAAACTAGGAGTGATTCAAGTACTCCCGGAGAGCCCCAGGAAAAGCCTCCACACAGTGGCTTCCTGCTGGACAGGATTTGTGCACGTGTGTGTGTGAGTGTGTGTGTGTGTGTGTGTGTGTGTGTACCCACGCCCGCATGCATGCATGTGTACTACTGGGGACTGATCCCAGGACTTCACACTGAACAACATCTCCAGGCCTTTTTTATTTTGAGATGAGGTCTCACTAAATCATTCAGTTGTCCCACTAGGGTTAAAACACGTGGTTAGGGGCCAGCGAGATGGCTCAGTAGAATAAACGCTTCCCTGGCAAGCACAAGGGCCTCAATTCAATCCCCGGTTCTGCAAAAAAAAACACAACAACAACAAAAAAAAACCCAACCACATGGTTCGCCTGCCTCAGCCTCCTGAGAGCTAGCCTTACCTGTGTGCACCACCACACTCAGTTTCACAGGTCACAGTGGAAGAGTGAAATTCAAACTTCTTACCATGCTGCAGACTGGGTCCCTGCTGACTACTTGCTTACAACCCTCAGCCTCCCTGGGCCCACTGCTCTCAACAGCCTCTACCCCCAGGGCTGGCATGTTGGGGTCTCACAGGGTATCTGGCCAGAAGTCACCCCTAGAACTAGCTGCAGCCTGACCCTGGCCTCCCCTAGCCACTCGCCGTCATTTGCCTTGCTCATCCCCTCTTCCCTCTTTGTTTTCTATCTCTCCCTCCGGGAGATAGACTTCAGGGGTAGGCTATAGCTCAGTGCAAAGGCCAGGCTTAGCATGCACAGGCCCTGGGTTCAATCCCCAGCACCACACAATTAATAGAAAAGCCGGATGTGGGGGCACAACCCTATAATCCCAGAACTCAGGCAGCTGAGGCAGGAGCACTGACATAAATTCAAGGGCAGCCTGGACAACAGAGTGAGACCGTCTCCAAAATGAATGAGTATCTCACTAGGTCCTAAATCTCGGCTGTCCCCAGCACTTACACCAGTGACTGGCACACAGGAGGAACTCGACATCAGTAAATTAACAAGCATTTACCGAGTGCCTACGAAGTTTAAGCACTAGACTATAAGATTAGACGGCGAAAGCTAAAAATCTCTGCTCTTGAAGAGTTTAAATTCTAGCAAAGAGTTAAAACATGAAGGAAGCCGGCATGGCAGCATATCCCAGCACTGGGAAGGCTGAGGCAGGGGAACCACTGAGTTTAAGGCCAACTGGGCTCCACAGAGACCTTGTCTCAATAAATAAATAAATAAATAAATAAATAAATAAATAAATTAAAGGTTAAACAGTAGCTAATACTTCAGCTAAGTACACATTCAGAGCTGGCTACTGTGAGGCGCATCTAGCCAGCATTATTTAGTCAAACACCCCACACAACTCCATGAGGGAGGGGTATTATCTTATGGATGGACAACTTGGCCATGGCGGGGTTAAGTTACCCATGATGACCGGACTGGGATCCACACCCAGACGGTCTTGGCACCAAGTCCTTGCTCTAATTAAGCGCTCTGCTTCGTATTTGCTGAGTGTCGAGTAACGACCAGGAGTAAGGACTGGGTCAGCGCCTGCCTGGCAGCTGTTCCGGGGGGCAGGGCTGGGACAGCAAGCGCAGCTTCTGGGTTTCCATGGCCTCCCCCAGGGAGCAGAGTGTGCAGGGAGGTGCGCTCTGACGAAAAGGCAGGCTCAGGAGTTCTGGGGCTAGTTCTGAGCGCGAGGAGACACCCGGACCAGTAGGCCAATGTTTGATGAGTTCATCTGCCCAGGCCCAGATGGACACGCTGGGAGGGCCTCAAGAAGCGTTGAGGGTGGGGTCCTAGCCTCAGAGAATTTAAGAGTCCTGTGGATGCATGGGCTGCTGAAAGAGGCCAAAAGTGACAGACATGAGGAAATACCAGACTGAGCAGGAGCCGGGGTGGTGGCACCTGCCTGTAACCTCAACACTGGGGAGGCTGGGGCAGGAGGATCACCATGACCTTGAGGCCAGCCTAGATTACATAGTAAGTTCCAGGCCAGCCTGAACTGTACTGAGACCTTGTCTCAAAAATAACAACAACAGGGGGCCAGGGAGATAGCTCAGTTGAATAAGCGTGTGCCTGGCAAGCCCAAGGACCTGAGTTCAATCCCCGGTTCCCACCAGAAAATAAAAAAAAATAAAATAAAAAAAACTGGAAAATTATATGTAGGGGCTGGTGAGATGGCTCAGTGGTCTAAAGCACCTACTTAGAACAAGCTTAGCAAAGCACAGGGACCGCGGTTCAATCCCCCAGCCCCACATGCCAGCCAGCCCGCCCCCTGGTGGGCTGAGCTGG
>NW_004524689.1:6472563-6481204 GCF_000260255.1 Octodon degus
AAGCGCTTGCAAGCTGGCGCAGGGGCCGGGGGTTCGATCCCCAGGCCTGCCATGCCAGCCTCACCCCTGGAGCGCAGAGACAGCAATTGAGACTGGGTGTGGTGGCACGAGCCTGTAATCCCAGTTCTTGGGAGGCTGTAAACAAGAGGATCACCACGAGTCCAATCTAGTAATGAGACCCTGAACACCCTGTAGACCCTTCCCTAAAATACACAAATAAAATAAAATAACAGCAACAAACTAAACTGGATTCTGGTCTCCAAGGCACTCATTTTGACAGCTGGAATTTGAGACCCCACAAAAACTGGGGTGCAAATTTTAGACTAGTTAATAGCTCAGGATCAGGGCCACTCAGGTGTTCTGAGAGAACAGTCCCAGTTTGTCTTTCTTTTCTTTTTTCTTCTTTCCTAACCATACTGGGTGTGTAACCCAAGGCCTTACTTGCACCAGGCCACCCCCTCAGCTGCTCCAACAGCTCTGCACTGACAGCTCACACGAGGCAAGGCAGTAATGCAGCAGTGTGTGGAAGGGAGCTCAGAGTGTTCTGCCTCCGCCTCCGGCTGGGTTTAAACCCAGAAACTCTCCTCCAATCCTGCACAGTTGGGCCTCAAAACAGATCCTGAAAAAGACGTGCTGAATGAAGTCTGAGCATTGTCAGTCTGGAAATCCTCCACTAGGGCTGAGCATGACAGTGCATACCTATAATTCCAGCACTCAGGAGGCAAGCAGGTTCCAGGTCAGCTTGGGCTCTGCAGAAGTTTGAGGCTAGACTGGGCTATGTAGTGATACTCCCCAAGAAAGAGAGAAAAGATGTTCTCTAGCCGACACTGAACTCTCAGTTTTGGTTCCCCAAAGTTCTGCTTTCCAGCTCTCAGCTTGTCCCAAGGGGAAAGTCCCCTCCAATTTTACTGCCACCACCAAGGTCCCTTCAGCCACCATCCTCTCCTGCAGGGTGGCTGCAATGGTCAGGCAGCCTGTATCCCTCATTTCAATTTGCTCGGCATAATGTTGCCTCTACACCAATATCTTTTCAAATTTTTTCAGATCTTAACACCTCTATGCTTGCAATACTCTGATGGCTTCCAACTGTACTTGGGGTAAAACACAAATTCTTACAATCTACAAATCATTTCTTTTTTTTTCATCTAGATATTCCTCATGTCCTGGCTCCGACCTGTCTCCAAGGCACTGACCACTCCCAGGATGACTGGGTCTGCTTATTTGTTCACACACTGGTCATCTGTCCTTCTCTGTCCTTAGACTGTCACCTCCAGGAGGGCAGAACTGTGTCTGCCCTCCTTGCTGAGGCACCAGTGTAGGGCATGGTGCCTGGTTTACTCGGGGCTCACTGGTGCATGAATGAACCCTGTCCTGCATAAATACTAAAGGACCACTAACTGTACCAGGAAGCCGTGACCCACACACAGGCACTGAACACTGGCACCCTGGTTTATGATTTAAAGTCCTGTTTTACACCCCAGGAATTGCTGGCACCTCTGCACACTTTAATGGCCCAGAGATCAGTTATCACTTAGGGTCCAGAGCCAGGACTGAGAGCCCAGTGCCAGGAGCTGAGAGCCAGAGCACTTACGGACTGAAAGAACCTCAAGACTAACTAATTCCGACTTGTCTCTGGCTCCCCTGCCAGCACACCCTGTACCTCAATTTACCCAGCAGTTGGCCAGGCACACAGTCTTAAGATCTGAGTGACAGGAGACAAAATAACAGCTCTAGCTGAGACAGATCCCCAAACAGGAGGTGTTGCAAGCCACATGTCTCATGATTCAGAAAACTCTGGATCTGTGGCCAATAGCTTGGCTCCACTGGCCTTTGCATGAGCTTGACACAGGTAGCAAATACCAGAGCAGCTAAGTACCCGGTCCGGGAGAGGGAGGGCCTGAAGAGGTTGGGGAAAAACATCCAGAGGGTTTGGAGGGGGAAAGCAGTTGGGATGAAGCAATGAAAAGGAGGCGACAAGTGTGATTTTGGGTTCCAAGTGGTTAATTTTGCAGGTTCACGTACATGTCCCGCCAGGTAGGTGAGACACGTTGCCTGCAAAATGTGCCTTCTAGGAACACTGGGCAGGGAAAAGTAGAATGACAAGGGCAGGCGGGAGGCCAGATCTTGGCAGTGATGGACACACGGGGAGTCAGGATGCAGCGAGCAGGGTGCAGGTGAGGGAGTACAGGAGGCATGGAACCCGGGAGGGCAGACAGGGCATGACAACCTCAGCGGTGAGCAACAGGATGGGCGTCGCGCGGACACCTGTGGCGGCGGGGAGGGGCAGGAGGGTAGCCTGGCCGGGAGGCGGAGCCCGGCCCAGAGCCTCGGAACCAGGCTGGGGTTCCCGCGGGGTCGGGGCGCCCTCCAACGCCCCTTCCCAGGAGACAAAGGGCCGCGGCTTCCGACCCCGGCGCAGCGCGGACCCGGCGCTGAGGGCGCAGAGGGCCTCGCGCTTACCTGGGCCGCCCGACCCGGCAGAGCCGGCGGGAGTGAGGGTCCCGGTCGCGGCGCGTGCGGCCTGTTCCGGAGCGCGCTCAGCCCGAGCAGCCGCGGCGGCGGCGGCAGCAGCACAAGCGGGAGCGGCCGCTTCGGCCTCCGCCTCCCGCTCCGTGAGTCACCGCGGCGGGGAGGGAGCGAGGGCGGTGCCAGGCCGCCAGGGGAGGGATCCGCGGAGGGGGCGGCATTGGGGTCCGCGCGAGGCGGCGGAGTGGCCACGGCAACGCCCCGGAGGGAGGTGGCGCCTAGAGGGCGAGCACGGAGGTGGGGCCTCTGCTGGGCAGGGCGGAGGCCACACATTGGCTCCCTCAGCCATGGGATGGGGCCTGCGTGGACGCTCATTGGGTTCTTCAGGATAGGGGCGGGACCAGAGGCTAGGGCGTGGCCTTTACGTGGGCGGGGCGGGGCCGAGTCCGCGCAGAGGGCGGGGGGAGGAGGGGCGGGGTGAGCAGAGAATGGGGCGGGGCGTGAAGAGGGGAGTGGGGTGGCCGCGGGGCGGAGCTGGGGAAGCCGCTGTCCCGGACGCTGCCTGCTGCCGGAGCACAGTGATTTCCCCCAAAATAATACCTCTTGCACACATCTGGCTGCGTCTGAAAAGCGGAGCAGCTAAACATGCGGATCCTCGGCAAGGCCAGCTCCTCCAGGACTCGAAATCTGAAGCGGACGGGGTCGCTGCGTTACCTTGGCGGCAGCGGTTAGGCCGCCTCGTGGAGTTGGGGGCCTACGCTGGGGTCGCGGGGACGCGGGGCGGTTAACCGGGAGCACGCCGGGCGTGGATGCAGAGGCGTCTTCCGGGCATCGTCACGTAAACGCCCTGCGAAAAGTCGGCTGTGCCGGGAGCACAGGGAGGTGCAGGCCGTCTTAGCCAAAATAGGAATTGCATTTAACGCGTACTTTGCTTTAGGACGCGTATATTTGAGTGTGGCCTCATTTTCAACATCTGAACGTAACCAGTTGTATAATGTGACGCTAAGCCCAGTTCTCAAGCCCTTTGGCCCCGCTTCCGCCTAAGTTTGGGGTTTGATTTTCTTCGGTACTTGGGGGTTGGTTTTAGGGCCTTCTCACTGAGCTATTCGTTCACATCTTTATTATTATTATTATTATTATTTAAATTTATTTATTTTTTTTGGCAGAACCGGGGATTGAACTCAGGCCCTTGCGCTTGCCAGGGAAGCGCTTATTCCACTGAGCCATCTCCCCGGCCCCATATCTTTTACTATTTTTGTAAGACAGGGTCTCCCTAAGTCCCTAAATTGCTCAATCTAGGCTTGAATTTGCAGTCTTCCTGCCAGTCTGTCAAAGTGCGGCAAGTGCCACCAGCCCCCCCCCATAAGCTTAGTTTCCCCATCTTTGCTGTCTACCCTCTTCCACTTCCTGTTTCTTTTCCTATGTAAGCGTAATATTTTTAATGTGTTTATATCCCCAAAATGTCAGTATTATTTTCTAATATTGATTTTATAATTGGGTTTTAGTCATAGTAGAGAAAAACGGCTTTTTCAAAATTTGTGAGACTGTGAACCCTTAAAGGTGCTGGGCTCGGTGGTGCACGCCCATAACCCTAGCCCTGGGGAGGGTGAGGCAGAAGGATCGGTCCAAGTTCAGGCCACCCTGGACCACATAGAAGGTTTAAGGCCAGCCTGAACTGCAAACAAAACAAAAAGATTGACCCTTAAAGCTTAGTATACCTTATTCATGTTTTACCTCCACTGGTGTCGAGAGACTACCATGTCCGCAGCAAGAGCTGAACAAATATTTGCCAATAAATATTTACCAGCAGTCCTTCATGTTTTCCAGAGAGGTCCTTCATGTTTTCCTTCATGCATACCAGTGTAAAAGCACACGAAATTCTTTTTTATGTAAATATTGACTTTAAAGAAATCAATTAAAATCGAACATATTGCTCAGTATTCAAGACACTGTATGAGTTACATTTTAAAAAATGTGTATGTTTAAAAATAAAGGTGTGGGGCTGGTGAGATGGCTCAGTAGAATAAGCACTTCCCTGGCAAGTGCAAGGATCTGAGTTCAATTCTCAGTTCCACCTTAAAAAAAAAAAAAAAAAAAAGGGACTGGCGAGATGGCTCAGTGGTCTAAAGCACCTACTTGGAACAAGCTTGGGAAAGCACAGGGACCGCAGTTCGATCCCCCAGCACCACATGCCAGCCAGCCCCGCCCCCTGGTGGGCTGAGCTGGCCACACACACAATAAATAAATAAATAAATGTTTAAAAATTAAAAAAATTTAAAAAAAAAAAGGTGCGGGGCTGGTGAGATGGCTCAGTGGTCTAAAGCACCTACTTAGAACAAGCTTAGCAGAGCACAGGGACCGCGGTTCAATCCCCCAACACCACATGCCAGCCAGCCCCGCCCCCTAGTGGGCTGAGCTGGCCACACACACACACACACACACACACAAATAAATGAATAAAATTTTAAAAATAAAAATAAAGGTGGGGCCAGCCAGATAGCCCAGCAGACTAAAGCGCCTGCTTAGGCAGAAGCAGGGGTCAGAGGTTCGATCCCCGCCTCTGGGCGAGCTGAGACTGAGATTAGGACCCAGGGCTTGGGAGACTGAAAACAGGATCACTATGAATCCAATCTGAGTGGACAGGGTCTACAGTGAGACCCTGTACTAAATACATAAAATAAAAATTTTTTAAAGGTGTAGGAAAAAGGGGCCGGGGACATGGCTCAGTAAAATAAGCACTTCCCTGGGAGGCACAAGGGCCTGAATTCAATCCCCGGTTCCGCAAAAATAAAAACAAAAAAAAAAAAAAAAAAAGAAAAAAAAATAATAAAGGTGTAGGAAAAGACATAGAATGAAAATTCACTAATGTGAAATAACCGGTTCATTTTCTTTTCAAAAATGTTTTATCCTTTCTTTTCCAATGTGTTGAGACAAAGTCTCATTGTGTAATTTAGGCTGGCCTCGAACTCACATCAATCGCTGTGCATCAGCATGCTCCACCACACCGAGCTACATAGTCTTTTTACAGTTGAAAAATCACACTAAGTTCATTACACAGCCAGCAAATCATTGCATCCGCTGAGTGTTGGACAATTCTGCGTTTCTAGTCCTCAAGATTGACTCAGCCTGCAGCCACCTGTACCACTTTAGAATGAGACAAGGGAGGCTTAGGAAGTAGGGACTATCCTGAGAGCACAGTACCCTCTCCCCTTGGGGAACTGTCCTCGACACCTGGAGGTGCTGATGAGGCTGCCAGTTATAGTGTTCTCACCCTGCCCCTCCAAGACAGTAGCTCCAGGGATGACCTGTTTCCCAAGCTGGACTGAACTGAGCCTGCCTCTAAAACTTCCTGAATTAGAAATAAAAAGCCGTATGTGGTGCACACCTGTAATCACAGCACTTGGAAGGCTGAAGCAGGAGGACCACTGTGACTTCAAGACTGGCCTGAGCTACGTAGTTCAAACCCAGCCAGAACTAATAGCAAGGCCCTATCTCAAAGGAAAGGAAAAGAAAAGGAAAGATGAACTGTGGGGGTGCATGCCTGTAATCCCAGCACTCAGGTGTGTGGGGCAAGAGGATCACTGTGAGTTTGAAATCAGCCTGTGCTGCATAATGAATTTAAGGCCCACCTGAAGCGCATAACAAGACCATGTTTCAAAGGAACAATGAAAGAAAGAGGAAATTTTGTCTTTCCCATTGGAATGATAGCTAACAGTGTAACCTCAGGAAAGTTAGAATCAGGCTGTGGGGTATAGCTCCGGGGCAGACAGCTGGTCTAGCATGTACAAGGCCCAGCATGCACTAAGGCACACATGTACACACACACACACACACACACACACACACCCCGTTATCCAACAGAAAGAATCAAGATATATCAGGCACAGATACAAATTCCCTATAATGAATACAGTCCTTATGTATACCTAAATGGTAGCCCCCCCAAAAAATGATTATTCACCTGCCACATGGAAAATCCTGAGGAGGAGACAAGGTTATGGGAAACGCATGGTTGAGATCTAAAACATCCCCTTAAAAAGGAAGGCAAGGGGCCAGGGAGATGGCTCAGTGGAATAAGCGCTTCCCTGGCAAGCACAAGGGCCTGAGTTCAATCCCCGGTTCCGCCAAAAAAAAAAAAAAGGAAGGCAAGGACAAAGAATAAAAGGAAAAAAATGGAAACAAGGCTTTTGTAAATGAGGGGAAGAAGGGTTGAAAGAGGAAGGGAATAGGAAACAAAGTAAGATATACAGTACAAATTTCCTGTGATGAATGTTGTTTTATATGTATCAATAAAAAATAAGACATCACTCTAAAAATCTTGCATGTGGAAGAGGTTGGATCATAGGGCACTGTGCTCTTCAGTAGATTCATTCATTGACGAGTTCAGTAGATGAATAGCCGGGTAAGGAAGTGGGGCCTGGGTGGAGGGCGTCACTGGGCTGTCCGCAGGAATGCCCAGGAACTCACCCCAGAAACTCCTAGAACTTCCTTGATCTACTCTTTCCTTTATCCTTATTTTTCCTGTCCATGTTGCTTCTACCCCGAACTGTAGTTTATTTTGACACTGGTTCTTTTTAATCCCATTACTGTTACTATCTCCATTCCTCTTCCCCAGTTTGTTTGTTCTTTGTCTGTTTTTAAATGTATTTGGCACAGGGTCTACAGGGTCTCCCTACACAGATTGGACTCGTAATTCTCCTGTTTTCAGCCTCCCAGGCACACCAGGCACACGCCACCATGCCCAGTCTCGGTCATTGTCTCACAGTGCCCCGGGGGCAGGGCCAGCATGGCAAGGTGGAGACTGAACCCCGGCCACTGCACTCTGCCTAAGCAGGTGCTTTAGTCCACAGAGCTATCTGGCTAGCCCTTAGTTTTGTTTTGTTTTTTTTTCTTTTTCTTTTTGAGCCATCTCAGCATGCTGAGGAGGGTGCTGGTGAGGCATGTGGTGCGGGGATTGAGCCTCGATCCCCTGTGCCTGCCTAAGTTTGCCTAAGCAGACGCTTTAGACCGCTGAGCTATCTCACTGACCCTTTTTTTTTTTTTTTTTTTTAATCTGGGTCTCCCTGTGCAGTTTGTAGCTCAGACTGATTTCAAATGCAACAATCTTCCCAGGACTGGGGAGATAGCTCAGTAGAATAAGTGCTTGCCTGGCAAGCACAAGGGCCTGAGTTCAATCCCCCATTCAGCAAATAAATAAATAAATAAATAAACAAACAATCCTCCCACCTCAGCCTCCAGAGTGCTGGAGTTTGTTTGTTTGTTTGTTTTTGTGGCACTGGAGATTGAGTACCAGGGATTGAACTCAGGTCCCTGAGCTTGCCAGGCAAGTGCTTATTCTACTGAGTTATCTCCCCAGGCCCTGGTGTTTGTTTTTGAGAGAGGGTCTTTCTCTACTGCCTAGGCTGACCTTGAACTCCTGTGCTCATGAAACATTTGCCTCTCGGGCAGGGCTGGGAGTATGGATGTGTACTAATAAGGTCAGGGTGTCTGTCTGTCTGTCTGTGTCTCTCTGTCTGTCTGTCTGTCTGTCTCTCTCTCTCCCCCTCCCCCTCTCCCATTCCCCTTCCCTCTCCTCCCCTTTCCTCCCTCTCCTTCTTGTCCCTCTTCTTTTCGGCCTTGCCTACCCCCTTGTTCTTTTCTTTCTCCAATGAAAGGGATCAAACCCAGGCCTCACATATGCCAGACAGGCGCCCACCATGGAGTTAGGTCCCAGTTTAAAGCACACCAGTGGATCCCTGGACTCCAGCAGTTGTGCCCCACAAGACCACCTCCATTACCCAGGCAGCACCTCGAGGGCACCTGTCTTGCCAGACCTGTACTTGTCAATAACTATTGATTGTCACCATGGAGTTCAGCATCCTCAGTGTGTCTCTGAGGCCTTGTGCCATCAGTTCTAGCCCCATCCTGAACCACATTTACCAACTGGACCCCAGCCCCCTCGCCTGGCCCTGGAGGGTCTCAGTGCTTCATGACCTCCGTGTTGAGGTCCCTTGGGCTCAGTCCCTTTCTGCCCTGCATCACGTGTCTGAGCACTGGGCTTTTGGTCTTCAAGGAAACCTCTCTGGAGCTATGCTGGCCCTGCCTCACTGGAGGGCACAGCCACACGCCAGGAGGGCAAAGACTGTCAGGATGGCCCGCGTTCTCCCAGCATAGGGTATAGGGTAGGGCCTGGATT
>NW_004524689.1:6481459-6502321 GCF_000260255.1 Octodon degus
ATGTGGTGCTGGGGGATTGAACCGCGGTCCCTGTGCTTTGCTAAGCTTGTTCTAAGTAGGTGCTTTAGACCACTGAGCCATCTCACCAGCCCCTGTTTTCTTTCTTCTTTTGACTTCTTTCTTTTCTTCTCTTTTTCTTTTCTGAGACAGGGTCTCTCTATGCAGTTCAGGCTCACCTTGTGCTCACTTTTGTACTCAGGCCAGCAACTCGAACTCCCAGAAATCCTCCTGTCTCAGCCTCCCAAGTGCTGGGATTACAGGCCTGCACGGCCATGTCAGGTTCAACAGTTTTCTTCTTGTGATTGGTAGAGCATGCTTCTGGAGATCAAAGGAAACCACAGTCCTCCTTCTGAGCTACATCTCCAGCCCTATTTTATTTTGTGTTTTTTGTTTTTTGCTTTTTGTTTTTCGTTTTTTTTTTTGAGACAGGGTCTCGCTGTGTAGTCCAGGCTGGCCTTAAACTCACTATGTAGCCCAGATTGGCCTGGAACGCTTGGGGATCCTCCTGCCTCAGCTTCCCCAGTGCTGGGATTAAAGGCACCAATATGCCTGGCTCCCCATCCCTTTTTTATTTTTCATTTGAGACCAGGCCTTGGTATGTTGCCCTAGCTTAGATCCAATTTATGATTCCTCCAGAGAGCTGGGATTACAAATATTATTGCATGAATAAATTAGAACAGCCCTTCCCTTCCTCTGGCCGCCACTCCTCCGGCTCCCACCTCCCTGCCCCAGCCCGTTCCTCCCCTCTCTCCTTTTCCTGAATTTAAGATTCTATGTATATTTTCTCCTTTCAGCTCTGGGGAGAGCCTCCCTGTGGTCCCTGAACACATGAGTATCTTTAAATAGTTGCTTTTTGGGGCCAGAAAAAAAATCTGTTTTCTCTCACAAAGGGATGACTACAACAGTCAGATTTCCAGGCCAAGTAGGAAACAGCAAGGGAGCCAGAGCAGGCGACAGAGAAGCGTGGTCTTCGTGTGGTCGTGGCAGCAGGCGGTGAGCCAACCATGGCTCCCTGCTCAGGTGAGCAGCCGAGCCCTGAGGGTGAGAAAGGAGGAGCCTCTGCGTGAGGCGGGATTATTTTTCTTCTTTGGGAGGGATTTGCTGGGGATTGAACCCCAGGCCTATTCACTGAGCCGTAGCTCTAACCCCTTTTGTTTTTCTTTTGAACAGGGTTTTGCTAAATTGCCCAGGCTGGGCTCAGACTCGCACTCCTCCTGCCTCAGCCTCCCAGAGTGCTGGAATTATAGGTGTACTGGGATTATAGCTATGTACCACCATGCCTGGCTCATAGATTTTTCTCCTCCTCTCCTCCTCCTTCTCTTCATGCTCTTCCTTCTCCTCTTTTTGGTAAAGAAAGAATCTATGGTGGTCCATGCTTGTAATCCTAGATGCTGGGGAGATTGAGGCAGGAGGATCACAAATTCTTTTTTTTAATTAATTAATTTATTTATTTATTTATTGTGTGTGTGTGTGTGTGTGTGTGGCCAGCTCAGCCCACCAGGGGGCGGGGCTGGCTGGCATGTGGTGCTGGGGATTGAACCGCGGTCGCTGTGCTTTTGCTTAGCTTAGCTTGTTCTAAGTAGGTGCTTTAGACCACTGAGCCATCTCACCAGCCCCGAGGATCACAAATTCTAATCCTACCTGGGCAATTTAGTGAGACTCTGTCTCAAAAAGTACAAAAGGGCTGGGGATGTAGCTCTGTGGTAGAGTGCTGCTGGGTTCAAGCCCCTCGTACCACAAAAGACACATACATACTACCTAAAAGATTAAGTATGAACAGTTTTCAGGAATGCAAAAAGTAAAAGCCCCTGCCTATAGTTTGGCCCCTGTGTTTGTGCCCGGTTAGGTCTGGCATGAGTGGCCCTTCCGAGGAGCAGACAGCAGTAAAGGCCAAGCGCAGAGCAGACACAGCAGGCTGAGGTCACACGCCGTCCTCCCGTGTTGGCCTCGGCAAGGGCTCATCATTTAATTTGGCTTTGGAGATAATAAGGAATTATTAAACGCAGTGATGAAAGTGTTTTGTTGCCCAGGAATGCATGTGTTCTTCATGAGGAGCGGGGTGTGTGCAGCTGTGCACATCTGGCTGGCTGCCAGGCTGCCCGCAGTGTGCGCGTGCCAGCGGCACCTGATGGCTGATGCCCTGCTATCGCAGACCCTGCCGTGTGTGTGGAGTGGCAGAGAAAAATCAGAAAGATGATTTTTTTTTTTTTTTTTTGGCCGGCTCAGGAAGCCTTAAGGGCAGGTCTGGTAAGGCATGAGGATCCGGGGATCGAACCACTGGATCCTGAGCCTGACTGCTTTGCTTGAGCAGGCGCTTATCAACTGAGCTATGGGGCAGCATCCCAAGAGAGAAATCGGGATTGCTGTCTGCAGGGCAGTAGCTCACAGGCCCGTGCCGCAGCAGCCAGCCTGCGTGTGTACAGCCTCATGACAGATCAGCAGGAAAGACAGAACAACACATCAGTTTGTTTTATTGCATTCTGCTTTGTGTTTAGAGAGAGAGTCTCGCTATGTAGCCTAGGCTGGCCTAGAATTTGCAGCAATCCCCGGCCTCAGCCTCCTGACTCCTGGGATCATAGGTGTACACTACTCTGCCTGGTGAGACCTCAATTTTAATCCAAATATTCAGTGCATCGGCCTTTGAACAAGCATAGCCATCTGATTACCACCTTTCCTGCTGGTCATTGTCATAGTGAAGACCAAAAAAATTCTAAGGTCATGGCAGCACTTGGGAGGCTGAGACAGGAAGAGTACCATGAATTCAAGGCCAGCCTGCACTATACAGTGAGATCTTCTCTCAACAACAGAAAAGAACCACCCAAAAAGAAAATTTCAAAGAAAAAGAAAGAAAGAAAGAAAGAAAGAAAGAAAGAAAGAAAGAAAGTTTTCCTAAAAGCAATTAACCAAAGATTAATTGCTAGTGCATTAAGGTGCAGCCAGAAAGACCATTCCTGACCCACAGGTCCTTCCTGCCACCCATGGAGGTGCTGACAGTGGACAGTGCACAGCAGTTTGTCCTTGGACACAAGCCCCAGAGCCACTGCTACTAACTACTGTGTCTGCAGCTGGAGCCTCCCCTCCAGCTGTTAGACAGCAGCTGTGTCCACACCTCCTCGGGGCCACAAACCTCCTGCTTCCCATTCCTAAGGCTTCCTGGGAGCTGTGATTGTAAGACACATCTTGCACGCAGTCCTGGAGGTCGCTGGATGAAAATACAAGTGGTTTTGTGTCTCTAGGTCCCCACCTCCCTCTTCATTACACTTCTGCCTGGAAGTGCCATCCTAGCAGCTGCGCTTGTCCCCGGCTGGGAAGGCTGAGGGGCTCCTTTCTATAGTTGATAAACATGAAGGGCTGAGGGTGGCGGGCTGCGCCCTGACACCCGTTAACGAAGAGCCGCACCGGAAAGCGAATGCAGTGGGGACAGCACAGTGCAGATGTCCTGGGACCTGAGGCTGTTCGCGCCGCTCCCTGAGCTGCGGAAAGGTTGCAGTGATTATTAATTATTGAAGCAACAAGCTGAGAACCAGTGCTGTGCTCTGTGATGCTCTGCTGAAATCATTTTAATTAGCCCAAGCTATGATGCCAAGGGAAATAGACTCTTCCTGGCCAAAATGAAAAATTCTTGTAACACTTAACTTTTCTTCCCTTTAAAAAAAAAACAAAACGCACATGCAGGGCATAAGGGGCACAAGCCTGTAATCTCCAGCACAAGGGAGGCTGAGGCAAGAGGACCACAGTGATTTCTGCCCAGCCTGGGCTACATAGTGAGTTCAAGGCCAGCCTGGACTACATAAAGACCATGTCTCAAAAAAAAAAAAAACAACACACACACACACACACTCAGGCCAGCAAGATAGCTCAGTGGACTTAAGTGCCTGCTTAGGCAAGCTTAGGCAAGCTCAGGGACCTCGGTTCAATCCCTGGCACCACATGCCATGCCAGCCCTGTCCCCAGGATGGGCTCAGCCAGCCAGAGTCTGGGTGTAGTGGCGCATACCTGTAATCCCAGGGCTGGGGAGGCTGAAAGCAGGATCACCATGAGTCCAAACTGCCTATTGAGACCCTGCAACAACTAAAATACATTAAACACACACACACACACACACACACTCAGGTTATATATGCATACACTGCTGATAAAATGGATTTTTTCCCTCTAGTACTAGAGACTGAACCTAGAAGAGTGCTGAGCTACAGCCTTAGCCCTTTTTTTAAATGTTGGGTAAATTCTCACTGAGTTGCCCAGGCTGATTTCAAACTTCAGTCCTCTTGTCTCAGCCTCCTGAGAAGCTGGAACTACAGATATTTATCAGAGTGCCTGGCATTCTGTTTTTTTGTTTTGTTTTTTGAGACAGAGTCTCAATATCTAGTTTGTGCTGGTCTCAAACTCCTGCTAATCTTCCTGCCTCAGCCTCCTGAGTGCTGGGATTATAGGTGTGTGCCACAATGCCCAGCTAGACTTTTCCAGTTATTACCATAACAAACCCGACCCTACTAACAAAATCTGTCTTCTCTCTACAGGCGTCTTTTCCTGACCTTGTTCCAGTATTCACAGTCTTGTATGAAATTATTTATTTACTTTTTATGTATTTGGTACAGGGTCTCACTACACAGCTTGGACTCATAGGGATCTCCTGTTTTCAACTTCCCCATCTGATTACAGGCATGCACCACCACGCCTGCTCTCAGTGGCCAGCTCAGCACATGGAAGGGGGGCTGGGGGGGCGGGACAGCCAGAGCCAGCCTGGCATGTGGTGCCAGGGATCAAACCCAGGTCCTGTACTTACCTAAGCGGGCACTTAGTCCGCTGAGCTATCTTGCCAGCCTTATGAAATGTACACAGGATCTTTCGCTTGCTTTCAACTCCTCCCACTTTTTTTTTTTGGTGGAAAAATCACATGTGTTCCCTGAAGCTTTTTCCTTTTCTGATGGTGGGAATTGAACCAAAGGAGTCCTGAGCTACATCCTCAGCCCTTCTTATTTTTTATTTTTGAGATAGGCACCTCACAAATTTCCTAGGCTGGCCTTGAACTTGAGATCCTCCTGCCTCAGCCTCTCCAGTTGCTGGGATCACACGTGTGCATGCTCACACTCAGCCATGCTGACCTTAGCTCACACATAGCCAGGTTCTAGCTCACAGAGTGCTTCCTAGGAGTGTGGCACTGTGTTAGGCAGGGGACATGACAGCAATCAGGCGCATGTTGCCCCATCCTCCTTGTCCTCATAGTGAGTACGGCAGAAATTGGTGAACTACACAGCCAGGGAACTCTGAAACTGCAGGTAAGTGCTCAGAGCTGAAAGCAGGGACTGGGAGGCTACGTGACTGGGAGTCTTACCCTGCTTTGGGGTCAGGGAGAGCAACATTCATGCTTACACCATGAAATGTCAGGTCAGCCAAGCAAGGAGGGGGCAAAGGCCAAGCAGAGTGGCCCTGGGAACACGCTGAGATCACGGAACTGAGCCAGCAGAAAGCTGCGGACTGTGGTGTGGCCCTGGAGGAAGCGCCCCCAAGGAGAGGAGGCTGGCCAAAGGGCCAAGGCCTAAAGCCCACTGATTTTTTTTGAGACAAGGTCTTTTTTTTTTTTTTTTTGCAGAACCGGGGATTGAACTCAGGCCCTTGCGCTTGCCAGGGAAGCGCTTATTCCACTGAGCCACCTCCCCAGCCCCGAGACAAGGTCTTAATATGTAGCCTAGGCTGGCCTCAAATGCATGAGGATCTTCTTGCCTCAGCCTCCCAAGTACTGAGTTCACAGGCCTGTGCTGCCTCACCCAGCTTCCTATGGGACACTACAGGTCATGGGACATTACAGGTCATGGGACACTTTGGTTTTTACCCCATAAGCACGGGCACTATTACTGTGACACCATCAGATATGTGTACGTGTGTAGGTAGGTAGGTAGGTATGCATGTATGTGGTTTTGGGGATTGAACTCAACACTATTGTACTGAGCTATGTCCCCAGAAATTTTATCTTGAGACACAGTCTCACTATATTGCTAAATTGCCCAGGCTGGGCTTGAACCTGTGACCTTCCTCAGCCTCCAAGAGCGCTGGAATCACAGGTGTCCTGTCACACCCCACTCAGATTTGTATTTAAATGGATCACTGTGAGGGCAGGGTTAGCAGAGGGATACAGTGTAAGCTTAGCATGCATAGGCTCTGGGCTTAATCACTGGGACCACAAAAAAGGGGGAAAAAACAAAAATCCCGTAGCTGTAGCACAGGAAGTAGATTGTGGGGAACAAGAGCAGCGATGAAGCAGCTACTGCCATGACAACGCTGTGACAAACCACCTCGAGGCTCAGAGGCAGTGGCTTTTGTACCAGGGCTTAGGAACGCATGGCTTGAGGCCACCATGGCTGCAGGTCAGCACCAAGCCACCTCTGCATCCCTCGGCTCCTTGGGCTGGACGTGGCCGGGGTGGTTCCTCCCATGATGGAGACAGAAAAATGAGAGTCCCAAGCACAACTGTGAGAAGCCCAGCAGGTCCTGCAGGAGTCCTGCTGTCCCCTGTCCCCCAGCCAGACCCAGGGCCATGCCGCAGGAAGGACATGCCAGCTGGATGGAGGGAAGTTAGAAGAAAGGTCTCTGAGTGACCCTACTGCCCGGCAGCACAGCTGTGCTCAGGGCATTTTCCACCATGATGGGAAGTGGTCGTGGCAGAGCCTGTAATTCCAGCTACGTGGGAAGCTGAGGTGGGAGTACAGCAAGTTTAGGCCAGCCTGGGTAATTTAGTAAGACCCCGTGTTGTGTGTGTGGCCAGCTCAGCCCACCTGGGGGCGGGGCTGGCTGGCATGTGGTGCTGGGGGATTGAACCGTGGTCCCTGTGCTTTGCTAAGCTTGTTCTAAGTAGGTGCTTTAGACCACTGAGCCATCTCACCAGCCCCAAGACCCTGTGTTGAAATAAAACAATGACTGGGCCATGGCTCAGTGCTAGAGCACCTGCCTAGCATGCATGAGGCCCTGGGTCCACCCCCGGTTGGGAGCAGGGTAGTTTTCAGAAGTATTGTTCCCCTTTTGTTCTTCTCCATAGGCCCGAGTTTCCTTCTGTCGTGGCTGGATCTGCCTTGCCCAAGAGGAATGCTCACCCTTCTGCCAAGGTCACTGAAGGCTCCCGACAGAGGACAACAAGGCGGGCTGGGGGCTCAGCTGGCAATGGATAGGGCCAGCGCAGTACAAAGGGTGGGTAGTCTCAGTTTTGGGGTGATTATTCTAAGAAGGAAATCTAGCATTTAAAAGGTAGAGGCAGGAGGATCACCATGAGTTTGAGGCCAGCCTAGACTACATAGTGAGACCCTGTCTCAAAGAAAACACACACACACACACACACACACACACACACACACAGACGAAAACCTCTACTTTTTTGGGAGATGATATCACTGTTCATAGTTCCGGCTGCCCTTGGACTCACAGTGATCTTCCCGCCTCAGCCTCCAGCTAGACCTGGCCTTTTCAAAAGTCCTGATTGCTTATCTCTGACTCTAGGCCTTGCCTTGTACCCTGGCAGTTAGGCCAGACCCACTAGGCCCAGGAGTATTCTTGGCAGGGGTGTGGGGCCGGGGAATTCCCACAACTTGGGGCATCCTGGGGAGTGAGAGGGAACTATTGTTCGCCAATGGAATGGAGGCAATTCACCTAGAGAGCCCAAGGATTTGGCAGCAGCTTAGCTGGGCCTTAATGAGAAGCGGGCTGAAACAGCGCCAGGCTGCAGGGGTGCGGATCTGGCTGTGCTCGCCCGGGAGATAAAGGGCTGCGTGCGGAAGCTGGTCTGGCCGGCTGGCGGCACGGAGCCCAGTGGGGAGGGAGTGCATCCACTCATCGGACTAATTGGTGGATAAGTGCAGATGGAATAGAAAGGGATACTTATGTCACTAATAAACTGAAAATCTTTCTTAGGGAAGAGAAGCGAGAGAAGGTACTGGAGTGTTCCAGCCAGCACGCAGGTGACGGACTTTTCAAAACCTGGAGCAGGCTGCAGGGTCTGGAGCCAGGAGTGGTTTTCATCTTCCTGCCTTTGGCCAGGGTCACTGCTGAGAAGAGACACGGCACTTTTTGTTTTTTCAGGTTTTTTTTTTTTTTTTTTTTGACAGAGTCTCTCTATGCAGCTCAGGCTGGCCTTGAGCTCACTTTGTAGCCCAGGCTGGTCTTGAACCCACAATAATCCCCCTGCCTTCGCCTCCCCCAGAGCTGGGATTAGAGCCATGTGTCACCATTCCCAGGTCCACACGCAGTATTAACACACCAGTTCCCGCCCAGCTGGAGGTGTGCTCCAGCAGGGGTCTGGCCATTAGAGGACCTCCTTAGTCCAACTCACAGCATTCAAAGAAAATGGAACAGAGAAAGGAATGTAGCTCACCTCGGGAAGGAAAGGGCAGGAGGAGCAGTACTATAGGCTTTCTGTACAGTAGTCCTTCCAGCTACTTTTATGACCTTCACTTCCTTCAGAGAGTGTGATTATGAGCACACAAACTTCCATTGATCAAGTCAAGCAGAACTTCTCCATTTAATCAAGGTGTTTTTGTTTTTTTTTTAATTTTAGTACTGCGTACTGAACCCAAAATTTTGCATTGCAGTGTATCTTCTGGCTTTTAAGACATTTTTGTTGCTGTTGTTTTGAGACATGGTCTCGCTACGCAGTTCATGCTGGTCCTGAACTCACTATGTAGCCCAGGCCAGCCTTGAACTCACAGCAACCCTCTTGCCTCAGCCTCGCAAGTGCTGGGATGACAGGTATGCACCACCGCGCCCTGCTGCCCTCTCACAGAAGACGTGACTGCTTTATTGGGGATGGAACCCAGAGTCTTGTGCACGCGACGCAGGCGCTCTAGCACTGAGCTACATCACAGCCCTCATCGTTTTCAGCTTAGTAAATGACTGCGGCTGTAGGCAAGGACCTTCTCCTAAGCAAACAGCGCAGCCTTAGGACGCTCACTCCAGCCAGCAGCGTCTACTCGCTGCACCGCAGGTCTGAAAGGCGGCGCAGTTGCTGAGATCAGTGCTGCCCCCTGGCGTCGAAGGCCCTCTCAGCAACGGCGTCTGAGCCTTGTTACCCACGGGAGCTGGGAGGCAGGAAACGGATTTTGGGCAAAAGGCTGGGATCTGATACTCTCTGCTGTTTTTAATCTGCGTGTTGCACTTTGATGAGCTCTTAAATATTAGTTTCTGCAATTTCTCAGATCTTTTCACTTCTAGGACCAGACAAGATGGCAGTGATTGTGTCTTGCAGTTTGCTCATGTGGTCTGTGGGAATGTGGACAGTTTTATTTTACTTGTACTAGGAATCAAACCAGGGCCTTGCACTTGCCAGGCAGGCGCTGTGCCACTGAGCTACATGCCTGGCTCTAATGTTAGAGAGCATGTTAAAAGGCAGAGAAACAGACAAGTGTGGTGGCACACACCTGTAATCCCAGCACTCAGGAGGCTGAGGCAGGAGGATTGCTGCAGGCTCAAGATGTGCCTGGGCTACAAAGTGAGCTCAAGGCCAGCCTGAGCTGCATAGTAAGAACCCGGCAAAAAAAAAACAAAAAAAAAAAAAAAAAAAAAGAAGGCAGAAGAAGCATTCCTGGTTTTAGGAGTGAACAGAGAGGAGTAGGGGTGGGAGGATTGTGGGCAGGTGGTTGAAAGGCTCTAGGCAAAATGACCTGGGTTGATCGATTCTGTAACAATTTGAAATTATCCATCATTCACAATAAGATACTATTTCAGCCGTAGAGTTGCACAGCCTTTATTTGCGAAAGACCACCTTTCCTAGCTGAATGTCTTCCAAAGCAGGTCTAGGCAAGTCAATGGCCCACTGTCCCAACTCCAGCTCTCTCCTGGACGTAACCCCTACCCCTCGGCATCCCGGGAACCTGCCCACCTACAAGAGCTGTTTTACAGCCGCGGGATAAAGGCTGAATGCCACAGCCCAGGAAGTGCTGGGGCTCATTAGGTGATACTCCCTCACTTGGAACTTATTTTGCTTCAGCCCCAGTTCTTGGAGAAATACAGGAATTTCACCAAAATATTAGCCTGACACAAGCACATGGAGAAGTGAGCTGCCTCAGTGAGACTGAGACCGCCAACTTCTGGAGACTGTGACCAGGAAGCACGGCTTACAAGCCAGTCAGTGACGGTAAGTGCACAGAATTCACTTTCCAACTCATTTTTTCTGAGTGCTCTGGAGTGGCGGGCTGGAGCCAAAGCGGCCCTTGTTCACCATGATGGAGGAGAGGGATGCGCGGTAACTTGTGAGGTTGTTCTTACCCCAGTGAGTGGGGAGGGGTGAAGCCAGCTGCCAGAGGCCACACACCCATCGCTGTCAGGGTCTTGCTGGGCTACACATCTGTGTCTTCTAAAGGTAGATCATTTTACACTGAATACATGACTGTGATTAATAACAAAATGTTTTGCCCATGCTGGTCTTAAAGTTTAAGGAAGGCCAGACACAGCAGTGCAGGCCTGTCATCCCAGTATTTGGGAGGCTAAGGCTGAAGGATTGAAAGTTCAAGTCCAACCAGGGCAGCTTTGTGACTTAGGGAGGCCCTGTCTCAGGAAAAAAAAAAGGGTGGGGTGGGGTGGGGGGCTGGGGATGCAGCTCAGGGCCAAGGTCCAGGTTTTCATCAATTGTCAGTAGTGAAAGAAAAAAAAAGGGTTAATGGGAACTGAGATTAAGGACTTCAGGTTCATAGAAATCCTTTTCAAGTGCAAAGTTCTACATTTTCCTGGTGTACTTGGGGGTAAAGTAGAGAAGAATCCTTTCTTTTGTGTGTGTGTGTGTGTGTGTGTGTGTGTGTGTGGTACCGGGGATTGAACTCAGGACCTTGCACTTGCCAGGCAAGCGCTTATTCTACTGAGCTATCTCCTCAGCCCCAAGAATCCTGATATGGTTAAGAAACAAACATACCAAATATGCCAAACCCAACTGTCAGACTATAACTCAAAAAAACTAAAAAGATACTCAAAGAAATATGGGTAATGTTCCTAAGAGCATAATTGACAATAGCCAAAAGGTAAAAACTCAAATATTTGTCAACAAATAAACAGATAGGGGCTGGAGAGATGGCTCAGTGGTCTAAAGCACCTACTTGGAACAAGCTTGGCAAAGCACAGGGACTGCGGTTCAATCCCCAGCACCACATGCCAGCCAGACCCGCCCCCTGGTGGGCTGAGCTGGCCACACACATACACACATACAATAAGTGTTAAAATAAATAAATAAATAGAAAGTTATTATAAAAAAAAATAAACAGATAAAGCAGAATGCAGTTCCTCTATAGTGGAAATATAATCTGGCCATAGAAAGTACTGAAGAAAAAAAAAGGGAAAGGAAGAAAGAAATAAAGAAAGTACTGAGGCCATCTACAGTGTGGGCTAACTGAAAACAGCACGCTGGACACACAGGAAAGAGCCTCCTGGAGGAGCCGTCTCTCTGCAGTGCCCTGAGCAGGTTAAGCCACAGCTTCAGAGGGCTGGGCGAGGGCACAGGGGCAAAGCGCTCAGAGGGGCGCATGGGCCCGTCAGGGCTGACAACAAGTTCCAGCGCAGGACTCCATGAGGGCCACACGCCATGGTGAGCAGAATTATCACCGCTCAACTGCACGCTGGGAAACAGTGAACTTCACTGATGTGAGAGTCCACCTGACTCAAACCCACACCGAACTATGAAATCATGGCAAATGACCATGAAGCCCTAGCTGAATCGCGGGTAACCTGGTTTTTCTTGGTTTGCCACAATTTCGGAGATTTTGTTTTGGATGCTGTAGTAGGGATTGAACCCAAGGTCTTGCTCCTGTGACATCACCAGGCCTCAGTGAGTTTTTCATAAACCAGTATATAAGAAACAGCCCATGAGGCCGGGGAGATAGCTTAGTGGTCTAAGCACCTGCCTGGCAAGCACAAGGACCTGGGTTTAATCCCCAGTACCGCATGCTGTGCTGGCCCTGCGCAGAGCCGGCCACCAAGACTGGGCCTGGTGGTGCACACCTATAACCCCAGTGCTGGGCAGGCTGAAACAGGAGGATCACTATGAGCTGTGTAGTGAGACCCTACACCAAATACATACATTTAAAAATAATTAGGAAAAGATAAATAGCCCATGAGCTTGGGGCAGTGGCACATGCCTATGGTCCTAGTACCCAGAAGGCTGAGACAGAAGGATCACTTTAGCCCAGGAGTTTGAGGCCAGTGTGGGCAACATAATAAAACTCTTTAAAAAGAATACAGGGCCAACCAGATAGCTCAGCAGATTAAAGCACCTGCTTAGGCAGACACGGGGGCTAGGGGTTCGATCCCCGGCCTGTTGTGCTGTAAGACAGAGATTGAGACTGGGTGTGGTGGTGTGCGCCTGTAATCCCAGCGCTTGGGAGGCTGAAAAACAGGAGAATCACTACAAGTCTGATCTGTGTAGTTAGACCCTGTAGACCCTGTACTTAAATGCATCAAAAAAAGCCCCAGAAAAATGTTCAAAATTCCCAATAAGGAATTACTGTAGCTGAGGTCCTCTAATTTGTCTACTTGGCAAGGCACCTAGTAGAATTTACAGTATACAGGAAGCATTAAAATGTTTTAACTCTTCTAAAGTGCAAAAGAAAAATAATACAGACCAACACAGGGAAGAAGACAGGATAGTCAAAGCTTAGGAAATAAGCTAATGCACACGTGCGGACGTGTCTGCGTTAATCATACAGGGAGATGTGGACACCCTAAGAGAAACCTGCTTTTCCTCAGAACTCATTTTGTGTTGCCCTGAAATGGCAGAGTAAATAGCAGCCTACTGTTCCCTCTCAGCCTGGCAGGAGGTCAGGCCCACGAGGCCTCTAGAAACCACGCAGGAGGAGTTACTGGGGGACTCAACAGGGCGCCATTGTTCCCAAGCAGAAATCCTGGAACACAATGGCTCTGTTCATGCTGGGTGCCTGGGCAGGGGGTGTCCCTTGGTGCCCAATCAGCTTTGGGTCAGGCATCCAATTCTCAGAGACCTGACTTGCTCAAGTTCAAGTTCATTATTTTTTTTAAAGTGTTACAAAATAATAAAATAAAATTAAACTGACAATAAAGTAAGAGCCAGGACACCTGAATTTTATCCTAGTTCCTTCTCTAATGTACTTTGTGTGTGTGTGTGTGTGTGTGTGTGTGTGTGGCCGGCTCAGCCTACCCTGGGGGGGGGCTGGTGTGCCATGTGGTGCCAGGGATCAAACTGTGGTCCCTGCACTCTTACCTAAGCAGGCGCTTCAGATCGCTGGGCTATCTCGCCAGACCTCTAACATACTTTTAAGCAAAGCACTGCTTGCTCTTTCTTCTTAATTTCTCTTTGGCTGTACTGGGAAGTGCACCTGGGGCCTATGCTTGCTAGGCCAGCACAACATCCCCACCCTCGCTTGCTCTGAGTGCCAATTTCTTAAGGTCACTTAGTCCTTGGTCTGTGAGGCTGTGGCACTGTTCACACAAGAGAGGGAGAGAGGGAGAGACAGGAGGAATCCTGGCTCTCCCTTTTCCCTTCAGTACTGGCACTGAGAAGCAAGGAGCCTTCGTAAAAACAGAGAAGTCATTTTATGTTATCGCTTGTGAACAGACAGATTGGGAGGAGTGGGTTCAGCGAGTCCCGCCATCCCACCACGGCCAGGTGCTCAGCACGGAGGCGACACAGGCTGAGCAGCGGGATGGAGCCACTGTGCTTTCCTGTCACCCGTTCTGAGGGTGTACATCCATGTTAGGAATCTCTACTTCATTGCAACAATTCAGAATCCTCAGAAGAAACCCACCATCTGCAGTAAGAATGTAATCGACGTCACCAGGTGCCAAATCATGTCACTTTTTTGCTTTTTCAACCTCACAACTTGCCAGAGCAAGGACCTTGTCTCCAGAGCCTGAGAGAAACACATAATAACAAGGTTATTTCCAACACCTGTGCAACCCCACGTCACATACAGGGACATAGAATTAGCCACCGCTGTCAACACAGTGACCCCGTTCTTCCCATGGCCACCCCTACTCCCCTCAGTACAAACAAGCCAGCCACAGGAGAGGCTGCTTGGCTGCAAATTCTAACTCCAGATGTAGCTATGAAACAGAAAGAACTTCCAGTTTACTTCCACAGTTATGTCTGACAGCTGGTAAACAAGAATTTGAAAATGCAAGGTAGCAAAGCTGCGCATGCCCGGCATCCTAGGCACCCAGGAGGGGAGGCATGGGGTCCCTGGGCCCAGGAGTTGAAGGCTGGCCTAGGAAATACAGTGATACCTCACTTCAAAACATAGATAATTATTAAAAACAAAAATTAGGCTGCATAATTTAATTCTACAAAATTCAATTATTTAAATTAATTAATTTAAAAAAGTATTGGGAAATAAAACCAACACAAAGGGATTTATAAACAAAATAATCAATTCTGGTGCCACTGTAAACCACAAAAGGTCACCACATGACTCACTCTCAATGTGGAGCAACAACTCCCACCCTGTCCAGAGGCAAGAAAGGGGCGTGGGGAGCTCTGTCAGCAGCAGGAAGCCCTCAATTTCAACCACCAGTGGCACCAAAAGCAAACAAACACACTTTAAAAACCACTGTTCCTTCATCCATACATCTGCTGAAGGACACGAATGTGGCTTCCAAGACTTAGGTGTTGCGGGCTGGCGAGACAGCTCAGTGGAGTAAGCGCCTGCTTTGGCAAGCGCAGGGACCAGGGTTTGATCCCTGGTCTCCCATGCCACTGGCCCCATCCAGGGGCACGCTGAGCAGGGGACCAAGTCTGAGTGTGGTTGCGCACACCTATAATCCCAGTGCTGGGAAGGCTGAAAACAGGAGAATCACTACGAGGATGAGCTGCATAGTGAGCCCCTATACCAAATAGATAAATGAAAAAAATTTTTTAAAAAATTAAAAAGACTTAATTGTCGTGAGTCAGACACACAGACTTAAATATATGGTTGGCCAGAGAGATAGTTCAGCAGCTTAAGTGCTTGCCTGGCAAGCACAAGGTCCTGAGTTTGATCCCCGGTACCAAAAATTCATAAGGTTCCTCCTGGTAGCACGAAGCAGGGAAAGGGAGTTTTGCAAATGGGAAGGGAACCAAGAGATGGATGGGGAGAAAGGAAAGGAAAGAAAAAAGGACTGAGTTGGACTATGCATGCACACCAACTTCCCACAGTGGGAGTAATCAATGTGTGTCATAGACATGGACTGATAAAAATTGCAAAAAATATAAAATGGGGGGCCAGTGAGATAGCTCTGTGGTCTAAAGTGCCTGCTTAGGCAAGCTTAGGCAAGTGCAGGGCTAGTTGTTCAATCCCTGGCACCACATGCTGCGTCAGCCCCAGGGGCAGGCTGAGCCAGCCACAAAACAATAAAAATAAAAATGAAGATGGGAAAAGAAACAGGAGGGCACTCACCAAGGTCAGAAGAGACTTTCTCAAACTGGCTGAGGACAGCACCGGCATTGGCGGACAGGAAGGCCTTGTCATCTGCAGTCAGCTGAGCAAAATGAGACACAGCCCATTGGTTCAGAGGTCACATGGGCTCCTAGGGACCACAGTCAGGAACATCTCAGGGGGGCAGAAACTAGAGCACAGGTCAGAATTTCAGCAACAATGTGTCCCCCTTTCCCCAGGCCTGATACAGTCAGCTAATGCAGTACCTTCTCTCCAAGCTTGCGGAGGGCTGTGAGGATCTCCACTTTCTGCTGAGTGTACAGCTCTCTCCCCAGCTTGCCCACCATCAGATCTCTGTCCATCTACAGGGACGATGTAGACACATGGTAAGAAAAACCCTCAGTGCATGAAATCCAGCTCTCTAGCTTTCCTTCTTAAAGAAACTGTCTACTTGATTTGGAGTATAAAGAATGAAGCAGGGAGAAGGTGACGGGGATGAAAAAGGAATTAAAATGTCCATGCACCAACCCTCCACGATGAATGGAATCATTACGTGCTACGAAGTAAATGGTACTGCAAGCTAAAGAATGGATTCTGAAGAGTTATAAGCTGACATGGTGATGCACATGTGTCACCTCAGCACCGGAGAAGCTGAGGCAGGAGGATCACCATGCATTTGAAGCCAGCCTAGTCTACAAGTGTGTTGAAGACCAGCCTGAATTACATAGTGAAACCCTGTCTCAAGAAATTACCAAGGGGCTGGTGAGATGGCTCAGTGGTCTAAAGCACCTACTTAGAACAAGCTTAGCAAAGCACGGGGACCGCGGTTCAATCCCCAGCACCACATACCAGCCAGCCCCGCCCCCTGGTGGGCTGAGCTGGCCACACACACACCCATAAATAAATAAAATTAAAAAAAAAAGAAAGAAAGAAATTACCGAAATGCGAGGTGTGGTGGCACACAGCTGGAGTCTCAGCACCCTGGAAGGCTGAGGGAGGAGGATCGAACGTGGGAGGCAGCACACGAGACTCCTCTCACAATAGCAGTAGATATGGTTGGGGTGCAGCCCCAAGTGAAGGCCCTGAGTATGGTCGATAGCTCTGGTGGTGAACCTACACCATGCCTGCTGCAGTGGCTGCTGCGTTGTTTAAAGCTCTAACAAGCTCGCCAGCACTGCTCTATAGGCGTGAATGAAGTAAGTGGAACCTACACTAATATTTCCATTCCCATAAGAAACACTAACATATGTAGCATATATTGGTACTATTTTGAGTGTGCTGATATGTTTGTTTATTTGAGGCAGAGTCTGACAACACAGTTAACCTGTAGGCTATCACAACGAGTAAATTCTCAGGCTGAGAAGAAAAACACACACAATGGCCTGATCAATTGCAGAAACTTTACCTCTGCTAACCTTGTCCGAAGCTGACCAGGTTGCTTCTTTGCGAACAATCTGATGACCTCTGGGGTTTTAAAGGCTTGGCTGATGGCCGCCTGAATAGCCTAGAAACACAGAGAGGCAAAAGCTAACCCAAACATTCCTGCGAGTCAGATTTGCATCACCGACTCGCTGGGCACGATGAATGGGTCTTTGTTCCTCGAGACTGTTATGAAATCAGTTTTCATTTCCTATTTCTGTGCATTTCCCTGCAGCCCAAAGCAGAAAGACCTGCCCCGGTGTGCAGAAATGGACATTCACCACGAAGGCACGCCAAGAGGGGAGCGTTTCCTATCAGAAAAATACGTACGCCCTCCGGAGGAAAGGAACAAAAGTCCTGCTTACCAGCCGCATTCCGCTGAGCTCGTCCACCAAAGTCATATTTCCAGACATGATTTTCTTCAGTGAATCATTAAATTCACTCAGCTGCTCCAGCGTTTCCTTTTTGGTCTCTTCATATTCATCCGTGTCAAGTTCCTCCCTGGGGTACCGTGAGCAGCACAAAGAGAGTTCCAAGGGGAGAGAGCAACCTTAGTGCTTGCCAGAGCAAGGCTGAAGGGAAACAGCACAATCTAACCACAGGTGTACCCAGAGTTGGGGCGTGATCATGGTCATCTTCTTCAGCATGTTCATTGTAATAGTGAAACATTTCTCTTTTACCCAAATCAGTCATAATTAATAAACATACAATGAATCATTTGGGGGAGGCAGTACTAAGGATTGGACCCAGGGCCTTGGAATTGAGTGCTACATTCCCAGCCCTTTTTATTTTATTTGTATTTGTATTTTATTGTTGTTGTTGTTGTTTTTCTCGAGACAGGGTCTCTATGCAGTTCAGGCTGCCCTTGAGCTCACTTTGTAGCACAGGCTGGTCTCAAACTCACCAACGATCCTCCTGCTTAGACTCCTGAGTGCTGGGATTACAGGCATGTGTCACCACACCTGACTAGCTTACTTATATGCATTTTGTATTGTATTTATTTTGTAGTACTGGGGATCAAACTCAGGTGCTTATGCCACTGAGCTGTCTCCCTGGCCCTGTATGTATTTTTTGAGATAAGATCTCACATGTAGTTCAGGCTTCCCTTCAACGCATTATGTGAGGCTCAGACTGGCCTCAAACTCAAGGCAGTCTTCCTGCCTCAGCCTCCCAAGTGCTGGGTTTACAGGCATGTGGCACTGGACCCAGTTTTTTGTTTTTTTTTTAATTTTATTTATTTATTTGTGTGTGTGTGTGTGTGTGTGTGTGTGGCCAGCTCAGTCCACCAGGGGGCAGGGCTGGCAGGCATGTGGTGCTGGGGGATTGAACCGCAGTCCCTGTGCTTTGCTAAACTTGTTCTAAGTAGGTGCTTTAGACCACTGAGCCATCTTACCAGCCCCTGGACCCAGTTTATAAACAATTATTTTTACAAAATATTTGTTGGGTTTTTCACAACAACCTCAAGGGATCTGCCCTGAAGCCTGCTCTTAACCCTGAACAGATTAGGAGAGAGCGTGCCGAAGTCATGCAGATGCATGGCTGCCTTACTTCTAAGCAAGATTTGGAGCAGCCAAAAGTAAAGTTAAAAAAAAAATACCACCAGAAGAGCCCCAGAGTGGAGGCTGAGCTGCCGCCTCTGTGGCGCCTGCCATGAAGAGACAGGCTCCTGGCTCCGAGGCGTCAGACACGGCCTGGCCTGGGCTCTGGCTTCCATTTTGCATTCTTGGGTGTGTTTGCTGTGGGGTCCTGGGGCTCAGAGCCATCCCCTCCTCAGCAACAGTCTCTCCCCTGGTGATGGCACTTATCCAGTGAACTGCCACCCCAGCTCCTAGCCTCTTATTTATTTTTTATTTTATTTTTATTTATTTATTTATTTTTTGGTGGAACGGGGGATTGAAGTCAGGCCCTTGCGCTTGCCAGGCAAGCACTTATTCTACTGAGCCATCTCCCCGGCCCCTTATTTTTTATTTTGAGGCAGGGTCTCACTAAACTGCTACGTGGCTGGGGCTGGCTTCAGAACTTTCCATCCTGCAGCTCAGCCACCTGAGTGCTGGGATGACAGGTGTACACTGCTGCACTTGGTGACGGTAACTTCCCAAAGCGTACGCGATGGCCTTGGGCAAGGTAGTGAGCAGAGCCAAACCTCAGTTCATCTCTACAGCTCTTGCTAGCTACAGTACCCATCTAATAGGGTAGCTGTGATCATTATATATGAGATAAAGAGCGTGCTTGGCATACATAGTAATAGGCGCTTGATAAACAGCTATAGTTACTTCATGATATGGATCACTAATGGTAGGAAAGATTTTGTGTCCTCAACAAATACAGTCTTTGTCATCTGAGTAAGATGCTTTTGTTATTAAATATTTTATTATAAAATATTTACTTCAAATAACAGCTCCCACTTAGCCCTGCCTCACTCTAGCCGAGTTGTCATATTCACTGTGGCCTTACATGGCTCTTAAAAGATGCCCTGAGCACTGTTTTCTTCATTTCTGGAGCTCGGGAGTGAAACCCTAGCCCTAGGTGTGCCAGGTACCAGCTCCGCACTGAGCTCCAGCCACAGCCCAGGGACAGTCCTGTGAGGCATCCAGGCTGAAGCCAGACCTCAGCAGTGCATGCCAGGCAGCCTCATGTAGCACGGATGAGGAGGCAGGGTGATTTCCTCCTCACGGAGAGGAAGTGTTGGCGGAGTCTACATGCATTAGGGAAGTACTTCTAAGACTTCTGCATGCCAGCCTTTGGGACTCTAAAGCCTGCTCTCAGTTTACTCCTTCAAAAGACAAAGTGCTGTGAAAGACACTGCAGGAGAAATGCAAATCACCACGGGGCTGCTTGGTGGAGGCTGCAATCTAATGCAGAGGGGAGCTGCTTCCGGCGTCAGAGCACACACTACCTGCACTCCTCCAGATCTTGTAACTGCTGCACGAGTCTGTCCAGCTGCTCTTCTAAATTCTGCTTCAATTTGCTGGTCTCTGTCTTTCCTCTGGAAGCCATTCTAATCCTTCTGTAGAACAATAAGCCTGTACACAGAATATTATATTGGTGACCTGAAGAGATTCACGATTATTAAAATTAATTAAACTTATTTATTCATTTATTTATTCTGTATTAGGGCAGGGTCTACAGGGTCTCACTACACAGATGGGACTCGTAGTGAGTCTCCTGTTTTCAGCCTCCCACGAGCCAGGCTTACAGGTGTGCGCCACCACACCTAGCCTCAGTCGCCATCTCAGAGAGCCCTGGGCCAGGGCCGGCACAGCATGGAGGGGATCAAACCCCAGCCACTGCGCTCTACCTAAGCAGGCGCTTTAGTCCACTGAGCTATCCGGCCAGCCCTCTTAAACTTATTTCTTTTATTTACTTATTTTTGTCTTTTTGAGACAGCGTTTTGCTATGCAGTTCAGGCTGGCCCTGAGCTCACTTTATAGCCCAGGCTGGTCTGGAACTTGCAACGATCCTCCTGCCTTAGCCTCCCAAGAAAATTAATTAAATTTAAGTCAAATTTAAATTTAAAGCCTACATTCTTTCTTAGTTTCAGGTATGGGAAGATATTACACAAATAAGTTAAACTCTCAGTTTAGGTATCCTACTTTGAACTCATACAGTAATATGAGTTCCCCACAAAACTGCCCCAAGTTTTCCCTTTTATTTTGCAATGCCGGGGACAGAAGTCAGGTCCTGTGCCTGCTGGGAAAGTGCACTACCCCGGGATGCACCCCAGTTGCTAAGTCTTCCCGATTCAACAAATTCACTAGATGTCTTTACTACTGGTCCTTTATAAAACAAAAATCATTGAGGTTTGTGGCCGACGTCTCCGGAGTGGACCCGCTGTGCCCGGCACAGTGAAGTCAAAGGAGATGGTAGGTCGGAACCCCACCATCGCTGCCGGCTGCCGGCGTGTGCGGGGGCCCTCTTCATCGTTCCTGCATTTACTTCGACAGCAAGCGGATCACCGAAGTGATCTCAACTTCAAGAACAGGCTTCAAGAACGAAGAAAGAAACAGAAGCTTGCCAAGGAGAGAGCTGGACTTTCTAAGTTACCTGACCTTAACGACGCTGAAGCTGTTCAGAAATTTTTCCTTGAAGAAAT
>NW_004524689.1:6502711-6505083 GCF_000260255.1 Octodon degus
TGTGTGTGTGTGTGTGTGTGTGTGTGTGTGTGTGTGTGGCCAGCTCAGCCCACCAGGGGGCGGGGCTGGCTGGCATGTGGTCCCTGTGCTTTGCTAAGCTTATTCTAAGTAGGTGCTTTAGACCACTGAGCCATCTCACCAGCCCCATGAGCCATCTCACCAGCCCCGGGACGTGTATTTTAATAGGGAGCTTTTCATCTTGCAAAAATACTATGAGTTACCAAAAATAAAATAAAAATTATTTTATTTTATTTATTTTTATGTATTTGGTAAGGGTCTCACTATGCAGCTCAGATTTGCAGCGATTCTGTTTTCAGCCTCCCAAGTGCTGGGATTACAGGCATGCACCATCACGCCCTGTCTCAGTGGCTGGCTCAGCACACCAGGGGTGGGGCCTGTGTGGCAGGTGGTGCCAGGATTGAACCCTGTTCCTGCACTTGCCTAAGCACGCACTTAGTCTGCTGACCTATCTCGTCGACACTTAATGGTAACTATCTTACTTAAAACAAATTGAGGGGGCCGGGGAGATGGCTCAGTGGAATAAGTGCTTCCCTGGCAAGTGCAAGGGCCTGAGTTCAATCCCTGGTTCCACCAAAATAAATAAATAAATAATAAATTTTAAAAATTTGGTAGATGAATACACATATTTATAAAGGGAAAGTTTAGATTTTGATTTACAAAATGGCTTATATTGGGGCCGGGTAGATGGCTCAGCGGAATAGGCGCTTCCCTGGCAAGTGCAAGGGCCTGAGTTCAAATCCCCGGTTCTGCAAAAAAAACCAAACACCACAAAATGGCTTATAGTGAATCTTATAAAATAAATCCACATTATACAGCATAGTATTCATTTTCTTTTCTTTTCTTTCTTTCTTTCTTTTTTTTCAGAACCGGTGATTGAACTCAGGCCCTTGCACTTGCCAGGCAAGCACTTATTCTACTGTGCTATCTTCTCGACCCCTCATTTTCATTTTATAAGTACATTACACACACACACACACACACACACACACACACACAAAATACATTCCACAGTTCAGGATGTTCCTGGTATTATCCTGCTGAAATACATTTTTCCTAACTTGGGAGAAGAGCAGACTTTTGTAAGGAAGAAGGGGAACTAGGGACCAAATCCAGAGTTCTCTATCACTGAACTACACCTCTCACACTATTTATTTATCTATTTATTTTTGAAATAGGGTCTTACTATGTGGCCCAAGCTGGCCTAGAAGGCTCTGTATTTGCTCACCAAAACTGGGAAAAATTTGGGGGAAAAATCTGTACCTTGAAATTTAACTCTTCTTATTTTTTTCTATTTTTGTGGTGCTTAATGCATGCTTGGCATGCAATACATTGAGATATATCCCCCAGCCTTCAATATATTGAAAAAAAATGTCCCTAGTCTAACCTAAATGCTCAACCTTTTCTCTTGGTGCTGGGGACAGAACCAAGGCTCTTACACCTGCTTAATGAGTACCACTGAGATAGGAGATTGGGGCTCGGCAAAGATGGCTGGGAAGTGGGCCTGACCTGTTAGTCACAAGACCCCAGACACACGCGCAGAACAGTTTCCAGAGCCCTGTACCTGGATTTCTCCAGGCTCAGCAGGAGTTTAATAGTACAGCAAGACCTGAGGTCAGCCTGAGAGGCGGGATTGCTCACGGCCTCTCAGGACCCAGATGTTAAGTTCTCAGGTTTCCTGGAGATTGGGACAGCATAAGAGAAGCGCAGCACGAAGAGCGGTGCTAGCCTAACTTTCCAGGATGGCCTGCTCTGTGTATTCCAGACGCAGCTTGTCCTCTTATCTTTGCTTTTACCCTCTTCTGCTCTTTACTCAGCCTAAATTCTGTCTGCAGGGCAAGTTTCTCCCCCACTCTTCACTTTTGCTTTATTGAATAAACTTTGTCAGTGCTTTTTGCTCGTTTTGTTCATGGTTTGTTCGGGTGAGAACCAGGAATCTAACTCCAGAAAGAGGCCAGCAACGCCGAAGCCAGTAACATTTAGTTGGTGAGGCACTTTCAGAAGAAGCTACCTGATAACCCAAGCACCAAGCTGCGCCGGAAGCCCTACAGCCTTCTCTACGGAGCTTCTATCTTCTTCCTCTCAGGCTGATTCATTTTTGTCCTGTTCCTGTTCTTCTTTTTAAAGCTCAGTTCATTTTTCAAGGTCGAGTTCAAGTGTCTTCTTTATAAGGCCTTTGACTTTTTCCTACTTTGCCTTTCCCTTCTGACACAATCCCAGGCAGACAAAATGTACTGGATAAATAATTAGTAAATGAGCTGGGGATGGTGGCACACACCTGTAATCCCAGGACTTGGGAGGCTGAGGCAGGAGGATCATTGCGAGTTCCAGATCAGCCTGGGCTACAAAGTCAA
>NW_004524689.1:6505633-6507464 GCF_000260255.1 Octodon degus
GACCCGACTCGCCAGCACCCCCCAGTGTTGAACAGAGATGATGCACTCTGTCACCGAGAACAGGCAGGGCTCGCAGCCTGCCACCCAGGCAGAGGCTCAGCAGTCGACTACAACTCTCAACTTCTGCAGTGTTGACGGCTCTCAAAGCGCACAGACCTCCGATCATAAAATTCCGAGGATCGTAAACTTGAGGGAAGCGCAATGGTTCCTCAGGGTGACAGGAGGCGCAAAGTTCAAGTCACCCCGGGGCGTGGTTGGATGAGGAAAGGGAAACCCTGAACAAAGTTTTATGCGCTCTGTATGAACTTGGCCTACAGCAATCGGGAAAGTATTCCCTTACGAAACACACCCTTTATTCCTACGCGGGTGTGGGTTTTATATAATCTGGGGACGGCGCCTCAGGCAGCCTTTGTCGAAGTTTTCCTAGGAAGACATCCGGACACAGCTTCAGGGCGACTGTCAAACCCAGAGCACACCTTTTCCTGGACGGAAAAGCATCGCCCTCAGCGTCACCCTCTGGTCGGGGTGAGGAGGAAGCCCCAGCCGCAAAGCTGCCTCCGGGGCCGAGCCTGAGGCTCCTGGGCTCGGGCGCCGCGGCGACCCGGCCTGACGAGGCCCCGACTGCCACCAGAGTGGGTCGTGAACCCGCCGTCCCCAAACTCTTCCCGATCAGAGCCGCGACAGCCCCGAAAGACCGGGAGGGGCCGCCCGCTTCCCGCCCTCCCGCGGGTCCCAGACTTTCCAACCAGCGGCCCCGCCTACCTGCGAGCCCCGGCCGCCGGACCGCGCGGAGGAGCACTTCCGCCTGACGCACCCACTTCCGGTCCTGCAGCCAATGAGCGCGCGGCCGCTGTGTTTCCCTCGCTGGCGTCCGGGCTGCTGTAGTCTCCCGGAGGACTTGGGGCCGTGCGGGTGCGGGCCGGGGTTTCGGTGAAGCCGTGGTAAGCCCCTCGGCCGGATCCCCTCGTCCGGTCACTCGCAGCGTCATTGGGGACCCCTCCTCGTCTCACAGAGTGGTAGGGAAGGTCCCTGCGGCGGCCCCGGGAAGGTCATTAGGTTCGTTTCTCTCGGTGGGACCGTACACCTGGGTGAATTTCCCTCTGACCTTAGGACCCGGCGAACTCCCTTTCGAGGAGCGCCTGGGGCGGCCGCCCGTGGGCTCGGTGGGTGGGGCGGGGTCAGCAGTTCGTCCCTCGCAGCCGCCGACGGGGGCCGCGCTGTAAAAATTACCTAGAGCCAGGCGTGGTCGCGCACACCTCTAAGCCTCGCAGGCGGGAGGCTGAGGCAGGAGGATCGCCCGGAGTTCGAGGTCAGCCTGAACTACATAGCAAGAACTGTCACAGGAAGAAGAAAAAAAGTCTTCCAGATACTAAGTGGACCCTGTTTTCTCGTGATCCCAGCCCATCTTCCTGAAGAGCAGGAATCCCTGGGACAACAGCGTTTGTGGCAACGTAGTGTCAGAGGTGCATGGTTGTTGCCATTTGTATCCTGGCCTAGGATCGATCTTCGACTTTGGTGACAGGAGAGCTATACAGGATGATTGCCCCTGGCAGTTTTATCTGCTTATGGATTTGCTCATTGCCAACAATTTTTTTAGAATTAGAACTTGGAGACAAGAACCCCATTTCTAACCTACTTTTAGCGTACCTTGCAAAACACTTAGGATCGAGAGGAAATGCTTGTTACATTCATGTGGTTAACTTTCTTGCCATCTCCCCAGCCCCTTTTCATTCTGATTTTTGAGGCAGTTTCTCCCTAAATTTCCAGGTAGGGCTAAAACTTGCAGTCCTCCTGCCTCAGCCTCCCAGGATGCACTACATCCACTTCTCCA
>NW_004524689.1:6508934-6509767 GCF_000260255.1 Octodon degus
AGTTGCATTCTCAACCCTTTTAAAATATTTTATTCATTTTAGTTTTTCAGACAGTATCCGACTATGCAATTCAGGCTGGCCTTGAACTCGTTATGTAGCCCAGGCTGGCCTCAAACTTATGGTGACCCTCCTGCCTCAGCCTCCCCAGTGCTGGGATTATTGGACTGTGCCACCATGCCTGGCAAAATTTTTATTTCAAAATAGGGTCTTGATAAGTTGCTTAATTGCTCAGGTTTGACTTAAACTTGTGATCCTTATGTCCCGATTGGGACAGAAGTTTAAGTCAAACCTTATGTCCCAAGGTTAGTAGCATGTGCCACCATGCCTGGCTCAGGTTTCATTTTGCTATGAATTGATTTCTCCTAAACCTATCCCATGGACATTGTTTTCTTCCAAGTGAAGGAAGGTACTGTTCTTCCTCTTTTTCTTTCGTGTCTTTATGCAGCACAATAAAAAAATACACAATAAAAATTTCATACAGTGAATGGTGGTACCAAGTACCACCCAACAGAAAGGCAGCTCATAAGAACATGACAGTGTGTCCTCCCTCACCCACCTTAGTCACCCGCCTTGCACGTGTGACATCTGGTTTCTCCCCAGAGACAAAATAACCATTGAAGTTAAACATTGTGATTGATGCTGGCCTTCAAGACAGCCACAACTAAGAGACCCTCATGAACGAGACCTTCCAGCACGGCTTCAAACAGCAGGAGAACTGTGGCATGTGTGTTTGAAGCGAAGCAGAAGGTTTTGCGGGGCGCGGCAGGGGGCAGATAGTGCCAACGTGTCTTTTACTAGAATACATTTCTTACATTTAAACATTCTCTGGGGGC
>NW_004524689.1:6510232-6515907 GCF_000260255.1 Octodon degus
AGGCTTTATGGTCTTTCGCCAAGGGTGGAGTTTGAGAGGGATGTTGAGCTATCCCTGAGGAGCTGATTGGGGTCTTCCCTGAGGCAGCCCGAAAAGTGAAAGGAAATTGCGCCGCCCAGGCTAAGTTGGAGAAGCAGGTGGAGGTGCTCTCCGGGAATATAGGCTGTTGTTTTAAGGGCTTCAGCCATATTAGATGGCCACCGTGATTCAGCAGTTCATACTAGGGCCAGAACCTATTATTCTCCCCTTGTTGAGTTGAGTACACCTTGTAGGTATGTTGTAGATATATTTGAAAGCAGAACCAAGAGGACTTGCTGGTGAAGTTTGTGGGGAAAACAAGTGAAGGCCTGGAACGGCCAGCAAGATAGCTTAGCGGACTAAGCACCAGCTTGGGCAAGTGCGGGAGCTGGGGTTCAGTCCCTGGCACCACAGGCCATGCTGGGCACGCTGAGCGTGCAACCAAGTCCGGGCATGGTGGCGCACGCCCGCAATCCAGCGCTGGGAGGCTGAGAACAAGAGGATCGCTGTGAGTCTGAGCCGTGCAGTGAGACCCTGTCCCAAATACATTAAAAAGAAAGACACGAAAGGGAATTCAGACACTTGGCCTCGTGGGTTGGGAGGGTGGGGTTTGTCATCAGCTGAAATCTTCAGGTAGATCAAGTTAGGAGAGGAGGCAAGATGAGTTTAGGGAAGAAAAGGACTTTTCCGTGGAAATGCTCCCTGAATATAAGATGACATTATCTGAGGCTTTATTTATTTAGATTTTAATTTTTTGGAGACAGGCTAGCTACATAGCCCAAGCTGGCCTCGAACTTACGGTGATTGTCCCGTGGCCTCCCAAGTGCTGGGGTCACAGGCATGCGCCTGAAGGCTTTATAACAGGCTCTCACTGTGTAGCCCAGGCTGGCCTTGAACTTGCTGCAATCCCTCTGCCTCAGCCTGAATGCCTGGCTCTTGCCTAAGATTCTAGTTTGGAAAATGAGGGCCAGGGAAGGTAATAACTGCATTGTTTTAAAATTGTTTCTGCTCATCATGGCAATTAATTGTTTCTGTGAGTTCCTTGTGAGTGTGTCTTACTGAGGTTCTGACCTGACGCTCAGCCCCGTGGCCAGCATGTGGAAGGTATGCAGGACCTGGTGCTGTAGATGCAGAGCATTCGTGCTAGTCGGTGCCTCCTCCAACGCTGCCAGTCGAGCAGAGAAGCACATGAAGGCAGCACCAACCTGTGCTCCTGCCCCCGTGTATGTGCCCAGCCAGGCTTCGCGGCCCGCACCTGTGATTTCAGCACATGGGAGGCTGAGGCAGGAGGATCATTGTGAGGTTGAGGCCAGCTTGGGCTACATAGCGAGATCCTGTCTCAAAAACGAAAAACAATCTAGCAAACAGAAAAAGGTGCTGTGCCCGTTGTCCTGTGTTGGGAGATGTTTACACTGAGTCTGTTCCTCCTACCAGTAGATACTGTTTTTTTTTTTTTTTTTTTTAGTGAAATGTCTACAGGGTGTTCACGGTCTCACTACTAGATCAGACTGGTAGCGATCCGCCTTCCCAAGAGCTGGGGTTGCAGGCAGGCACCACCACGCCCAGTCTCAATTGAATACTGTTCTTTAATTAGGAAACAGAGGGCTGAGGAGATGTCTCAGTAGAATAAGCCTGGCAAGTGCAGGTCCTGAGTTCAATCCCTGGTATCGCAAAAAAAAAAAAAAAAGTCACAATCAAGAAACAAAGCTGTCCCGGAAGGAGGTGGAGAGACGAGGGAGGGCGCAGTCATGGCTGCTTTCTGTCCACTTAATGGGCTGTTAGAACACAAGGAGGTCATTGTGATCTGTAAAGAGAAGGTCCGTGGTTATTTCTACTCCAAAACTTCATACATTTAAAACAATTTTTAAAGGGGAAAGGTGTATTTAGCTCGCAGTTTGTAGAGGTTTCAGCCCATAGTCCGCTGGCTCCCAGCGGGTGGCACACGGCAGAGGGCCACAGTTCATGGTGGTGGGAGATGGCAAAAGCACTCAGGGAGGAAGAGAGCGAGAGAGTGCCATGCTTTTCTTTAATATTTATTTTTTTTATTTTTAGAGAATACAAAAAAGAGATATAAAGAAAAAAGTGTTACAGGGGCCGGGGAGATGGCTCAGTAGAATAAGCGCTTGTCTGGCAAGTCCAAGTGTCTTGAGTTCAATCCCCGGTTCCGCAAAAAAAAAAAAAGGGGGGCCGGGGAGATAGCTCAGTAGAATAAGCACTTGCCTGGCAAGTGCAAGGGCCTGAGTTCAATCCCCGGTTCAATGATACAATATTTCCCTAAACAAAGTAATCGGAGTCTGGGTGTGGTGGCGCACCTGCAGTGCCAGTACCGGGGAGGCTGAGAACAGGAGGGTCACTACAAGTCTGAGCTGGGTAGTGAAACCCTGTACAAAATACAAAAAAAAAAACAAAAACAAAGGGGCCAGCCAAATAGCTCAGCGGATGAAAGCGCCTGCTTAGGCAGACCAAGGGGCCAGGAGTTCAATCCCCAGGCCTGCCGAGCCTGCCCCGCTGCCAGGGCGCACTGAGACTGTGATTGAGACTGGGCGTGGTGGTGCGCGCCTGTAATCCCAGCACTTGGGAGGCTATAAACAGGAGGATCACTACGAGTCCAGTCTACACAGTGAGACCCTGTGCACCCTGTAGACTCTGTCCTAAAATGCAAAAAACAACAACAAAGTAATAGGAATTCAACAGTCGTTGCTGTATTACGTGATGCTATCTTCAAATTAGTTGTTCACATTACCAGATATAAACACGTAAGGGTCATTGGAAAAGGAAACAATAACAAAGAAGTTATGTGAAATTCAGAAGGGGAAAAAAATCAGAGCAAGAAAAAAAATTTGAAGCATTAACTTCTCCTTTCAAAAGCCCAGCAGAAATCGGCAGTACAGTTAGCCGAACTGTTCTGCATCTGGGCCCAGAAGCGTCTTTTCCCGTCTTACATCTGTCCTTTACCTCACCTCAGGAGTTCCTTCCCGGTGAACAGTTTCTTGCCCTTTCACAGTATCTGTTGCACCTTCTAGATTTTCATTACAAGTTCTCACGCTAGCAAGATAGTACAGATAATACGATGTTCGCACGTGCAGATCTATCTGATTTATTTCACTTAGCAATATAGTTTCCAGCTGTGCGTCTGTTTATCTACAAAAGCCTCAAGTTTTATCTTTTTTATAGCTGAATAAATACTCCATTGTGTAAAAGAACTAATACTCCTGGTGCTGCCAATAAATAAATAAATAAATAGAAGAACTAATACTTTTTTTTTTTTTTGGTACGAGGAATCAAACTCAGGACTTCATGCTTGCCAGGCAGGCAGGCAGGCGCCTGGCCACTGAGCTGTCTCCCTGGTATAAAGAAGTACTCAGTCGACCTGGTTGGGATGTGCAATCTGTACAGAGGTTTATGTTTGACCCTGTCGTCAGCGCTGATGCCCTTAGCGGTAACCCAGCTGATGCCTCTAAGTTCACTGGGCAAAAGAGGAGGTGCGCAGAGTCACAGCCATGCTCTGGAAGGATCAGGAGACCCTTTCTCTGGGGAATGTGGTTGTGATGGTGACCCTGTGATTTCAATTGATCGATTTCCTTTTTGTCCTTTGTCAGAGACCACGAATTTTGTTTGTTTCTTGAGATAGTGTCTCACCATGTAGTCCAGGCTGGCCTCAGTCTAGTGGGGATCAGCCTGCCTCAGCCTCCTGAGTGCTGGGATTATAGGTGTGCGCTGCCATGCTGGGCTTCAGCTGAGTATGTCCACAGAGCAGGATAAACGATGGTGTCCCGCTTGCCGACTGCTGGCAGTGCTGCCAGGACGGGTGGGATCCGGAGGCCAGCTTCATACCACTGGCTTTGGGTCAGGCTGTGGCCGAGTCACCCTGCAGAGCCAGAGCAGCCCCAGACCTGAGAACTTGGCTGTGGGACAGAGTGGGGTCTAGTTAGGCAGCTCGGGACCCAGCCCTGATCCCCGCTTTCCTTCTGCTCTGCAGCCCCTTAGGTCTCAGCACACTGCTGCACGGAATCAGGTGCCCCTGTGGTGTCACCAGCTCAGCGGGTGGGAGTGTCCCTGGAGGACGGGTGTGCCGTGGCACGGGCAGTCCCATGGGGTGACTTGCTCACCTGTGGACACCAGGCTGCCTGCAGACAGTAGCACAGACAGGTAGTAAAGTTCTGGGGTGGTCTTCTCCTATGTTTGGGAGGGGGAAAAGCACCATGAGGAACGTTTTGTCTTTTAATCAGAAAGGTTATTGTAAAAATTATTTACCTATGGAGCTAGGGATTGAGCCCAGGGCCTCAGGACTGCACTACATCCGCAGCCCACTTGAAAATTGTTTTAAAGATAGGGTCTCAGGGTCTCACTAAGATACTAGCATGTCCATGCTGGGCTGCAACTTGGGATCCTCCTGCTTCAGCCTCCCAGAGCATTGGGATCATAGGTGTGCACCACCAATGTGACCCCTAATCAGTAGACTCAATAAAAATGTTCTCAGGAGTGCTCAAGGTGTGGCGTGGTGGTCGCACACCTGCCCCGCAGGTGGAGGTCCTGGGTTCTGTCCCCAGCACTGCAAACCAGTAAATAGTTTTAATCCCAGATTTAGGGCTGGGGAGATGGCTCAGTGGAATAAGTACTTCCCTGGCAAGCAGAAGGGCCTGAGTTCAATCCCTGGTTCCACAAAAAAATAAATAATAAATCCCAGGGTTTAAATTGTCAAATTAGCGGGGCCAGGTGGCACATGTTTATACTCCCAGCTCTCAGGTGGGGGAAGCAGGAGACTCCCTTCAAGTTCAGGGTCAGTTTGGGCTACACAGTGAGTTCAAGGCCAGTCTAAACTGCATGATGAAGCCCTGTCTCCAAAAGACAAAATAAAACACCAGTTTAGCAAGAAATGGGAAGTTGATGCTTAATGCCCCAAACTCAGCAGCCACATAGTGAGTTAATATCGTGCCAGCCTTTTTAAATTCTAGGGCTGGGAGCATAGCTCAGTAATAAAGTGTGTGCCCAGCACCCATGAGGTCCTGAGTTCTATCCCCAGCATGGAAAAAACTCAGAAGTGAAAATCAAACTGTGAAATTCATCCACACGCACACACAAAATCTCAGCTGGACATGGTGGCCTGTAATCCCAGCATTCTAGAAGGCTGAGGCAGGAGAATGCAGTTTGAGCCCAACCTGGGCAATTTAATAACTTATGGAGGGGCCGGGGAGATGGCTCAGTAGAATAAGCACTTGTCTGGCAAGCCCAAGTGTCTGAGTTCAATCCCCGGTTCCACCAAAAAAAAAAAAGAAAACTTATGGAGACTCTGTCTCAAAAAAAATAAAGAATAAAAAAGTGGCCAGGGATATAGTTAAGTGTGAACAACCTTGGTTCAATTCCTGGTATTTGGCTAAAAGGGAGTGTGAGGGAGGACAAAAGAAAAAGAAAAAGCGTTTGCAGAGTTTAGTTGTGGTAGTTAATGCTGGGGACAGAACCCAGGGGCTTACGCAAGCCAAGTACACTCCCCACCTCTGAGCTACCAGCTCAACCTCTCCTACCTCTCATATACTGTGTAGTTTTTTTGTTTTTTGGGGTACCAGCAGTTGAACTCAGGACCTTGTGCTTGCCAGGCAAGCACTTACACTACTGAGCTATCTTCTTGGTCCTTGTGTGTTTTGTTTTGTTTTGTTTTT
>NW_004524689.1:6517089-6519163 GCF_000260255.1 Octodon degus
ACCATCTTGACTTTAGATTCATATTTAAATTATAGGTCAACTACAAGAGTTAGCAGAGTTTTAAGGATTTCTCTTCATCTGAATTTTATTATTTTATTTTTATTGTTTTGGTTTTTTGAGTCAAGGTCTCAGTATAGTTAAGGCTGCCCCTGAATCCACTGTGTAACCCAGGCTGGCCCCAAACTTGTAGCAATCCTCCTGCCTCAGCTTCCTGAGTGCTGGAATTACAGGTGTGTGTGCCACCATACCCGGCCTCATCTGAACTTTGCGTGTCACTTTCTTGGTAAGGTCCAGTCCAAGCTCCTGCACAGCAGGAAGTCCAGTCCTAACTGGTTTTGTTCTGCTAATGTCTAGCAAACAGTAGGCGCCAAATGCATGCACGGCTGATGGCTGTGCACTCACCAATGGTAAGGAATGTCAGGATGATGCTGCCGACCAGGTTGGCCAGGAGGGGTTGACTGCAGTATCTAGACGATCGGGGCCTAAAAATCAAAGTGCTGGCTGAGAATTTGATTCATTCATTATGAGAATTCTCTACCTAAGTCATTGCTATACGCCACCAGCCATAAATTCTAATCCTACAGTTGACACTAGGTTCACTTTGGCTCTGGACAACTCACTTCTCCTCAGAACTTTGGTAATAGTAACAGTTATTCCAAGCCTTGGGAGGCTGAGGCAGGAGGATCGCCATGAGTTCAAGGCCAGCCTGGACTACATAGCAAGACCCTATCCCAAAAAATTTTTTAAAAAGGAGAAGAAAAGAAAGGAGATGCTCATCTAAGACCTTGTTTCGAAAGAGAACGTTTTTTCTCACATGTGGAGGACCGCAAGTTTTGAGCTGAAGTCTGGCGAGTCGTCCTGCTTCCTGTGCTCAGTGACAGCGCTAGCCGGCTGCTCTGCCAAGGGCAGCACCCAGAGCACAGTGAGCAGCGGCCTGCAGGAGTCACTTGGCTGTGAGGGCCCTGTTGTTCCTGGCTGCAGACGTCAGCTAAGCTGGACTGCAGGTCTCCAGAGACCCGCAGTGGGGACATCACAGCTCTGGCTCCCATGTCCTGGCTGCTGATACTGGAAGCGTAGATCCGCAGTGGCACTCAGCCCCGATTGCTGCTGTCCCCAGCACAGTGACATTGAAAAGAGGTAGGCAGGTGACGTGGGGCATAGCCAGGACGGTGGGGCAGCTGCAGTGAGCCGCAGTGAGCCGCAGAGCCGGCCTCCCCAGGAACACCTGAAACCCCGCCACAGGGGAGGCCTGCTGCTGGGGCTGGGGGGACTGACCTCAGCAGCACGTAGACCTGGAGCACCACAGCGCCGAGCCCAAGCGTGAGCATGGTGACCTGCCTGCAGGGGACACAGCGAGTGACATTTGAATGTTACTTCTCTGGTTGTATTCTCTTTTTTTTTTTTTCTTTTTTACAGAACCAGGGATTGAACTCAGGCCCCTGCGCTTGCCAGGGAAGTGCTTATTCCACTGAGCCATCTGCCCAGCCCCTTCTCTGGTTGTAAAATGACTTCAAGAGGCAGGCCTGGTGGCACATGCCTATAACCCCAGCACTCAGGAGGCTGAGGCAGGAGGATCGCAGTGAATTCAAGATCAGCCTGGGCTGTACAGCAAGATCCTATCTCAGAAAAACTAAACCAAACCAAACCAGCTTAATGTTTATAAAATGTTACATTAATGTTTATATCTGTTTTTAAAACTTGAAAAGATCTGCCATTTAAGATTAGAAGTAAAAAATAATTAAAAGTAAATTCAATTGGGCTTGAGGGCTATCACAGGAAGAAGCAAACCCCTTTTCGTTGTGCAAGGGAGGGACACTTACAGTCTGACCCGGCGTGATCGGGGCAGCCAGCAGTGCACGCTGTAGGCTGTGTGGGCCAAACAGAAGTGAATCATGGCGACTCCAGCCCGGGGCCCTGCGGGGAGGCGCAGAGAGCCACAGGCCCTGCAGCTGGGCTGTCCTTCTCTGCGTGTAGACGCCCCAGGAACCTGAGCTGGGGCATAGGGACAGGCACTGCCTATGACAAGAGACAAAGAGAGATCGGCTTCTCCAGGTGACTTGGAAACCCGAGCCTC
>NW_004524689.1:6520198-6521850 GCF_000260255.1 Octodon degus
TTTTTTTTTTTTTTTTTTTTTTTTTGCAGAACCAGGGATTGAACTCAGGCCCTTGTGCTTACCAGGGAAACACTCATTCTTCTGAGCCATCTCCCCCGCCCCTGTGCCTTGCTCTTACAGTGCTCCTCCCGCCTCAGCTCCCCAGTGCTGGGATCACAGGTGTGCGCCACCCCGCCTGCCTCGGCCCTCCCATGTCTTCCATTAGTTCTTTAGGGGTTGTACAAGGGTCAAATAAAATACTTGATAAGATAAGGACCTTGTGTTTGCACTGGCTGGGAAGTGATAGTGTTAGGGTCACGTTGATAGAAGCAGGTCCTAGGGTTTGCTGGGGAGAGGAAGCTGTCATTGTGTAAGTCACTGACGCCACTAAGTAGCTTGCCCTGCTCCTGGGTTCGCCTGTGGGTCACTGACCCCAGCGGGCTGAAGATCTCAGGGCCGGAGGAGCTGGCTGTGGCTCCCAGACCTACCTGGCTGTGGTCATAGCAAGTGGCTGGCTGTCCTGGCTGAGCACCAGTGCCCCCCAAAGTATCCTGTGGGCTGGGGGGCTGTGTCCTGTGGCATGGGCAGCAGTGTAGAGGGCGCAAGGGCACGAAGCCGCTGCGTGGGTTAGGTGTAGCTTCATTGGGCCTGAGGCTGGGTTCCGGTGTAGTTGCTCTGAGCTGGCGAGACGTGTAAGAAGCGGAGCCTCAGCCGGGGTGTAGCTGAGTGGCACAGTGCCAGCCTGGCAAGGACAAGGTCCTGAGTGTGATTACAGGTACTACCAAAAAAAAAAAAGTTTACTTGGTTAAGAGGTAAAATAAAATTGCATAACTTTTTTTTTTTTTTTTTTAAAGTATGCCCTGGTGGAAGGTAATGAGGTCATGGGGCTCTTAGGGTGAGTTCTCAACAGAGCAGGTTTTTCTGAAGAGGGAGCCACCAGTGTGCTGGTCTTGGACTTGCTGTGATCCTCCTGCCTCTGCCTCCTATGTGCTGGGATGAAAGGCATGTGCCATCACACCCAGCTACTTGTGTCCCCCTCTTTTGGACAGAGCAGGTTACAAGGAATAGAGAGGCAGAGCGCATGCCTTTGTCCCCGGGCTGTGCGCTCCCGCTGCTGAGGAGACATCTGCATTCGGCAGGCACAGATCCCTTTCCATCAGCCGTTTATCCATCCGGTTGTGATGAGAGCAGGGAGGGTCTCAAGCAGCCTGTAACCTGATTTCCATTCTTTGTCCCACGTAGATGACAGGAGAGGCGTCAGAGGCTCCCATGTAGATCAGCAACTTCCAGTGTCACCATGGAGAAGCCAGAAAGGACAGAAGTGGTTCTCCTGGCATGTGGCTCCTTTAACCCCATCACCAACATGCACCTCAGGCTGTTCGAGCTGGCGCGGGACTACATGCATGCGACAGGTAGGGAGGGTAGCCGCTGGGAGCAGCCAGGGCTCAGCGGGTCCCCCGCAGTGTGGACATTTTTTTTTTTTTTGGTGGAACCGGGGATTGAACTCAGACGCTTGCGCTTGCCAGGGAAGTGCTTATCCCACTGTGCCATCTCCCCAGCCCCAGTGTAGACATTTGATGAGCTGGCCACATAGCCCCAAAGGAGGGCAAATGGTGTCCAGGGAAGGTTGGGGCACCCGGCTGTGGGTCTACACGATGAAAAATTCAGATTTG
>NW_004524689.1:6524905-6526378 GCF_000260255.1 Octodon degus
GTATTTAGGCCAAGATGACCTCCTCCTGCCCCAGCCTCCTGAGTATTGGGATTACAGATGTGCATCACCGAACTTGGTGGTAAAACCTGAGTCTTTTTGCAGGAAAATACAAAGTGGTCAAAGGCATCATCTCTCCAGTGGGCGATGCTTACAAGAAGAAGGGACTCATCCCCGCGCACCACCGGATCATCATGGCGGAACTGGCCACCAAAACCTCTGGCTGGGTGGAGGTGGACACTTGGGAGAGCCTGCAGAAGGAGTGGGTGGAGACGGTGAAGGTGTTAAGGTACTTTTCGTTCCCGTTCAGGTTCTGCCCTTGCTGTCACCAGAGACAGAGGGAAGATGGGTGGCCCCAGGCCGACTTTGTGTGCCGCATCTGTGACAGCCAGTAGGGGGCGCTGGACTTCTTTGGTCTCTGGATGGTGCTCCCAGCTCAGCCAGGGAAGCTCAGGCAGGAGGGTAGCAAGTTCAAGGTCAGCCTGGACAATTTATTAAGACCCTAACTCAATATGAAAAAGCTGGGCGAGGTAGCACATGCCTGTAATCCCAGCATTCAGGAATTCGAGGCAGGAAAATTCAAGGCCAGCCTAGACCACATAATGAGACCCTGTTTCAAAAACAAATAAAAATAACTTTAAAAGGGCTAGAAGGGAGACAACTCGCTCAGGGTCCCTCTCCTGTCCTATTGGACAGGAGCTTTCTTTCCCTCAATAAATATATTCTGCTCATAAAAATAAATAAATAAATAAATAAATAAAGGGCTAAAAGATAGCTCCAGTGTGGGGCCTTCAGTTCAATCCCAGTACCTCCAAGTGTGGTGCACACTTGTAGTGGACACAGTAGTTAACACTCGCTCGTTACTAAGCGCCCCCAGATCTGGGGTACTCACAGCCACCAGTGGTGTGCCCGGGTTTCCCTCAGGTGGGCCATGCTGACTGCTTGAGCATCGAGCAGATGGGGTGAAATAGCCTGACGTCACCCCACTTTGTCACTGGATGAGAGGCTCCAGCATCTCCCCACAGACAGTGCATGAGAAAAGAGGATGCTCTATTGTCTTGTTTGCTGGTCATTATTTATTTTCTTGTGGTATTGGGAATTGGACCCAGGGCCTTCACACCCAACTACATCCGCAGCCTGTTTCTGTCTTGTAAATTCTGAGGCAGGTTCTCATTGAGTGGTTGAGTTGCCCAGATTGGGCACCACTTGGTGATCCTCCTGCCTCAGCCTCCAGAATGCCGGAATCTGAGGCATGCACCATCCCCTCCCCCCGTTCCCCTCACCCTCCACTTGTTTTATCATTTTCTAGACACCATCAAGAGAAGCTGGAGGCTTCTGGAGGCTATAATCAGCCACAGAACTCCCTTGTGCCTGAAAAGCCTAGCCGGAAGCGGAAGTGGGCTGAGCAAAGGCAGAACTCTGTGCCAAAGAAACCCCTGGAGCCAAGCCCGAGAGGTCTGTATTTTCTTTTTTTTT
>NW_004524689.1:6527833-6529790 GCF_000260255.1 Octodon degus
AGGTTGTTGTACCCGGTAGAAGCCAAAAGTCACCCCGGTTCCCTGGCACACAGCAGGTGGTGAGACTGCTCAACAAGTGCCCCCTTCAAAATGAAGACTGCAGAAATTCTTTTATCTTTAAAACAAGAGATTTGCAGCTCCACTACAAGAAGAAACTGCAGCGAAACTAACTCCAAATAAGTCAAAAAGAAGATCTTAGTTCTATCATGAAAGAGAAAGAAAATGGGAGAAGCAAAGCCTGTTCAGGCTGGGTGTGCTGGTGCACGCCTAAAACCCCAGCACTTAGGAGGCTGAGGCAGGAGGGTCTTTGCAAGCCTTAAAGTGCTCTTAACTGGTTGTTTGTGCCCAGCAGAAGCCAAAAGTCACCCCAGTTCCCTGGCACACAGCAGGTAGATGCAGCCTAGGGACCCAACGTGAGGTACACCCCCAGGTCTTTTTTTTTTTTTTTAATATATTTTGTTTGAGACTGGGCGTGGTGGCACACGCCTATAATCCCAGCCCTTGGGAGGCTGTAAAGAGGCGGATCACTACGAGTCCAATCTAGTAGTGAGGCCCTGAACATCCTGTACAGCCTTCCCTAAAATACCCTGTTTGGATACAGGGTCACATTGAGTTACCCAGGCTGGGCTCAGATTTGCAGTCCTCCTCCTTCTGCCTCCCAGAGTGCTTGGTTTATAGGCGTGCTAGCCAGGATAGAGGCCCCAGGCTGCTTCTTGTTATTTTAGTTTTTCGGAACTGGGAATTGAACTCAGGACCTTGCGCTTGCCAGGCAGGTGCTGTGCCGTGAAGCTATATCCTTGACCCTGTAGCTTATTGTGATTTATGTAAGTTATTCTGTGATAGATGCAGGATTAAGATTAAATTCCTATTGAAAATGAAATCATACACTTTTTTGCAGTTTATGTTTTATAACCACCACATCAGGCAGAGGGGTCACAATTCTGCAGAAAAAAGAACTATAGTGATGGAAATGGGGGCCTGCCGTTAGCTCAGTTGTTTAAGTGCCTGCTTAAACAAAGCAGTCAGCCTCAGGGTGCTGTGGTTCGATACCCTGATACTCAAGCAAAATCAGACCTGTGCTGAAGCAACATGAGGCCACCAAAAACCCCTTATAGTGATGGAATTGTGTGATCAGACTTGGCTCTACAGCTGGAATAAGGGAAGTGTTAGGAAAGCCAGCAGATGCCTCCTCTCTGCCTCCCGACCTTCTGTCTCTGTCTCTGTCTCTGTCTCTGTCTCTGTCTCTGCTGTGTCTGTCTCTCTCTCTCTCTCTCTCTCTCTCTCTCTCTCTCTCTCTCTCTCTCTCTGTCTTTTTGAGACAGAGTGTTGCTATGCATTTCAGGCTGTCCTTGAGTCTGCTTTGTCCTGAGTTTGCTGGCCTCATACTCAGCAATGATCTTCCTGCCTTAGCTTCCCGAGTGCTGGGACTACAGGCGCGCACCGCGGCCCCTAGCCTACTAACCTGTTCTTAGAAGCTACCAGAGACCCTTGACAGGCCACACCCAGAGTCTTCAACACCATCTGCTGAACAGTGAAAGGTTAAGATCTGATACCAAGTGTCTGCTCAGGCAAGCAGAGGGACCAGGGTTTGATCCCTGCTACTGTGTGCTATGGCGGCCCCGCCCCACCCCCCAAGCGCTGAGCAGGTGACCAAGTCTTAGCATGGTGGCGCACGCCTATAATCCCAACGCTGGGGCAGCTGAAAACAGGATCACTAGGAGTCCAAGTTGCGTAGTGAGACCCTGTACAAAACACATAAATTTTTAAAAAAGCTGCTATCAACCCAGGCGGGGGGCCGGGGAGATGGTTCAGTAGAATAAGCATTTGCCTGGCAAGTGCAAGGGCCTGCGTTTCCACCAAAAAAAAAAAAAAAAGCCAGGCGGAACATGGACAGAGGGCCTGGCTTGAGCTCCTGAGGGCCCAAGTCCTGAAGAATCCTCGCACCAATTCTGGGACA
>NW_004524689.1:6537173-6539237 GCF_000260255.1 Octodon degus
TTATTTTATTTTTTTATTTTAGAGGAACTGGGAATTGACCTCAGGCCCCTGTGCTTGCCAGGCAAGCACTTATTCTACTGAGCTATCTCCCAGCCCCCTTTTTTTTTCCTTCTTGAGACAAGGTCTTACTATATAGTGGCCTGCAATTCACTGTGTAGTCCAGACTGGCCTTGAATTTACAGTGATCCTTCTGCCCCAGCCTCCCAACTGCTGGGATTACAGGTATGTGCCCCATGCCCTGTTAAGATCAGAGTCTTGCTGTATAATTCAGGATGGGTTTGATCTTGGAATCCTCAGTTGATCTAACGGTTGTGGGTTATTGTTAAATGATCTTGCAATCCTCCTGCCTCAGCATCCCGAGTTCTGGGATTATAGGCGTGTGCCATCAGGTGTGACTCCTTATTTGTTAACATTTGTTTATGTATTTATTTTTGTAGTATTGGGAAATTGAATTGCAGGACCTTTGAGCTGTGCCATCCCCAGACTTTTAGCATGTTTTTTTGTTTTGTTTTGTTTTGTTTTGTTTTTCTTATATAGATAAGGTCTCCTTAAGTCACTAAATTGCCCAAGTTGGACTCAGACTTGTGATCCTCCTGCTCGGCTCCCATTGTACTGAGATTATAGGTCTGTGTCACCACGCCCTGTAGAGGGATTTTTTTTTTTTTAAGTATCTGCAGGGTGTTCAGGGTCTCACTAATAGATTGGACTCGTAGTGATCCCCCTGTTTATAGCCTCCCAAGAGCTAGGATTACAGGTGTGAGCCACCAACCCCAGTCTCAATCGATGTGTCAGCGCCCCCCAGGGGTGAAGCCGGCACAGCAGACCTGGGAATTGAACCCCAGCCCCTTCCCCTGCTTAATCAGGCGGTTTAATCCGCTGAGCTATTTGGCCGGCCATCGTAATTTTTCATTTATTTATTTATTTTTTAAAAATGGAGCATTTCCCATCAGTGCGGATTCTGTTTCCAGACGCGGTCTGATCCTGATGGGGTCTGCTCGTTGGGTACCTTGTGCATGATGGTTGGCGCACGGCTGGTATCTTCACTTGGGCAGAGCATGCAGGCTTTGCTCTGAAATCCTGAGCAGCTCCTCGCCTCGGATCGGATCCGGGGACCTGCGGAACTGGCGGTCTGGGGCCCCCAGGATGCAGGGCGGGCTGGATCGGAGGGGTCTGCGCCCCGGCGGGGCTCACGCTCGCGAGTGGTTCCCAACCCACTGGGCAGCCTGCTTGCGCAGCTTTGGAGCAGCCGTGTAGTTTATCCTTGTTACCCACAGACAGGCAACAGGCATTTTTATGAATGAAAAAGAATTCAGAAGAGGCAGTTGCTGCCAGCTCCCTTTATGATTTTTTTAAATATTTATTTATTTTTATTTATTACACTTTATTGTGTGTGTGTGTGTGTGGCCAGCTCAGCCCACCAGGGGGCGGGGCTGGCTGGCATGTGGTGCTGGAGGATCGAACCGCGGTCCCTGTGCTTTGCCAAGCTTGTTTCAAGTAGGTGCTTTAGACCACTGAGCCATCTCTCCAGCCCTCCCTTTGTGATTTGTGACTGACCAGGTGACTTCGATTTCACTTTCTTCAAACATAAAATAGGAAGGATACTTTCTTTCTTTTTCCCTTTTTTCGTATTTTAGTACCGTGTTTCCAGGGTCTCACTACTAGACTGGACCCAGTGATTGTCCTGTTTTCAGCCTCCCAAGTGCTGGGATTACACCATGCCCAGTCTCAATCACGGTCTCAGCGTGCGCCGGGGCGGGGCCGGCACGGCATGCTGGGGGACAGAACCCCAGCGGCTGTGCTCTGCCTAAGCAGATGCTTTAGTCCACCGAGCTATCTGGCCGTCCCTTAGGAAGGATGCTTTCTTACAGTATTTTAAAAGTAAATAACCAAACTGCTTATAAATGTAGTTGTAGGGGCCAGGGAGATAGCTCAGTAGAATAAGCGCTTGCCTGGCAAACTCAAGGGCCTTAGTTCAATCCCCGGTTCCGAAAAAAAAAAAAAAAAGTAGTTGTATTTGACACATGGCACAAGAGATACAAGAAAAAAAATACATAATCTTGAATT
>NW_004524689.1:6539489-6544795 GCF_000260255.1 Octodon degus
AAGAAAAAGAAAGCAAATACCCAAAGAAACAGACCAGGTGCACACCTGTTGTGTCAGCATTAGGAGGCTGAGGCAGGAGGATTGCTGTGAGTTCGAGGCCAGCCTGGGCTACATAGCAAGACCTAGTCTCAAAAACAAGCCAACAAAGAAGATTATTGTAGATTATTTGTTGGAGGTGAGTGGGGAGTGTGGGGTGACTTGATAATTTTTTTTTTTAGAAATTTTATTTACTTTTTTATTTTTATTTTTTCGCAGAACTGGGGATTGAACCTTTGCACTTGCCAGGGAAGCGCTTATTCTACTGAGCCATCTTCCAGGCCCAATAATTTCTTTTGTGGGCCCTGAAAATACCACGAGATTCAAATGCAGGGCTGCCGGGACGACTCTGTGAACACCCGGAGCGCCGGCACACTGGGAGCCGGAGCTGTGCAGCATGAGCTTCAGGGCGACGATGGTATGTGGGGATCAGGCGCCGCAGAGCCGGCACAGGGCCTGCGCAAGCCCAGCGGGCGGCCAGAGCCGGCTGACGCTTTGCAGTTCCACTTTGTGCTGTGTCTGATTTATCGCCTCAAGGCTGCGGGTCAGATCTCTGCCCGGCACTGTGCAGGCGCAGCTACCTGGTAGGTGCATCTGCGGTGCAAGGCTCAGTGGTCCTGAGTTTACCTAGCCTCTCCTCCCCTTCAAGGTGGAAGATGCCGAGATGAGAATCACTGAAGTGCTGGCAGTTGTCTAGGGATATACCGCCCTGACCCCTCGCTCTTGTCTGAAGCGCTGGGCATGGTGTTGCACGCCTGTAATCCTAGCACTCGGTAGGCTGAGGCAGGAGGATCATTGCAAATTCGAGACCATCCTGGGCTACAGTGTGAGCTCAAGGCAGCCTGAACTGTACAGCGAAGAGAAAAAAAGAATCACTAAAGTGACTTTCAGCATGTAGGAGGAGGTAGATTGCCAGCTTTTACAAAGTCCAAGGGGCTGGGGAGATGGCTCAGTGGAATAAGCACTTCTCCGGCAAGCGCAAGGGCCTGAGTTCAATCCCTGGTTCCGCCAAAACAAAACAAAAAACAAAGCCCAGGTCCAGGCCACCTGGAGTAATTGAATTGACTGAGACACAGTCTCGTTATCAAGTCCAGGCTGATCTTGAACTCACTATGTAGGCTAGGCTGGCCTCGAACCCATGGCAATCTTCCTGCCTCAGCTTCCTGGCTTCTCGGGTTACAGGTGCATGCCACCATGAGGGACTAAAGGGTCATGTAGAAGTCTCCAGCCATTGTCCTAAACCCACAGTCTCCTTGGATCCCCAGGAAAAGCAGAGCTTCAAAGACCCCTCCATTTGGAGGTCAAACGCTCTGTCTCCTGCCAGGGAAGGCATTGCCCCAGGGAGAGTGGCTCTTCCAAACCTCTTGGAAACAGTCCCGCATACTATCAGCCAGGGAAGGAGGGAGGGAGGGAGGGAGGGAGGGAGGGAGGGAAGGAAATCACCTTTTTTTGGCTAGCCCAGCCCACCCTGGGGGCGGGGGCTGGTGTGGCATGTGATGCTGGGGATCAAACCAAGGTGCCTGTGTGCTTGCCTAAGCTTGCCTAAGCAGGTGCTTTAGACCACTGAGTTATTATTGCCAGCGGCATGAAGAAATCAAATAAATGCTGGCCATGCTGCAGGGGAAGAGGAGCAGTGCTGGTGGGCATGTAAACTACCACTGCTGCAGAGATCCGTAGGGGGATTCCCCCCCCCCCAAGGAAAGCTTGAAATGCCATTTGACTCAGCTCTTCCCCTTCTAGGTATCTTCACCATAGTGTTAAAGGCAGATTTTGGCGATCAACCATATTTATAGTGGCATGACTCATAATAGCTAAATCTACAAAGCAGCCTATTTGTCCGTTGGCAGATGAATGGATAAAGAAAATGTAGTTTATTCACAATGGAGTACTACTGTGCCAGAAACAAGGGAGCAGGGCACGGTGGTGCACACTTGTAATGCCTGCACTTGGGAAGCTGAGGCAGGAGAATCATTATAACATCACAAGTTTGAGATCACCCTGGGCTGCCAAGTGAGCGCAAGGCCAGCCTGGACTGCACAGAAAGGCCTGGTCTTTTTTTAAAAAAAATTATTTTTGTATTTGGTACAGGGTCTTGCTACATGCAGCTCAGACTCGTAGTGATCCTCCTGTCTCAGCCTCCCCAGTGCTGGGATCACAGGTATGTGCCATGACAGGCCTGGCATCATCTGCCTGGGGTTCTGGGGCTGCATGGCATGCGGTACCAGGGATCGAACCCTGGCCCTTGCACTTGCCAGACAGGTGCTTAGACCGCTGAGCTATCTCCCAGCCCAGCAAGACCCAGTCTTGAAAAAATGGCGGCACCTTCTGGCCACAGTGTTATGTGCAGTAAACGAGAGGCACAGTTTAAATATGATTTTTTTCCCCCCAGTGGAACTAGGGATTGAACTCAGGCCCTTGTGCTTGCCAGACAAGTGCTTATTTTACTGAGCTATCTCCCCAGGCCCTAAGTATGATTTTTCTTATATGAGAAAACCAAAATGTAAGTAAAGAGCAAGATAAGAGATTATAGCAAGAAGGGAGATGTTTTTCAAATGAGAAAGCGAAGAAGAAAAGAGGGAGAAAAAGAGGATGGAAGAAAAGAATTAGGACCAGGCATGGTGGTGCAGGACTGTAATCCCAGCACTCAAGAGGCTGAGACAGGAAGATCTTTGTAAGTTCAGGACCAGCCTGGGCCACAAAAGAGCTAAAGGCCAGTCTGAACTGCTTGGTGACACCCTCTTTCTTTCTTTCTTTCTTTCTTTCTTTCTTTCTTTCTTTCTTTTTTTTTTTCTTTCTTTTTCTTTTTTTGGTGGGAACGGGGATTGAACTCAGGCCCTTGTGCTTGCCAGGGAAGCTCTTATTCTACTGAGCCATCTCCCTGGCCCAAGAGACCCTGTTTCAAAAAGATTTTTTGAAAAAAGAATGAATAAAATGGAAGCAGAGGTTTTATAAATGGGAAGGGGATCAAGAGTTGAGGGGACCAGTGAGATAGCTTCGTGGACTAAAGTGCCTATTTAGGGAAGCTTTGGCAAGCATATGGACAGAGGTTTGATACCCAGCACTCCATGCTGCACCAGCCCTGTCCCCAGGGCGTAGAGGGGCACCCCTGTAATCCCAGCTCTGGGGAGACTGAAAGCAGGAGGATAACTACAAGTCTGAACTGCGTAGTGAGACCCTGCAACAACCAAATACATTTAAAAAAAAAAAAAAAAAAGAAAGAAAGAAAGAAAAAGAAAAAGAAAAAGAGGACTAGGGAGATGGCTCAGTGGAATAAGCACTTCCCTGGCAAGCACAAGAGCCTGAGTTCAATCCCTGGTTCTGCAAAAAAAAGAAAGAAAAGAAAAAGTAAAGTTGGAGGGGAAGGAAGAGAGGGATGGGATGGTAGGGGATGAAGGAAAAAACCGAGATGTGTTCTCTACACGTACTTTATTTCTTTATTAATTGTTTTTGAGACAGGATCTCATTTTGTACTCTAGGCTCAGCTCAAACTCATGGTGCTCTTCCTGCCTCAGCTTCCTCACTGCTAGGATTACAGGCATGCGTCATACCCAGCCAGCTAAGAAAGCCTGAAAATATTGAGTGTTGGAGTAGATAGGAGGCAATGAGCTAATAAACAGCAAAACAGAACAACAAAAAACCCTCCAAAAGCCCCAAACCCAAATGCCCAAGCAATGCCTGGTTCTCCTAAACTGACCTGGACAGCCACAGAGCCATGGCCGCCTGATGAAACCACTTTGACATGAGCTTTGCAGACTCCTCCTTCCCATGTTAAAATCAGTGTCCAGGGGCCGGGGAGATGGCTCAGTAGAATAAGTGCCTTCCCGGCAAGTGCAAGGAACTGAGTTCAATCCCCGGTCCCGGAAAAAAAAAAAAGAAAAGAAAATCAAGCATCCAGCCTCAGCCTGACACCTGGCCATGATCCTCCCTTGCATTCATCCAGTGCTTCATTTTCCTGTACTCCTTGACTATTAGGACTTCTTTCTTTGAAGACTGGGCCTCATTATGGAGCCCATCCTGCCTGGAGCATGTATCAATCCTCCTGCTTCAGCCTCCTGTGCCCCTTGGATAATTCTTTTTAACACCCACACCACCAGCCTCTCACAGGAGCTGATCCTTGGATGGCAAAACCCTCAACCTCGCCTTTGTTCTCCTTTTCTCTAAAATCCCAAAGCTTCTCTCCCCTGGAAGCAAATTTTGAAGCTCTCCCTGGGGCTGCCCACCCTGCCCCTGCTAAGCTCCTTTCCAGGGCTTCCCCAGGGCCTGGCTCCTGCAGGGGCTGATCTGTGCAGATCCACAGAATTCCTTTCCTGGAAAGCAGATAAGGCAAAGCCAGCAGTGGTCTGATTTTCCTAGCAAATTCCTTACATATCTAGTAGCCCGGTTCCTAGCTAATGTTTGGCAAATAAATGGTAACTCTTTTAATTCAACAGAACCTTTAAAAATTACGGTGTAGGTAGAGCATGGTGGCATACATCTATAATCCCAGCCCTGGAGAGGCTGAGGCAGGAGGACTGCCATGAGTTTGAGGCCAGCCTGGGCTACATAGTGAATAGAAGGCCAGCCTGCATGAATATGGCAACTGTTTCAAAAAAAAAAAAAAGAAAGAAAGAAAGGTTATGGTTTAGCAAGCCATTCGGATACAATACATTTTTCATCTGTGGGAATATTGTATCTAAAATCTCACTTCGCTGTTACTCTGACTGCTCAACTCAGGTTTTTTGCTTGTTTTGTCTTTTTTTTTTTCTCGGAACCCGGAATTGAACTCAGACCCTTGTGCTTGCCAGGCAAGCACTTATTCTACTGAGCCATCTCCCCGGCCCCTGTTTTGTCTTTTTGAGACAGGATCTCCCTATGCAGTTCAGGTTGGCCTTGGGCTCACTTTGTAGTTCAGGCTGGTCTCAAGCTTGCAATGATCTTCCTGTCTCAGCCTCCCGAGTACTGGGATTACAGCACTCACGCAACACCACGCCTAGCTTCAACTCAGTGTTTTTTGTTTTTTTTTAAAAGATTGGTTGTGGTAACGCTTTATCTGTTTTTCTTTATTTGTGGTACCAGGGATCAAACTATGGACCTTGCGTTTGCAAGGCAGGTGCTTATGCCGCTGAGCTATCTCCCCAGTCCCCAACTCAGTTGCTTTTTGTTTTATTTTGTTTGTATTTTAGGGAAGGGTCTACTGGGTGTTCAGGGTCGCACTACGAGATCTGACTCATAGTGATTCGCCTGCTTACAGCCTCCCAAGAGCTGGGATTACAGACGTGTGCCACCACCCA
>NW_004524689.1:6544895-6547402 GCF_000260255.1 Octodon degus
GGGATCGAACCCCAGGCCCGTGGGCCTGCTTGCAGGCGCGTTAATCCACTGAGCTATTTGGCCATCCCCATGACTCAGTTTTGTACAAATTCTGTTTTTGGTTTTTTGAGACTGCGTGTCTCTTACTATGTTGTTCAGTCTGGCCTTGACCTCACGGTGGTCCTCCTGCTTCGGTCTCCCAGCTACTGGGATTAGAGGCATGGCAGAATTGGGGAAAGCATCACTTAAAAAAAAAAAAAAGCCAAAGCAAAATAAAATTTAACAGCATTTCTTATGTTAATTTTTTCGCATCAGGTCCCTGGAGGGTCGGGAATGAAAGATGACGCCTCCTACAAAAAGGACACGTCCTTCCTTTGCTTTTCCCAGGTGGCAGCGTCTGGGTGGTCGTGGGTGGCCGGCCCCACGTCACTACACAGCAGGCGCCTGAAAACAGCGGAGGGGCCGCGCGCGCCCCCTCTAGGCCATTCAGCCGTCTTGCTGTCTCCTCCTCGGCTTCCCCGCCTGCCTACCTGGATCTGAGCCCCGCCCCCGCCCCCAGCGCAGTCGCCACGGCAACGCCCCGCCCCGCCCGCTTCCAGTCAGTCCACAGCGCCCCTCGCCCCTCCCCCGCCCTGTGCTGCCGCGGGGAAAGGGGTGGGGCGAGGGCTGGAGCTACGCCGCCGAGAGGAAATCGGCGGTGCAATGCTCGCAGACTATTGGCTGCTGTGTCCTGTAGCCCGAAGCTCCGCCCGCCTTGCGGGGGTCACGTGATCTCCTTCAAAGATGGCCGCCCTGTTGTTTTGATGAATAATACTTGGTGGGGCGAGGGGTGAGAGTAGGGGTGGAGGGGTAGGAGGATTTACGCTTCCAACGAGAGCAACGCGAGTCCCATCCTCCCCCTCCCCCCAGCCCGGGTTCCAGCGTGGAGGAGGGGCGTGTCCGGCCTGCTTTTAGAGGGGAGGGGCTTCTCTAGATAGTGCAGGGCCCCGCCAGGGTGGCCGTGGGGTCTTCTTGCTTTGGGGCATCCGCTGTGTAGTGGAGTCCTTCCCGCCCGAGGCCGAGCGTAGGAAGGAGAGAGCAGGCTCCGCCGCAGAAGACCCAGCTGCCGCCCCGCCACACGCAGGCTGTGGGCACGAGAGGAGCTGGAGACCGCGCTGCCCCTCTGGGTAACCTGGGCGGCGAGGGCAGCGAGCGGCGCCTTCAGCTCACCCTGTCGCCGCGGCGGCTGCCGGGGGCTCGGGCGGCCGGGGGAGTCTCAGAGGCGACGGAAGCCACCCAGGCAAGGCAGTTCAGTGCCTCGTGTTCGTATTTTTTAACCTCTGACTATGCAATTCTGAAACCTCCCCCAATCGGGGGACCAGACAGCCTGCTAGACACCTTCCGCTCGCCTTGCTTCCCGCCCTGGTCTCGAGAACAGAAGGACCTCTCCTAACGCCTGTCACCATTAAGAGGAAAGCGATGGAGGAGCTGAGCGCTGATGAGGTGAGCAGGCAGGGGGACGCCTCGAGGGAATTAGTTGGCAACTCTTGGCGCTTTGGATGGGGATGTAATGCGCCAGGGGTACCGGGCTTTGGGTTTTGTAGAAAGAATGGAGATGACATTTTCCAAGAACAAAATGAATCTGAGAGGTCTCTGGTTTTATTCTCCTTTATTCACTTGCCTTCTCTCTTCCTTTGCAACTCCGCTTGCTTCTTTTCGTCCTTTTAAGGTCTGAAGAGGAGAACATCTTGAGTCGTGCCTTTTCTTAAGGGTGTTCAAGAAAGAAGGGCTAGGTTCAGGTCATGGTAAATTGTATGTCTTTAGGAATTTAAAGAATAATTTTGGATGGATTCACAACGTTTTGGAGTATGTTTTTAAAGAAAATATTTGACTCCTCAAATACGCGAGGGTATTTCATTGTATAAATTGCTTAACCATGCCTTTGTGCTTGGGAGGTGGCTTGCAGACACGTTCCTTGATATTTAACAAAATATGTATCTTTTCGGTTGCTTATAGGATTGCAGCTAAAATTCCAACAATTTAACCGACCACTAATGACTTCTGGCCTTCTCTTTCAGTCTACCTTTTCTTAGTTCTTTTTCCTAAGTTGGGCTTTGCTGTGGCAGAGCTCGAAGTGGGTGAGCAAATGGAAGTGAATGACTTTGTAAAAACTCTCCCTTTTCATTCCGAGGGGGACCATCCAGATCACCCTCCTCGTGTGGTAAGGATTGCCTAATAAGATTGCTGTAAAACAGTGGCAATCAGGGTCCCTGGAATTTTTCTGTGATCTACGGACTTTTTCCTGCTCTTTACAAATTGGGAGCTTCCTTTTCAGAACCCCTGCTGGCCTCTTCAGGCTACCTCATGTCTTCCTCTGGTTCATGTAAACTTCCCTGCAGTGGTAGGAAAATAGTCATCCATCAGGTTGGTTGGAGCATAAAAGACTATGGTGCTCTGCTTGTAGCTACATTGTAGCACATGTGTTTACTTAGTTGCTAGAATTCTCCAGGGATAGAGAATGGAAGCCATGGGTTAAGGGGTCAGGTAGG
>NW_004524689.1:6547807-6548310 GCF_000260255.1 Octodon degus
TTTACCATATGTTTGAGTTTTCATCAAGAAATTATCTTCAAATCAGTAGAGCATGCAGTATTGACCAGGTCAGTATCCTGTCTAATCTCAAACACATCTCTTCCCAGTTCTGGAGGAAGGTATAAGTTTTTTTGTGACCATATGGAAATGGAATAAACTTTCTTCAAGGCGAACAAACTCTTATAATGTGAAAAATTACATTCACCATTGTAAAATCAATACACTTCAACAAATTAGCTGGCCTCAACATGAAGGGACAGTTTAGAAACTAGGCATTTTATTCTCAGCAGAGCCTCAAACGAAGTTCTTGGGAAAAATCTCTTTTTTTCTTCTGTCGTTTTCAGACAGTTGCTATGCAGTGTAGGCTGGCCTTGAGCACACTTTGTAGCACAGGCAGGTCTTGAACTCATGTTCCTCCTACTTCAACCTCCAAGTTCTGGGATGACAGACTGACAGGCATACGTCAACCACATCCGGTGGGAAAAATCTCTCTTTTTTTTTTT
>NW_004524689.1:6550020-6552139 GCF_000260255.1 Octodon degus
CAGAGGTACTTCTAAAGCTTATGCTTTTGTGTACTTTATGGTGGACACCTGTGTCACAAATATAGTTGGTGATACTGATTTGTTAATTCACCACCATGCCTGGCAAGAAGATTTCATATGTAGGCACCCTCTGATTGATTACCTTGGATTCTTTTTTTTTTTTGGCAGAACTGGTGATTGAACTCAGGCCCCTGCGCTTGCCAGGCAAGAGTTTATTCCACTGAGCCATCTCCCTAGCCCCTCTTGGATTCTTATCCTTTTCTTTTATCTTGTGCTTTGAAGCTGAGCTCTTTTTATTTGTACCAGGGATTGAACTTGGGGCCTTACACTTGTCATATAGGTGCGTGTGCCACCTAGCCATCTCCCCAGGCCCTTTATTGTCTTTTTGAGGTGGAGTCTATGCAGTTCTGGCTGACCTTGATTGAGCTCACTTTGTAGCCCAGGCTTGTCTTGAACTCACAGCAGTCCTCCTGCCTCAGCCTCCCAAATGCTGAGATTATGTGTTCCCCCATGCTCCACCCCGCCCTTCTGAGTTCTTATTTCTTTTTTTAATTTTATTTATTTGTGTGTGTGTGTGCATGTGTGTGTGTGTGTGTGGCCAGCTCAGCCCACCAGGGGGCGGGGCTGGCTGGCATGTGGCGCTGGGGGACTGAACCGCGGTCCCTGTGCTCCGCCAAGCTTGTTCCAAGTAGGTTCTTCAGACCACTGAGCCTTCTCACCAGCCCATGAGTTCTTATTTCTTAAAGAAGTATTATATTTATATTATTGGAAGTTTAATCAGCCGGGTATGGTGGCACACATCTATAGACTGAGAGGCTGAGGCAGGAGGACCACCATGAATTCAAGGCCTGTGTGGACTACATAGTGAGACCACAAAACAGTGAAAAAGAAAGATCACTCATTTCAGTATTAGAACAGGCAAGACAATGGTCTCTTGATCTAAATTAGGCAATTAGGTATTGCAGAGTTCCATCTTTTAACAAAATGAAAAGGTTTGCAAATACAGTCCTTGAAAGATAAAGACTGGTGGAACCAGACCAATAACTTGCAGTATTTATTTATTTTTTTTTCTTGCTCTGTAGTGCAGGCTAACCTTTACCTCACTATGTAGACCATGCTGGCCTCAAATTTTTTTTTTCCTCCTTTCGAACTGGGGATTGAACTCAGGCCCTTGCTCTTGCCAGGCAAGTGCTTATTTTACTGAGCCATCTCCCTTAAGACCCCCATGGCCTCAAATTTAAGGGAATCCTCCTTCCTCAGCCTCCCAAGTGCTAGGTTTACAGACATTCACCACAGACTTGGCAAGAAGATTTTACATATGGGCACCCTCTTAATCACCTTCGATTCTTTTTCTTTTAATATTTTTGGTGGAACCAGGCATTGAACTCAGACCCTTGCGCTTGTCAGGGAAGCGCTTATCCTACTGAGCTATCTCCCCGGCCTGAGAAGCTGAGTTCTTTTTTTTTTTTTCCGGAACCGGGAATTGAACTCAGGCCCTTGCACTTGCCAGGGAAGCGCTTATTCCACTGAGCCACCTCCCCGGCCAGAAGCTGAGTTCTTTTGCCTCGTTCTGGTTTCTTTCTCCAGGGAGTAGAGCCATGCTTAAGATTACAGGCACCTACATTCTAGGCTTTGTTATTTGTGCTGTATTCATTTTGTGGCCTACATGTGCATTGTTTTCATGTCCCTGGATGATCTGCGGGTAAGGCAGGTGTTAAAATTGTTTCTCAACAGTGGTGATGCACCATGTGTGGTGTTGCATGCCTGCCTTCCCACTGGGGAGGCTGAGGCAGGAGAATCACAGCAAGCTGGAGGCCAGCCTGGCCTGTGAGTTCAAGGCCAGCCTTAATTACATACTAGTGAGACTTTGGTTCAAAAAGCCAAACCAAAATAACATCAGCACAGGTGACAGCATTGTGTCCCAGGGCTTGTCTTTTGCTAGGTCTTCTGACCTACTTTCACAGCTGGCTGGGCTCAGGGTGTGGTCAAGGTTTTAGAAGAATAAAAAATATTTCTTCCCAAAGAGACAGAGTGTAACCTTGGGCCTTTTAGCAGTGTTCCATTTTTTTGGAAAAGGGCTTGGCTTTTTTTGTTTGTTTGTTTGTTTTGTTTTTGTGCG
>NW_004524689.1:6552389-6562946 GCF_000260255.1 Octodon degus
TTTTTTTTTTTTTTTTTTTTTGCAGCACCAGGGATTGAACCTAGGACCTTTACAGTGATCTGCATCTCAGATCCCTTTATCTTACTTTGAGGCAGCATCTTGCTTAGCTCAGTTACCAAGGCTGGGCTGGAATTTGTGGTCCTCCTGCCTCAGTCTTCAGGAGTGCTGGGAGTAGAGGAATAATCCAGTTTAGCGGGTATTGTTTTGCATATTTTTGAGGCAAAGAAATTTAAGATTTGGGTTAAGTAATTTATCTGTAAGTAACCTGGTTTAGAAGTGACCGGATTGGAATTCATGCCCAGGGCTTCTGATTGTAAAGCTCCCTTTACTGCTTAATTGCTGGTCCTAAGTTTACCACAGTGTTTATGCTAACATCGTTCCACTCTGCTCCATTCAGTTTTTCTGTAAAGTGTTCTGACTTTTTTGTTTTTGGTACTGGAAATCGAATTTAGGAACTTGCACTTGCCAGGCAGGCGCTGTGCCACTGAGCTACATCCCTGGCTTTTGTTTTTTGTTTTTGAGGTAGGGTCTAGATAGCTCTGTAATTCAGGCTGGCCTTCAGCTCACTGTAGCCCGGGCTGGCTTTGTTTTTTGTTTTTTTTTTTTTTAAATTTATTTATTTATTTTAAACATTTTGTGTGTGTGTGTGTGTGTGTGTGTGTGGCGCCAGCTCAGCCCACCAGGGGGCGCGGCTGGCTGGCATGTGGTGCTGGGGGATCGAACCGCTGTCCCTGTGCTTTGCTTAGCTTAGCATGTTCCAAGTAGGTGCTTTAGACCACTGAGCCATTTCTCCAGCCCCCCAGGCTGGCTTTGAACTTGCAACGATCCTCCCGCCTCAGCCTCCCATGTGCTGAGATTACAGGTGTGTGCTACCATGCCTGGTCCTGTAAAGTGATGTTCTACGTTAATGTTGTGGTGTAAACAGGTATTCTTGGAGCTGTCATCTTCAACTCGCCCTGCCCCTGTTTTTGTACATTTAAGGTAATGATTTCATTGTAGAAGGGGAGATAGAAATGTAAACATTATTATATGTGTCTATATAGATATATAATTTTTCTTTTTTTTCTTTCTTTCTTTTTTTTTTTTTGGCAGAACCAGGGATTGAACTCAGATCCTTGCGTTTGCCGGTCAAGCGCTTATCCTACTGAGCCATCTCCCCGGCCTATAATTTTTATTTTATTTTCAATGTTTAAAATTTATTTTGCGCGTCTCATTGTGTAGTTCAAGCTGGCCTTAAATTCACTTTTATAACCCAAGTTAGCCTTGAACTTGTGAGCCTCCTGCCTCAATCTCCCAAGTGCTATGAGATTACAGGTGTGTCCCCCACACCCCTAAATTGACAGTATAGTGCCAAGCGCTGTGACGAGGGATGTACCAAGCAAAAATAAGAGGGGCCGCCTGCATTGGCGCTATGAGAGAAAGCTGTGGAGCAGTGGAGCCAGCGCTGAGTCGCAGTTGCCTACAAAGGCTGGGGCACCGCTGTGACGCTGAGGTTCAACATCGCAGGCCTTAGTGTGGGGAAGGGGCAGCCCCAGGTCTGCACCTTGTGAGGGATAGAGCCGATCTCTCTCTGGACAGCTGCGCACAGCCAGTGCACAAGTTTGCAGGCCAAGGAAGCCTCTGGTGGGGAGAACGGGTTGCGGAGGCGGCGAGGAGGTTGCTTCAGGGAGCTGGTGCCCGGCCCCACCCAGCCAAGGCCAAGGCGGAGACAGCCACACTGGCATCCTCGTTAATCCGGTTCTGGTGCTGCTAAGGCAAGGGCGGGGAGATGATGATTCCTGGGTTTTTAGCTTGGGAGGAAGATGGGTTGGAGTTAGACACAGATTTCTGGACAAAAGAACAGATTCTGCAGAAAGCAGATGGGCCTTGTTTCAGTTACTGAAAAGAGCCACTTAGAAACTCCCAACCTGGCCTTCTGTACTCTAGGGTTCCCACGTTTTTGTTTGTTTTGCGTTTTTTGAGACTGGGTCTCACTACAGAGCTGAGGCTGGCCTCAATCTGTGATACTCTAGCCTCAGCCTCCAAAGGTACTGACTGTCCATCTTTCAATCCTCATATGCCCCACCCCCAGTTTCATACCTCAGAAGTCAGGATGCCTCTTGTCCTTGATGCTGCACTTACTGTTGACCAGGTGGGGTGGTGACACAGTTGTTTCCTGTGTATCAATCTTCTTGTAACTAATCCTGTTGTCACCTCTTCAGGGAGTGTTATTTCTGTTAAATATAGTTGCCATTTTAAGCGCTTTGATTTAGCAGTGAAAGCAAATGTTCCTTTGTACGCAGAGAGGGATGGAAGTAACGAAGTTTCATCAATTTGCTATTAATAGAGAAAATGTTTGTTGGAGTGATCATAATGCTGTGTACTATTTATTGCAAGGCGGTAAACAAGTGTATCTTGGAATTTCATTTTATTTTGAGGCAAGGTCTTCCTGTGTAGTTCAGGCTGGATGTGGCCTCCTAGTGCTGAGGTTATGGGCTTGTGCCACCAGACCCCAGGGAGCTTTATTTTATTTTTTATGTATTTAGTGTAGGGCCTGCAGGGTCTCACTATACAGATAGGACTTGTGATTCCTCCTGTTTTTCAGCCTCCCAAACGCTGGGATTACAGGTGTGCCACCACACCCAGTCTCAGTGCAGTCTCAGCAAGCCCTGGTGGCGGGGCTGGCATGGCAGGCGGGGATCGAACCCCGGGCCTTTGTGTCTGTCTATGCAGGTGCTTTTTTTTTTTTTTTTTTTTTTTTTTGCAGAACCGGGGATTGAACTCAGATCCTTGCGTTTGCCAGTCAAGTGCTTATCCTACTGAGCCATCTCCCCGGCCCCAATGCAGGCGCTTTAATCTGCTGAGCTATCTGGCCAGCCCTTGAGGAGCTTTTATTTATTTATCTAATTTTTTTGGGGGGGCCTGCCCCTTAGCTCAGTTCTTTAAGTGGCTGCTTCAACAAAGCAGTCAGGCTCAGGTTGCTGTGGTTCGATCCTCAAAACACAAGCCAGCCTGTCATGTCTTGAAGGCATTCCGAGCAAAAAAAAAAAAAACAACAAAAAAACACTTAATTTTTTTTGGTAGCAGGAATCAAACTAGGACCTTGTGCTTGGCAGGCAGGTGCTGTGCCACTGAGCTGTGTCCCCGGCCCAGGGCACTTCAACAAGGCAGAAACCTATAGTTCCTGAAGCTGTGTCATACAGTGTCACTGCATATCTGCTTAGCAGAGCCCGCGTTCACACCAGCCAGGGCAGCTGAAGGTCCGAGGTTTCACATCACCCTAAAGGACATGGCAAAGCAAGGAGGACCACCTGGAACCCAAGATTGCCCTGTCGTGTCTTCTTCTTCCCGCATTTCCTTGTGGTTTAGTGGACAATGTTTATTTTTTTTTCTCAGTGGTACAAAAATTGCTACAGCTAATAATCTGTAATCTCTTATATTTGAACTTCATTGTCCTAGACCTAGTGGTATCCTAGTGGGACTGAAATCTCTGCCCTTGTCAAACTTCCACTCTGATCCATGCTTTCAAGGCCTCCAGGTCCCAGTGGAGAAGACAGATAGTGGGAAGGTGTGAACAGAGCAGGGTTAGTAGGCTGTGGCAGGAGTGTCTTTGGGATCACATGGGGCCACCCACCAGGCTGAGTGGTAGAGACATTACTGATGGTGTATGGGCAGGGCCCATTAGTCAGGTGTGGTGGACGCCTGTCACCTCTCCCCTCTTGGAGGCTGAAGCGGGAGGATTGCAAGGTTGAATCTAGCATGGACAATTTAGTGAGACCTAGTGACAAAGTAAAAAGCCATTGGAGATGTTGTTCAGTGGGAAGGTCCTGGGTTCAGTCCCCAGCATGGTAAGGGAGGGTGATGCATTGGCTTTGGGGTGTGAGAGTCCAGTGAGGGCAGCTGCAGAATCACTTTGAGGTTTGCGATTGTCAGAGATGTGAAGCTGCTGTGGAAGCCGGAGGGATGCTTATCTCTGAAGAGCCTGTGACTGGTAGGTATCGCTGCCCAGGTGTACCTTCCCCAGTGGTCCCGTGTCATTTATGCAGGGAGGGGAAGGAATCAGAAGGAATCACACTCCCGCTAATGACCCAGCCAGGAAATTGCACACCTGGTCTCCTGTCCTGCTGCTGGTCAGAACCTGGGCCATGTGGCAGTGGCCACTTGTCTAGAACGTTAAGAAAGTTTTTTGCTAGAGAGCTTGTTCATCTGAAGGGACAGCCTTTCTTTTTTTTGTGAGAGCAGGGTTACCAGGAATCAAAGTCACGACCTCATGTTTGCCATGCTGCTGAGATATACTATACTGCTGGCCCTTTCTTTCCTTCCTTCCTTTCTTTCTTTCTTTCTTTCTTTCTTTCTTTCTTTCTTTCTTTCTTTCTTTCTTTTTTCATCGGTGGAACCAGGGCTTAAACTCAGGCCCTTGTGCTTGCCAGGGAAGCGCTTATTCTACTGAGCCGACTCCCTGTCCCCCTCTTTCTTTTTTTTTTTTATTGTTTTTTATTTTAAAAAAAAATTTTTTTTTTTTTAATATTCCCTTTTTCTTTTATTTATCTATTTGTGTGTGTGTGTGTGTGGCCAGCTCAGCCCACCAGGGGGCGGGGCTGGCTGGCATGTGGTGCTGGGGGATTGAACCGCGGTCCCTGTGCTTTGCTAAGCTTGTTCTAAGTAGATGCTTTAGACCACTGAGCCATCTCACCAGCCCCCCCCCCTTTTTTTAAAATTTTATTTTTTATTTTTTTTAATAATTTTATTGAGAATCAAATAGCGATGAGAGTTTCAAAACCGATTAGGACAGTTTCAATAATACATTGCATATTGTTGTCTTCTTAGTGGTTATTCATAGTACAAGATGCAGACATGATATCCTGTCCAATTTTTTTTTTTTTTTTTTTCAGATAGGGTACTGTACTGTGTAGCCCAGACTGGCCTTGGGCTTGCACTGGCCTCCCGGCTCAGCCTCTGAGTGTTGGGATTACAGTCATTGCACCACCACATCCGCAAGACAAAGGCTTCCTTTTGTTGTTGTTTTGTTTGTTTTAAAAATTTTTCTTTTCTTTCTTTAATTTTATTTATTTGTGTGTGTGTGTGTGTGAGTGAGTGTGTGGCCAGCTCAGCCCACCAGGGGGCGGGGCTGGCTGGCATGTGGTGCCGGGGGATTGAACCGCGGTCCCTGTGCTGTGCTAAGCTTTTTCTAAGCAGGTGCTTTAGACCACTGAGCCATCTCACCAGCCCCTTTAAAAAATTTTCTTTATTATTTTTTATGTACTTGGTTGTTACAGTGTCTCACTATGCAGCTCAAGACTGGTGATCCTCCTGCTTTCATCCTCCTTAGCACTGGGATTACAGGCATGTGCCACTATGTCCAGAGTGTGGCTGGCTCAGCCCTCCCTATGGCATGTGGTGCTAGGGATCAAACTTTGGTCTCTGCGCTTGCCTAAGCAGGTGCTTTAGTCCGCTAAGCTATCTTACCAGCCACTGTTTTTTTTGGTTTTTTGTTTTTTGTTTTTTTCCAGAACCTGGGATTGAACTCAGGCCCTTGCGCTTGCCAGGGAAGCATATATTCTACTGAGCCATCTCCCTGGCCCCTACTGTTTTGTTTTTTGAGACAGGGTCAGCTATGTAATTCAAGCTAGCTTTCAACTCACTGAGTTTTCTTTCCAGCCCCCCCTTTTTAATTGTTGGGTTTTTGTTGTTGTTGTTTGATCTTTATAAATTTTTAATGTTTTTTGTCTTTTTAAGACAGGGTCTCACTATACAGCTTAGACTGACCTTGAGCTCACTTATAGCCCAGGTTGGTCACAACTCACAAGATCCTCCTACCTTAGCCTCCTGAGTACTGGTATTATAGGCATGTGCTTTGACTTTTTTTTTTTTTTAACACTTTTTTTACACCCAGCTTTGACTTTTTTTTGAGAGAGCAGCTCATTATGTAGCGCAGACTGGCCTTGAAATGCATCCTGAGTGCTTGGATTATAGTTGTGTGCCACCAGGCCTGACTCTTTCTTGTTTCTACTTTGTATTCCTAGAGATGGAACCCAGGGCCTCAGGCATACACGGGCATTGAATGCCCTTCTTTCCAAACCACTGTCCCCAGATCTAAAGATGCACCTTTTTTTTTTTTTTTAATTATTTAGGACATGGTCTACAGGGTCGCACTATACAGATCAGACTAGTGATTCTCCTTTTTTCAGCCTCCCAAGTGCTGGGATTATAGGCACGTGCCACTACACCCAGTCTCAATCAACATCTCAGTGTGCCCTGGGGGCGGGCCTGCAGGCAGGCCCAGAATCAAACCCCTGCCCCTCGGTCTGCCTAAACAGGTGCTTTAATCTGCTGAGCTATCTGGCCGGCCCATATTTTCTTTATTCATATGTTGATAGGTATATAGTCTGCTCCCAAGATTTACCTAGTATGAATTATGCTGTTATAAGCATGGGTATGATTGGGCATGGTGGTGCCAGCCCGTAATCCCAGCATTCGGGAGGCTGAGGTAGGAGGATCTTTCAAGAGTTTGAGACCAGCCTGGCCTACAAAGTGAGCTCAAGGCCAGCCTGAACTGCATGGTGAGACCCTGTCTCAAAAAGACAAAAAGGGCATGCTTATAATGATTTTCACTGTTCTAGGAGATAGCTAGGAATATCACAGGGTCAGATGGAATTAGGAATTGCTAGTTTTCTTTTTTGGAGGAAGTTCCACATTGATCCCCATAGTGGTTGTACTGCTTTATCTTTCCATCAGCATAGATGAGCTCCCTTTTCCATCATAGCCTTGCTAGCATGTATTATTATTTGATTTCTTTCTTTTTTTTTTTTTTTTTGGCATAACAAAAATCTTATTGTTTGCATTTCTTTAATGGCTGGAGATACTGAACATGTTTTCTTTTTTTTTTTTTGTGGAACTGGGGATTGAACTCAGGCCCTTGCACTTGCCAGGCAAGCACTTATTTTACTGAGCTAACTGCCCAGCCCCATTATTTGATTTCTTGATGGCCAGTCATCCTTTCTGGAATAAGATGGAATCTCAGTGTTGTTGTTTTTTAAAAATTTTTATTTATTTATTTGTGTGTGTGACCAGCTCAACCCACCGGGGGGGCGGGGCTGGCTGGCATGTGGTGCGGGGGGATTGAACCGCGGTCCCTGTGCTTTGCTAAGCTTGTTCTAAGTAGGTGCTTTATACCACTGAGCCATCTCACCAGCCCCCCAGTGTTGTTTTAATTTACATTTCTGTGATGACCAGGGATGTTGAACATTTTTTTTACATAGCTATTGGCCATCTGTACTCTTTCTGAGAAGTATCTGTTCATTTTCCTCCCTTTTTTTTTTTTTTTTTTTTTTTAATTTTATATTTAGTACAGGGTCTACAGTGTTCTCACTACATAGATCGGACTCATAGTGATCCACCTTTGAGGCTCCCAAGCGCTGGGATTACAGGCAGGCCCCACCATACCCAGTCTCAATCGCAGTCTCAGCACGCGGCAGGCACAGCAGGCACAGCAGGCGCAGGGATGGAACTCCTGGCCCCTGCATCTGCCTAGCAGGCGCTTGAGTTAATCTGGCTGGCCCTTGAAATTCTTATTCTAATTTATTTATTTATTTATTTGTGTGTGTGTGTGTGTGTGTGTGGCCAGCTCAGCCCACCAGGGGGCGGGGCTGGCTGGCATGTGGTGCTGGGGGATCGAACTGTGGTCCTTGTGCTTTGCTTATTCTAAGTAGGCGCTTTAGACCACTGAGCCATCTCACCAGGCCCGAAATTCTTATTCTAGATGTCAGTCCTTTAGTCTGAGGAGTAGCTGGCAAAATGTTTTTCCAGTTCTATAGGTCATCTGTTCACTTGCTTGACTTTCTCTTGTTGTGCAGAAACTTTAATTTGATATGGTTCAATTTGTTGATTCTTGGTAGTATTTCTTTTGTCATTGGAGTTCTGATCACTGAGTCAGATGGCACATGACTGCCACGGTGGTGCTCATGACTGTCCCGAAGGGCAGCATAGGGCAGTCCCATGGTGATCCTGTCATGTGACCTTGGAAGGTGACACAGGCCACCCAATGAACAGTTCCATACACGTACCACCAGTGGTTCAAGCCAGTGGAACCACGTTAATAAACAGTGCTGGGCAAACTGGCTATCCACATGTACAAGACTGAGTGTAGGAGTTCTGATCACTGAGTCCAGGTGGCACATGACTGCCACGGTGGTGCACATGACTGTCTTGCCTGGCAGCAAGCGTCATAAACTAAGTCTCCATCATGAATATGCTAAAGAGGCCACCTCTAGCTGGGTGTGGTGGCACATAGCTGTAATCCCAGCACTTGGGGAGTTGAGGCAGGAGTATTGCCATTGAGTTTAGGGTCAGGTTCCAGCTACATAGTGAGTGCAAGGCCAGCCTGAACTACATAGTAAGACTGTCGGAAAGAAGAAAAAAGCCAGGTGTAGTGGTGCACACCTATAATCCTAGCACTGAGGAAGCTGAGGCAGGAGGATGGCTGTGGTTTTGAGGTCAGCCTGATCTACCTAGCAAGATCCTGTGTCCAAAATAAAAAGAAAAACCCAAAAATCAAAAAAATCCTACTCCCCAAAGAGATTATCTTTGTTGCAGTGTGTGTTTTTGACCTCTTTGGTGAAGAGCAAATATAGTAGTTGAATGTGCCTAGGGTTATTTCTGCTTTCTATATTTTAGTAACCTTGAAATCAAATATACCTGGATATGGTTGTACACACCTATAAATCTAGTACTTAGGAGGCTGAAACAGGAGGATTAACATGAGTCAGCCTGAAATATATAGTGAGGGCCAGCCTTCCCCCCAAAAAAAGAAAAGATGGAAGTACAAGCTCTCTGCTGTCCTTCCCCACCTGGTGCTGGGAAATAGGGTGGAGCAGGATGGACTGGTGGGGATCTCCCATGCGAGAGAGTGAATGCTGGGCCTACAGACCCCTCGCTGGTTCATGGCCGCTGCAAATTCATTTTAGGTTCCAGGAATCAGATTCAGGACCTTGTGCTTGCAGGCACAGTACTGCTGAACTACATCCTGGGTCCCACCGGAAGTTCTTGTTGGGCCACTAGGTTGCCAAGTTTAGGTTCTGGTCTTTGACCACTGCCTTGCCCCTGGCCAGTTTTCCTGGGCCTCTTTTCCCTGGTGCTGCAGCATGAGCGTGGTCTCTTCCTTCCCAAGCCTGTGGTTTCTCCAGTGAGCTCCCTGCAGGGCCCAGAAGAAGATGGATTTGCAGCCCCAGCCCCCCACATTCCAGACACTGAGTGGACGCAGACCAGGGCCAGCCCTGTCATTCTGGCTTGCGGCCCAGGTCTGCAAGCTGTGGCTTGAATGGCACAGCCTGGAGGACTGGAGCATGAAGCCAGCAAACCCTGGAGTCTGCATGCTTCTACTACTTCCCAAGAGTTCCAGGCCGACATTTAGGGTGTCCCACCATGGTCTGATGAGGGTCTTTAACCTTCCATTCCACGGTATTTGTGCCATGTCAACCCCTAGGCTGGTGCCAGCTCTCTTTTCTCTTAAGGTTGATGACTTCCTGCTTCCAAATATATTACTTGGGATCTTGACTCAACTGCTACTTCAGAGGTTCAAAATAATAATGGATTCAAGAAGGTGGAAGCTTATTTTCTTCTTAAGTAAAAATATGTAGGTAGGTGGGTGGTTGAGAACTGTTTTAATCGCTTCATGATTAATGTGCTCTGGCTTTCTTTGTGGGTGGCATCTAATGATTGATTGACTGGTTGGTTGAGACAGGGTCTCACTATGTAGTTCATTTTGTCCTCGAATTCTCAGTGATGATCCCCCTTCCCCAGCCTCCCAGTGCTACGATTACAAGTGCTACTACCAGCCCAGCTTTTCTGTTTAATTTCTTTTTTTTTGTGGAGCCAGGAATTGAACTCAGGCCCTTGCACTTGCCAGGGAAGCGCTTATTCCACTGAGCCATCTTCCTGGCCTCTTTTCTGTTTAATTCCAACAGCCATATGTGTGGGCTGTTGACTCTGCTCGGTGCTGAGGTTCCACCTTTGGTGATCGCTGGCTCACAGGTGAGCCAGCCCCACTCTCCACCTGCAATCAGTAGCCAGGAAAACGTGGCTTAAGTTCAAGTGCCAAGTAGCCCTTCCAGGCAAGGGGCACCGAAGGGGAGCAGGTGATTGTGATAGGGAGCTAGGCTAGGAGTCACTACCTAGAGACGGGCAGGAATTAAGCTTATAAGGATCTTGCTTCACTTACCTTTTCCTCTGGTTGCACTCTGTTCATTGTTCATTCTTTTGAAGCTGATTACAGAAAGAATTATTGTGGAAAAACTGAAGCTGGTCTGTAATATTGCCAGGTGATTGTTGTTCCGAAAGATGCAGTTCTGAGACGCAGCCAACTGTGTAACCTCCTACAGCTGTAGCGTCTGTCCCACCTGAGAAGAAGGAGGAGGAACAAGGAATATTTTCCATTAAAGTTACTTTCATAGCTTGGCACACTGGCCCATGACCGTAATTCCAACACAAAGGGAAGTTGAGGCAGGAGTCTTTGGGTGATGCAGCTCAGCGGCCCCTGGATATGTATCTTTTTTTTTTTTTTTTTGGTATGCTTGCCTTTAT
>NW_004524689.1:6563609-6564332 GCF_000260255.1 Octodon degus
AGAAAGAAACATTACTATAAATCACAGTGTAATCTCAGTGGGCTTTTTTTAGACCAACCAAGTGGATAATCCTGGGCAAAGTACTTAGCTGTCCTGAACCTGGCTGCCTTTTGTGGGCAGGGGTGTGAAAGCTGCCTTGAGGATTTGTTCTTGGGCAAACTGCAGAAATCCCAGGTGCAGCCACTGCAATGGCTGGACAGTGTGGATCCTTGGCAAGATGGCGCTGTGTGCAGTGGACATAGCAGGGCCACAGGACATGGAGCAAACCACGCGCTGGTGTAATTGGTGGGGCTTGCCATGTGGTAGCAAGCAGTCCAGCTTTGTGTGGAAATAGGGTCGAAATCATGTCCCTGACCCATTACTCTGCCCTTACTACTTCCTTTTTGAAAGCTGGAAATGGCAGGTGGTATGCAAGGATGGAAAGAGAGCAGGGAACAGGAGGAAGAGGGGTGCAGAGGGCTCCCAGGCGCAGCAGGCCTGGATCAGACCTAAGATCACGTTGGAGGTGTCTTTCTTAACTCAGAATACTTATTTTCTCTTCCAGTTGATTTGTGTGTCTTCTGGTAGGGGCAACATCTGTGAGCTGGATGTCTTCACTGTAACAGCCTTGGCTGTGTCTTTTCTATCTTGTCCAGTTCTCTGAGGGTAGGGAAGGCTGGTGTAGCTAGTGTTGAGATGAGCCCTGCCCTTATGTTGGTTCTATTAGCTTACTTTTTTTTTTTT
>NW_004524689.1:6564741-6571689 GCF_000260255.1 Octodon degus
GACTCTTAATGATCCTCCAATTTTCAGCCTCCCCAGCGCTAAGATTATAGGCGTGCACCACCATACCTGGACTCCTTGGCTGGTTCAGCGTGCCTAGGGGGCGTGCCTAGGGGTGTGCTTAGTGAGGCATGTGGTACCAGGGATCAAATGCTTGTCCCTGTGCTTGTCTAAGTAGACACGTAGTCTGCTGAGCTATCTTGCTGGCCTTCCATTAGCTTACTTAAAAAAAAAAAAAATTTTTTTTTTGGTACCAGGAATGGAACTGAGGACCTTGTGCCACTGAGGTATCTCTTCAGCCCCTGCTTTTGATTTTTAGCCAGGGTTTTGCTGTATAACCCCGACTGACCTTGAACTCACAGTGATTCTCGCCAGGCAAGTGCTTATTCTACTGAGTCATCTCCCTGGCCCCTATAGTATCTGTGGTTTTTTTTTTTGCAGAACCGAGGATCGAACTCAGGCCCTTGCGCTTGCCAGGGAAGCACTTATTCCACTGAGCCATCTCCCTGGCCCCTAGACTTTTTTTTTTTTTTTTTTTGTGGAACTGGGGATTGAACTCAGGCCCTTGCTCTTGCCAGAGAAGTGTTTATTCCACTGAGCCATCTCCCCCGCCCCAACATTTCGTTTTTTTTGTTTGTTTGTTTTTGTTTTTTGGCCCCTAGATTTTCTAAGTGAAGCAGCATTCTGCTTTTATGGACATTTTCTGGAGTTTACTCCAAGCACATCCAGACAGGTCATTTTGAGCTCCTGCCATGTCCCCCGCACTCTAAGAACCAGGCGAGCCAGGGTCCTTTGTCAGACTTGCGTCTGTGCTAATTGTTGAGCTGGCTTTGTGGCCTGTGCCCTGATTCAGATGTGCTGTGTGAGTGGTGTGCCGCTGTGCTCTTGCTGCCTGGGAATCCTTAATGAGTGTCGGTGAGGGGCCCTGTGGCCTCGCTGGCAGCAGTCTCCCTGGCAGCAGCCACCCGGGCAGCAGCCTCTGCATTTCTCCAGCTGGTCCTCACTTCCTCATACCATACTGGCACCTTGGGGCTAGAGTTTCAGCATCAAATTTGGGCACACAGATTTACTTCCTGGCACTAGAATTTGATTGCGTGCCTGTGGGAGCTCACAAAAGGGAGATGTTCATGTTTTTATGGAGAAAATGTTACTATGGTTTGTTTTGCTCTGTGACTAATGGTCTTTCTTGATTTTAACAGTTTTCTACTTAAGCACGATACTGACTTTCTGGATAGCTTGTTTTGTTGATCAGATATCCTTAGAGGATATCAGGCACTTACTTTATTTCATCTTGTACATCTTTTTCCTTCAATCCTTTTTTTTTTTTTAAAGAGACAAGGTCTCACTATGTGGTTCAGGTTGGCCTTGAGCTCACTTTGTAGTCCAGGCTGGTCTTGATACGATCCTGTCTCAGTCTTCCAAGTGCTGGGATTACAGGCAAGTGCCACCAGGCCCAGACTTCATTTTTTTATTTTTAAGACAAGGGTTTGCCTAGGCATAGTGGCACATACCTGTTCTGATTCTTGGGAGGCTGAAGTAGGACTGCTGTGAGTTCAAGGCCAGCTTGGGCTACATTGTGAGTTCAAGGCCAGCCTAGGTTACATAGTGACACCCTATCTCAAAAAACAAAACATAGCAAAAGATGAGTTGCTAAGCTGCCCAGACGAGGCTCAAACTTAGAATACTGCTTCAGCCTCTTGGAATACTGGGTTTTGATCATGTACACACTCTGTCACAACCTATTTCTCTCCAAATTCAATATAACTTTTTTATTGTATAGAGTATGTATTTGGTCATGGTTCATTAATATAAAGTTTTGTGTTTATGAAAAATAAATTAAGACTATGACATCTGTTGCTTTGAAATTTAAAAATGTTATCCAGAGTTTAATTTCCTATAGTGTTAGTACTTATTTGTGAATACATGCCTGGGCTGGCCAGTCAGATATTTCTAGGATCTTATCTGGGCTAGGTTCTACCATTGAGCTACATCTCCAGTCCTTTTTTAATTATTAAAATTTTGAGAAAGGGTTTCACTAAATTGCCCAGGCTGATATCGAATTTGTGGTCCTCCTGCTTCAGCCTTCCAAGTAGCTGGGACTAGGACATGTGCCACTGGAGCTCTGGGACTCGTAAGGTACCAGAATCAGTTTTAAGGAATGATGTTAGCCATGATGAATGCCTGGCCTCACCTTGGGTCAGCCTCTAGGTGGGATCCAGGAGGTGACAGGGCCTGCCCATCTATCCCTGGGATGCTTTTACTCTGGTCATCACGCTACAGCCTCAGGAATCACGTTTTCATGACAGGCTGCAGTTAAACTACTCCTAGTCTCAGGATGCTTCTTGGCCACATCCCACTTGGCAGATTGAAGCTCTTGCTCCTTTTCATTTCCCCTGGTGCCAGTTTCACAGCCAGCTTACATTTTCGAGCTGCTTTTCCGTAGCTTTGTTACAGATTCGTGCTGTTCTGGGGAAGCAGAATTCTGAGCCAAAGGAAGTCAATGTTGGCCCCTAAGAGGAGATTGTGGGAGGGAAACAGGGAGAGAGTGGATGGAAATGCCTGTCAGGACTGTTACACAGAGGATCGGGTGGGTGCTTTGTTCGGCAAGGATCTACTTCGTCGGACTTAGACACTAACACTGGAGTGGGACAACGAAAAACTAGCCCAGACCCTGCCTTACTGTGCTGTACTGGGTGATGAGGACTACACACCAACCCATAGGGACTCGTTCAAGCAGTGCCGACTGATGTTCACTCTGTCACCATTTTATGATGCAGTTGAGGCTCAGAGTGACTGCCCTGCCAGAAATTGGAGCCAGCTGGGATGGCGCAGCTGGACTTGTGGGAGAAACTCTAAGGTGAGGCAGGGAGCAGCAGTGTCTGCATGTTTTGCTTTCCTTAAAGATCATTCAGCCTGGTGTGACTGTAATCCCATCTGCTCAAGGCTGAAGCAGGAGGATCACAAGTTTGAGGCCAACCTGGGCAATTTAATGACATTTCCTCAAAAATAATTCACTTTTTTTTTTTAAATTATTTTTTTTAATTTTATTTATTTATGTGTGTGTGTGTGTGTGTGTGTGTGTGGCCAGCTCAGCCCACCAGGGGGCGGGGCTGGCTGGCATGTGGTGCTGGGGGATTGAACCGTGGTCCCTGTGCTTTGCTAAGCTTGTTCTAAGTAGGTGCTTTAGACCACTGAGCCATCTCACCAGCCCAAAAATAATTCACTTTGATATCAAATGTTGATGAAGAGCTGGAATAAGACATTATTTATTTATTTTTGATGGAACCAGGGATTGAACTCAGGCCCTTGTGCTTGCCAGGCAAGTGCTTATTCTACTGAGCCATCTCCCTGGCCCCAAGACATTATTATTATAAATTAGATATTATTCATATTTAAAGTAATAGTAATTAACTTTGAACCTAGGGCCTTTGCATTGAACTACATACACCCCCAGACCCTTTTTTCATTTATTATTTTGAGACAGGATCTCCCTAAATTGCTAAGGTGCCATGCTGACCCAGGATGGCCTCAAGTAACCCTTGGCGGAGCATAAAGGGACCAAATTTCACCAGTCCATTGGCATTCTGTCTCAGTTACTCTTCTCTCATTGCTGGGACAAATAACCAACAGCCAAAATGAAGGAAGGAAAGATTTACTTAGCTCACAGTTACTGGAAGTTTCAGTCCATACTCAGCTGGCTCCAAGGCAGAGTGGCACGTGACAGAGAGCAACCTTTCAAGCAGTGGCAGAGAGCAAGAGCAGAATGGAGTAGTAGCAGCAACAGTGGCTACAGAGAAGAGCAGTTCTGTCTCCTTTAAGTTGCATTCAGTCTGTATGCCCCAGGTTGGGTGTAGTACTCACCCCATAATCCCAGTGGATCATGAGTTAATCACAAACTATAGAAGTCTGCTCCATGACTGCATGAGGCTTTGGAAGGAAAACTAGACACAAACTATAACATTCCATCCCCAGACCTCCAAAGACTCATGCACATCTCTTTATGCAAAAGGCATTTTAGTCCATCTCCAAGAGTTGCTGAAACCTCAACAGTTTCAGCATTGCTGAAAGTCCAACTCCCAAGTCTCCTCCAAGATCCAAGGCAAACTCTAAGCTGTGAGCTCCTGTACAAATGAAAAGTTAAACACTTCCAACATTCAAAGGCACAAGATAAACATTACCATGCCAAAAGGTACACTCAACAGAATACCAAGCATTGGGACCAAAGCAAGTCCAAAATCCAGAAGGGCGAACATTAAGTCCTGTTGTTCCATGTGGAACATCTGAAGCAATCTGTGGCAAAATGTGAGCTCCATGTGGCTCTACCCCTGTGGCAATTCTGGTGGTTGTAGCTCCCATGGTTTCTCTCTTAGGCTGACTTTGCTCCCTCTTTGCAGTTTCCCTTAGATGGTCCACGTTCTTGTCTTTTCCTGACTTCTGGGGTTTCTACTGAAGAGGCTTCTCCAGCTTCACACACTGCCCTCCCAAGGACACACTGCCAGGCTTCCCAGGCCTTCTGAAATCTAGGTGGAAGTGTTCTTAACCTCAGAACTCCTGCATTCTGCAAGCACTTAAAACCAGCACCACAAGGATGATGCCAAGGTTTGCTGCCAGCTGGAGCAGTAGTCAGGCTTCCTTCTCTCTTTGCTCTAGGGGTTGAGTGCCTAGATTGCTGAGCACTCTGACCCTGATTCCCAGAAACCATTTTTTTATGCTGCCACTATTCTGGAACCTGGTGTGGCTGCTGCCTCCATTCTGGAACGTGGCATTCTGCAGCTTTCCCCTCAGGGCAAAGTCCCTCACCCTTGCAATTCTGAGGCTGCAAAGGGTAGAGACCTGCTGCCTTCAGTGATGCCCTCAGGCCATCCTTTCCAGTCTCTTGTTCTTTTTCGGCAATGGAGATCCTCTCAGTTCTGTCTTTGCATTCCACAGCTATCTTGGAGCTTCCTTTTTGGCCAGACTCAACATTTTAAATCCACCTGCTGGGCTCTTTGCTCTTGATTCTCAACAAAAACTGGACTAAATCCCCCAACAATAGCCATGCCACTGCATCAATATTTGGCTGCTTTAACATTTCTTTTGCCAGATTAATCAGTCCATTGCGCTTAATCTCAGTCCTAGGCAAAGTCTCTGGACACAAGTAAAATTGCAGACAAATCATCCAGAGTCCAACAACCAATGCGGTCCTCAGCAGAAGCCTCTCCAGCCTGGTCTTTACACCAAGATTTCTCTCAGCCTTCTGGTCTTCTGAACTCTGACCAGAATCTCCCATACAGAACAGCCAGAGTTGTTCTAGTGCTTCCCTTGTAGACGACATCTTCAGACCTTTCCCATCTCTTCCTATAAGCCATTCCCAAAAGTTCATAATCCTTGTGGTCAGATTTAGCCATAGCAACGATCCCACTTCTCTGGTACCAAATTCTGTCTTACTCTTCTCTCTTTGCTGGATAAATACCCAACATCCAAAATGAAGGAAGGAAAGGTTTATTTAGCGCATAGTTATTGGAGGTTTCAGTCCGTACTTGGCTGGCTCCAAGGCAGAGTGGCATGTGGCACAGAGCAACCTTTCATGGCAGCGCCAAAGAGCAAAAGCAAAATGGAGTACAGTAGTAGCAGCAACAATGGCTACAGAGGGCTTCGGAGATGGCTCAGTAGAATAAGTGCTTCCCTGGCAAGGACAAGGGCCTGAGTTCAATCCCCAGTTCCGCAAAACAAACAACAACAACAACAACAACAACAAAAAAAAAAACCCAATGGCTACAGAGAGTAGCTCTGTCTCCCTTAAGTTACATTCAGGCCATGTGCCCCAGGTTGGGTGTAGTACTCAGCCCATAATCCCAGTGGATCTTGAGTTAATCACAAACTCTAGAAGCCTGCCCCATGACTGCATGAGGCTTTGGGGGACAGCTAGGCCAAACCATAACTCAAACACTATACTGGCTATGAACAGGGAGATGTCCTGGGATTTTTGTATCAGTCTTTCCGAAAATACAGAGATGGGCTGGTCGCTGTCCAATATTTGCAAAGACAAGACTTTGGGAAAGTTTAAGAGTTGTATTTTGGGGCCAGGGAGATGGCTCAGTGGAATAAGCGCTTCCTTGGCAAACACAAGGGCCTGAGTTCAATCCCTGGTTCCGCCAAAAAAAAAAAAAGAGTTGTATTTTGAGGGGAATGATTTTGTGGATAAAGCTGAGAAGAGCCCGAAGCAGACTCTCCACATTGCCTCACTGTAGCAGAATTAGATCTCTTCTTCTCCAAATAAAACTTGCCCCCAGGGTTTTTTTTTTTTTCTTTTTCTTTTCTTTCTTTTTGTTTTGTCTTGTTTTGTTATCAGGGATCAAATTCAGGACCTTGCACTTGCCAGGCAAATGCTTATGCCACACTGAGCTATCTCCCCAACCCAACTCCAGGTTTGTGTGGTAAAAAACACAAAAACAAAACTTTCTCGGAGTGCTGGAGTTACAGGCATGTGCCGCCACATCCAGCATGCAATTATTAAAGTGTCATAAGTTCTTTCCATAATTAAGCAAGTATACTTTTGTTTTGTGGTGACCACCAGCTGAGAGGATATGATTGGCCTCTCATTGCATTATCTGTTATTGATTACATAAATGCAGACAAACTTCAGTGTTAAGAATTCTTGATGCAGTTGACAAAACTCACAGTTTGAAAATGTATACAGTGGTCCCTCACTTACCATGGAGATTGTGTTCTAGACACCCCCGCAGTAAGTGAAAATCAGTGAAGTAGTGGCATTATGTTTATTTTAGAATATATATATGTGTGTATATATATATATCTATAGATCTATAGATATCTATATATCTATAGATATATATATATACATATATATACACACATATATATATTTATATATTTTAAATCAGTGAATGGATGTGAACCACATGGCACCTTGTGTGGCACATAGGAGGTCCTAAAGAACAGAGTGTGGCC
>NW_004524689.1:6571789-6576253 GCF_000260255.1 Octodon degus
ATCTATAGATATATATATATACATATATATACACACATATATATATTTATATATTTTAAAGGCTTTATAAGCCCTTCCCACACTCTTATAAACCTTTTCCACACTTTTAAAAACACTTCTAATGTTCTTAACCATTTTCTTTGTATTATTTGTTTATTAAATGTATTTGATTGTTGCAGGGTCTCACTATGCAGCTTGGACTCGTGGTGATCCTCCTGGTTTCAGCCTTCCAGGTGCTGGGATTACAGGCGTGTCCATTGCGCCCAAACTCTGGCTGGCTGAGCCTGCCCTTGGGGGCGGGGCTGGCTCAGCATGTGTTGGGGATCGAACTGGGGTCCCTGCACTTGCCTTAGCTTTCCTAAGCATGCACTTTAGTCTGCTGAGCTATCTCGCCAGCCCTTCTTAACCATTTTCTAGACTTGTAAACCTACATAATTTTAACAACATACATATACTGTATGTTACTGCAAAAATCCTATGATGTAATGAAAAATCTGTGATAAATAATTTAGATTAATATTTTTTGAAAACCCATGAAACAGTCTATAAAAGTTGAATTGTGAAATAGCGAGAGAATACTATAATCTCTACCTGACACTGGAGAGGTGGGGCAAATACCCTTTTTCTCCCTAAGGAAATACATAGTCACCAGTTTGATTCTGATGACTGTGGAACTGCCTCTGTGTCCCAGGTAAGGTTTGTGCGTTGGTGGCCAGGCTGGTAAGAAAATGATTGAGCAGGTCAGTGCAGCCGACCTGCAAGAGCTCAGAAGACAGCTGGTGGTTGGAGCACTGCATTTCTCAAGGCATTCCCAGATCTTGGGCTTTGTGAGCATTTTGTTTTCTTTTGGGGGAGATTTGAACTTGAAGAGTACCCTGGGGCAGTGAAAATTTTGCTTTTCATAGGAAGGAAGCCAAGAGGCAGGAGAAGGAATGCAGTTCTGACAGGGTACAGTGACTGAGTGATGGTCATGTCCTCGTAAGTGTGGGAAGGAGAGGACTTGGACGTGCAGATGGAGGACATGCCCAGAGGGCCCTGGGCCAGTGACAGTGGACTGGTAGCAGCATCTGGTAGAAACACGAGGTCTGTTACGGTTTTGAGAGCTTGTTTGGAGGTTCTCGCAGGGGGCGCAGCTACTCTTACCCTTGACCATGAATGGTCCTCCTCTATTGAGAGTGGTTGTCCTCTTCAGCCAAGCTTGGGGCTTTAGGAAGAACACACCTGGAGTCGTGATAGGCAGCCAGATTGCCTTCACATCCTACTTTATGGTTTTGATTTAGGGCTAAGTCCTAGACATGGTCATGGTGTTCTGTGGCAGAAATGTGGCAGAAAAGAATCAGGCTTTTTGTAACTTAATTTTTTTTTTTTTTTTTTTTTTTTTTTGCAGAACCGGGAATTGAACTCAGACCCTTGCGCTTGCCAGGGAAGCGCTTATTCCACTGAGCCATCTCCCCGGTCCCTTAATTTTTTTTTTTTTAATCTATCTATGTATTTATTTGGTACAGGGACTTACTACACAGCTGGGACTCCTAGTGATTCTCCTTTCTCAGCCTCTCCAATGCTGGGATTACAGGTGTGAGCCACCATGCCCTATTTCAGTGGCCAGCTTGGGGTGCCCACAGTTCTGGGACCAGCATATCATGTGGTACTGTGGGGGACCAAACCAGGTCTTTGTGCTTGCCAGACTGGCACTTAGACCACCAAGCTATCTCCCCAGCCCCTTTTTGTACTTTTTGAGCTGACATTTTTTTAGATTGGGGAATAATCTGGAAAATGAAGGCAGAAATGACTGAAATATTTGAGGTCACAGGGTGACAGGGCTGTCCGCCTGTGTCTCTGCACTCTGTCCTGTTTACCCTAGAACACTTGGCTGCTGCTAGTGAGCCTGGTCCTTGGCTGCTTGAGGGGTGGGGGTGTTGGACTTTCAGAGGTATTGCTTGTGCAAATTAGTGCCTGCCGAGGAAGTCAGAGCTGGTGGTAGAGGGGGGCTCTGGGACCTGGGAGCTGAGTGTGACAGGCATGGATGATAGGGGCCAGGTAGTGGGGTGGGGGCGAGATGAGCAGCCTCATGCCTCCTGTACAGGGTCCAGCTTGGAGCCTCTGGCATCTGTGTTTGCCTTGGCCTTACAGGTGGCCCTGTAAGCTGGTGCTGCTGGTACCTGGATAATCACACCAGAAGGGCATGGCAGTGGTTTTTCCTCCTGGACCTGGGCATAGGAAGGAGGAAGAGGCGGCGCTGCCTGTGCCCCCCTCCCGTACTGGGATTGAACTTGGATTTTGTGCTTGCTGGCAGGCACTTACGCTGCTAAGCTATCTCCCTGGCCTATGATTGTGGGTTTTTATCTGTTTTCCCCAAGGCAGAAGACAGCAGTGCCACTTCCTGGGCAGTACCACACACATCAGCCAGCTGTGGCTGCTGTCCATGAGGACCTGATGCTCCTGTGGGTGGCACTTGGTTCTCACTGGCCTTGGGAAAGCAGATGCTGCAGTAGGCTCCCAGGGAGCTGACTTCTCGTAGCAGTGCCCAAGGAGGAGTGTGGGCTGGCCGCAGGGTGGGTGGAGTAGCTGGTGGTGTCCAGGGCCTGAGCAGAGCCCGGAAGAGCTGCTGGAGCAAGCCTGCCCCGCCTTTTCATTGTCTGGGAATGGCATCTGTCCATGAAGCTCTGCAGCTCCTGAGAGCAAGAGCTTACTTTTGGAAGTCCAGGGTGTACCAGGGAGGCAGCAGGCTGGACCCCATGTCAGCAACTCCCCACATGTCCATCCCTTCCTCTGCCCTTCCCTCCCACATGCAGGACCCTAACCACACTGCAGCTGACTAGGTTGTAGGCAGCAGTCTCCTCAGTGTTAGCAGAGAGGAGCAACTTCTCGTACAAGAGAGTTGGGAGGATGGGGTAATATTTTAGTTGTGAGACTGCTAATATCTTGATTTAAAAAAAAAAGTGTATCTCTGTGTGTGTGTATGTGTGTGTGTGTTTTAAGACAGGGTCTCACTAAGTGGTTCAGGGTGGCCTCGGGCTTATGGTGCTCCTCCTGCCTTAGCCTCCTGAGTGCCGACATCACAGTTATGGACCACCACATCTGGCTGTTAGTCCTTGTTTGCAGAAACCTGTATGTAGGGGGAGGTAGGGGAGCATGCCAAGGTGTGACCATGAGGAGAGGCCAGTGGGCCTGTGTCCCCAGGAGCCAGTCCTGTCTCTGCTGGGAGAGGGACTCTCATCTCTTCAGGGTGATTAAGCAAACATTTCTTTCCTCTTCCCAGAGTAGCTGATTCCATAAGCTGAATGTTTATAAGCAGCACTGGCTGTCACAGTGTCAGTCCATCTGTCTGTCTGTCCATCCATCCACGCAGCCATTCCACAAGGTTCTCTTGGCTGCTGAAGGGTGCGTTGGTGGAGAAGAAGCAGCTCCCTGCACTGGTGTGGACCAGGGGCCCTGGCCCTTGAGGACCGGAGTTCACCCTGCTCTGTACTTAAGACCCCTCAGAAGATTCTGAGTGAGGGTCTTGTTTCCTCCTCCTGTTTCCTGTTGTTATTTTCCCGTAGAGGGCAGTGAGCCTACAGGACTTGCCAAGAAAATGCAGCGCGTGCATCCTCCCTGTGGTAGCAAGGTGTGGGGCACATGCCGGGTGCATGGCCCTGACCCTGTAGGACATGTCTGGTTGTCATACAGACCTTCGTAGGGAAGATAACGGTGCAGCCATGTGTACGCTGTGTTCTCTTCCTGCTGCCTATTGCCTGCCTGCAGCCTTTACCAAGCTGCAGCTGCCCAGCATGCACCTGATGTGCTAGGGTTTGCCTATATACAGAGGACCACCAGCGCTCCCTGCTGTAACTCCAGCTTCTAGGAGGCTGAGGCAGGAGGATTGAGTTTAAAGCCAACCCTAGCAACTTACAAGAGCCTTTCTCATAGTTTAGAAAGGGCTAGAGATGTTGCTCAGGGTAGTGGGCTTGCCAGGCCGTGCAAGGCCCTGGGTGCCTAGTGGCAGACGTGAGCTACCCATCCGAGAGGGGTTTCCACTCAGGTCTGAGTTGGGGGACCTGCTGGAATCCTAAGAGCCCTTGCTGGCCTTCGTGGCTCTCAGGATTTGAACTTGGGTCCCAGGTCCTCTAACATATCTCCTGAAGTAGCGTCGTGTGAGCAGAGGCCATGCTTGGGTCCCCTCATCTGCACCACTCTGAAATGTCTCCCCGAGTTGGGTCTTGCTGCCTGGCATCTTCTGGTGTTCAGAGTGATGTCTGCCTCATACCACATACTCTCACTCCTGTCTTTATTTTTTTGCGGAACCGGGGATTGAACTCAGGCCTTTGTGCTTGCCAGGGAAGCACTTATTCCACTGAGCCATCTCCCCGGCCCCTCCTGTCTTTATTTTTAATTTAATATCTTTTCCTTTCATTTTACTTCTGACTTAATTTCTTTTTGTATACATTTAACATGTTTTTCATTAATCACTAAAGTGATGTCTGC